>NC_041397.2:274375745-274729078 GCF_900747795.2 Erpetoichthys calabaricus | reverse complement strand
TCTGCCAGAAACCTGAGCCTTAGGAGAACATTTATTTTCCAGCAAGACAAAGACCCCAGGCATAAAGCCAAAGCCACACAGGAATGGCTTAAAAACAACAAAGTTAATGTCCTGGAGTGGCCGAGACAGGGTTAGGGTTATCGTTGATAAAGGCTGTTCACTCTCAGTCCCCATGCAACCTGACAGAGCTTGAGCAGATGTACAAAGAAGAATGAGAAAAAAAAGTTACAATGTCCAGAGCTGATAGACCTGTGCACACAGACTCGAGGTTTGTACTGTCTGACAAAGGTGTATCTACTAAAAACTGACTTGAATCTTGTGTCATTTGAGAATAATTTAGACGATTTTGAAGAGATCTCTTTTCACTTTCATATTTAAGAGTCTTGTTGATCAATGTTCACAAAATCCAAATTAAATCTGTATAACAATAAATTACGAACACTTCCAAATGGGTGAATACTTTTAATAGACACTGCAAGCTGTGAATAACAGTAGGTACCCCACATGTGTATACTGTATTGTCCTTCATGGCGGTGTCCTGAATCCTGCACTTTCAGTTCCTTTCTGTATAGAGCAGAGGGCAGGGCAGACAAGCTCTGATGTATGCACAACTGTCAGCTCCCTTCATTTTGGTCTTTCTTGGGCTCCTTGGCCTGTTTTAAAAAGCAAACTTTTTTTTCACAGAGACCCATTAGACCAGGGGTAGGCGATGTCAGTCCTGGAGGGTCACATTGGCTGCAGGTTTTCATTGCAACCCAATTGCTTAATTAAAAAGAAATCCCTGCCAAACTCAGACCTTATTTAATTTTATGGCTTGTTAATCTGCAATGTTAGGTTCTTATAGCGTAGATTTTGTTCCTTTCCAAGGAAATCAGCCATATGAGTTGAAGCCTAAAACAGAAAATTTTCAGTGTGTACACATTTTTCTCTTAAGTGTTTTACTAAACCAAACAGTGCATCCATCTATCCATCCATTTCCCAACCCACTGAATCCGAACACAGGGGTCTGCTGGAGCCAATCCCAGCCAACAAGGCAGGAACCAGTCCCGGGCAGGGTGCCAACCTACACACAAACACACACACCAAGCCCAATTTAGATTCGCCAATCCACCTAACCTGCATGTCTTTGGACTGTGGGAGGGAAACCGGAGCGCCCGGAGGAAACCCACGCAGACAGGGGGAGAACATGCAAACTCCACGCAGGGAGGACCCGGGAAGTGAACCCAGGTCCCCAGGTTTCCCAACTGTGAGGCAGCAGCGCTACCCACTGCGCCACCGTGCCACCCCCAAATAGTGCATGTAAATGGAAACAAGTTAGATGGTGAACTGCTGGCTCTTTTGTCATTTGAATCCTATTGCTAATAAGGAGCCA
Source organism: Erpetoichthys calabaricus (assembly GCF_900747795.2). Taxonomy (NCBI): domain Eukaryota; kingdom Metazoa; phylum Chordata; class Cladistia; order Polypteriformes; family Polypteridae; genus Erpetoichthys; species Erpetoichthys calabaricus. Next base: position 274,727,706 of record NC_041397.2, on the reverse strand, counting down.
TTAAAAATACTGAATGCAGCTGTTTAAGACTGAAATAAGCAATTAAGGGTGGGGAACCTTAACAAGTGAGACCACTAAAATGAAGCATCAAAATGTCACTTGAGCAATAATTGACTTCTCATTAAGAAACTGGGTTGAAACAAAAACCTGCAGCCTCTGTGGTCCTCCAGGACCAACGTTGCCTACCCCTGCATTAGCCATGATGGGCATCATACAGGGTACTAGTCACACAGGACCCCGTAAACAGATACTGTGCATTTGAGATGTAAAGACTGAAAGGTTTAGCCACTAGCTCATGATTAGGGGCAACTGCACTACATTGAAAATTATTTTTGTTTCTAATCTTGTAAAGTTTTGCAGAATTCTTCACATTTACTGATCCTCTGTCATTTTGAGTGATATTAAACAAACACCCCACACTAAGAATGGAATTAGCTCTTAATCCACAATCGCACTCATATGTATTCTAAGCACTACTAGTAATTTATTCTATTTCGGTAACCTTTGCTGTAGCACATTTTTGTGCTCATTTTTGTTTCATTTTTTCTTTAGAGCGGGTCTTTATCCTGAAATGCCTTCTTCTGCTCAGTCTTAGTTTTCCCTTATTTGGAACCATAACTCTCTTCAAACAAGACCAGCTGCCAAACAGCTAAAAATAACAACTGTTGATTTTCCCCAGCGTTATTGTTGGTATTAAAAGAGGTTCTCCTCCTTCTTGTTTGGATGATGATATAATATACATAATCATTTTTACTGTGGCTCCAGGATACATACTGCATGTTTTTATAGTATTGAAAAAGAAAACCAGTTTGCGCCTGTGAATAACTAAATCCAGAAATAATGCTGACTCCTTAAAACATGCACTTTGATATTTTCAGCACAAACTCTAGTCTGATAAACTCTGCATGGCAGCTTAGTGCCAAATTTAAGTGAGTGCATAAAAGCTGGTGTTTTTTTACATGCATTGTCCTTATTAGACAAAAGGCCACACTGACTTAAGTTCACTGGTTTCAGCTTCTCCACAAATCAGATGAATAACAATCAATAGTCTGGCATGTGAGCTCATTTTTTTTTTTTTACTAATTTTGGAACCATTACACATTTTAACATTATGAAAACACACGTTCATGCTCCAGCACACTGAAGGAGGGCACACCACAGTGGTACCATGCGTTACTTCTAAAAATAGGTTGGCACTGTATAATTAACATTAATAAACGTCAGGCAGGTGGCAGTCAATATGTGAGTCTGCAACTACTTAGCCTAATGAGTATTGTTCTGGAAGTCAACTACCATTTATGGTGACTTTGGCAGGGCCCCACAACTGCACAGGCAATTGCCAGTTGTTTTTGTATTTTATGCTTTACTGGCATTTTTTTTTTTTTTGCAACTTTTTTAATTAGCCAGAAAGTAATGGTCTGCTGAAGGTTGTCAGAACATCCTGGCAATGAAAAATTACAGATGCCAACATTTGCAGAATCAGATTTCAAAGCCTCAGAAATACTACAGAAAAAAAGAAATTCCACATGTGCCAGCAGTGTCTGGTGCTCCTGACCCTGGGGCTGTTCCATGTTTACTACAACAAATATGAAATCCCTTCAATAGAATTTTAGGGTTGCTTTAATAAAATGGTTTTCTGTACAAAAAAATTATATATATCAGAACATAAGACATTTGACAAACGAGAGCAAACTATTCAGTCCATCAAGCTCATTTGTTTAGCTAATGGCTAAGCTGTCCCAATATCTCATCCAGATTCTTCTTAAAGGTTGTCAAGGTTTCTGCTTCAACTTCATGTCTCGGTAGTTTGTTCCAGAGTCCCACAACTCTTTTCATAAAGAAGTGCTTCCTGGCTTCAGTGCTAAATGCACTTCCCCTTAACTTCCATTGATGTTCTGGAATATTAACACATTTAAGCTGAAACAATATTTCTGGATCTACTTTATCAATACCTTTGAGGATTTTGAAGACCTGGATTAGGTCCCCACACAGTCTTCTCAGCTCGAGACTAAACAGGTTTAATTCTCTGAGTCTGTCACAGTAAGACATGGCCTTAAGTCATGGGATGCACTTGGTTGCTGTCCTCTGCACAACTTCAAGTGCTTTGTCTTTATTGTACAGTGGTGACCAGAACTTCACACAATACTCCAGATGAGGTCTTACTAGTGCATTATACAGCATGAGCATGACGTCCCTTGACTTAAACTCAACAATTTGTATGATATAACCTAACATTTTATTTGCCTTTTTAATGCTTCTCTATATTGCTTAGTGGATGAAAATATTGTGTCAACATAAACCCATAAATCATTTTCAGAGGTTGCTTCCCGTATGACAGTGTCTCCCATCTTGTATTTATAATTGAAGTTCCTTTTGCACACACATAGCACTTTGCACTTTTCTACATTAAACTTCATTTTCCAAGTGTTTGCCCAGTTCTGAAGGTTGTCCAGGTCTTTAGTAACAGTATGTGTACTATAAAAATAGAAAAATAAAGCTCCTTGTATGTTGAATAATTGTGTGCATTGCTGTGAGTCTGAGATGAGTTCAGAGACTGATGGCAAACAGACAGCACAAACTATTACATCTATAATCTCTACTCCATTATCATGACAAGGGACAGAACCCACATCCATGGGCCTCTGGGCCTGACAAGACATTGGGAACCCCAACCCCTAATGCCAATCTAAAAAATACACATAACAATGTATTATTGTTATGATTGTACTGGTTATGGTCATGACAGTACTGGTTGCTAGTATGCATTTCATTCATATTTTGTCATTTTACCTGTTTTGTTTTAATTTAAAGTAAAATGTTTAGTTTTATGACATTCGTGTCACAGTTTTGCTTGTGATCTCCAAGTTTGTTTTCTTGTAATGTCATCTTTGAGCATATATATATATATATATATATATATATATATATATATATATATATATATATATATATATATACTATTATATATATATATAATATATCACACCATCCAAGTTTTATTGCAGTACTTTGAGTGTCAGGTCAGGTCAGGTCAGGTTGGGGAGCATGCAACTGGTGTCGCACAAACAATTGTTTAATGTATTATCTTCCCTACACCAGGCATGTTGATGTTATGTATGATTGCCAGAATTTCTCCCTCCTTAACAATTTCATTTATTGTGGCATGTGCTTATCAGGCGGCACGGTCGCGCAGTGGGTAGCGCTGCTGCCTCGCAGTTGAGGGACCTGGGTTCGCTTCCCGGGTTCCTCCCTGCGTGGAGTTTGCATGTTCTCTGCATGGGTTTCCTCCGGGCGCTCCGGTTTCCCTCCCACAGCCCAAAGACATGCAGGTTTAGGTGGATTGGCGATTCTAAATTGGCCCTAGTGTGTGCTTGGTGTGTGGGTGGTGTTTGTGTGTGTCCCTGCGGTGGGTTGGCACCACTGCCCGGGATTGGTTCCTGCCTTGTGCCCTGTGTTGGCTGGGATTGGCTCCAGCAGACCCCCATGACCCTGTGTTCGGATTCAGCAGGTTGGAAAATGGATGGATGGATGTGCTTATCAATCATTTTCTCCCACTGACCAGTGAACACATAACTAAGGAAAACAATGTTGTTTTTCAGTAGTTGTGAGATGAAAGAGGGAACCACTAGCTACAATACTGTGAATTTCAATATTGTGTAACCATAAGGAGGGGTGCCACTGAGCCCCAAACCACAGACACAATGTCACCTAACACAATTCCAGGTTCAAATAAAGGATTTTTATTCCTCACCAACACTCTTTAGTGAACACAGACAAAAATACAGAAGATTCTCTTGTTAATTCCTCCCTCTTGTTGAGTGTTGCTCGCTACCTCCCTCTCTGACTCTCTAAAGTGAGGCTGCAGGGTTTTTTTAAACTGGGCTGTCCAGTTGTCCAAAGCATTTTCAGGTCATGTCCTCCCCTGGCAGTACCTTCTGGCGGAACCCAAGGACCTTGACAGGGCTGCATTTCCAGACTCCAACTCCCATGCCACCCTAACTGTTTTCAGCCCTGAGGAATTCTACCACCTGCTATGTAGGGAAATGAACTGCTTCCGGCACCCATGTTCGCCCAGTCCATCCATTATTCTTCTGTCCCAGTTGTGATGAAGTTTTTCAGGTGTTTCAGCTAGGTTAAGTCATCCTTCATCCTGGCCAGGATGCCTGTTTTTCCTCCATGGCACTTATAATTATTAAACACATTTTGGTAATTCTAATATGCTTTACTTATGACTTTCTAGTGAAGCTTTGTTTGCAAAGGCACTGAAATCTTCAAAGCTCGTTCTTGTTTGATTGTACTCTACTTTCAGATAGAAATGATTTTCTGGAAGTGATTTATTTAATAATTTTTTAGAAACAGTACATGTATTGGGTATGTTGTGAGCACAAAATCAGATGCCTGACATGTTGATTATGTGACATGGGTACATTTTTTTCTTGTACATTTTGATTTTGTTTGGTCCACATTTAAAGCCGTTGTAACAAGAGCGTTGTTATTTCCATTTTCCATGAAAACATGAGATTAAAACATTCTCGGCTGTCACTACAAATAACAAGAGATAAGTAACAGATTTTTTAAAAATATAATTTTTTGGGATTTAGTATCCCCTTAACTTATCTTTTCTCACTATCGTGTTGAGATTTAATCAATCAATATAACTTCTTTCATTCTTTTATTTCTGGTTGTTTCAGTACAGTGTCATGGGTAAAAATATATATTTACAAATACTGTATATATTGCATATATTGTATATAATAGTTGTGAAACTCAGGGCATGTACAGCTGCCTTAACAGACAAACAGGAGGCAAGTTTAGCACACGGTTTATTTACAATAATCCAGCACACACAGTAAAGCACCAACACATAAGGTTCACTGACCCAAACACAGTCTCCAGGTGCCCAACGAGCTTCTTCTGGCAGCAATTCTGGGTGTGGTAGAAGTACTCTCAAATTGGGCCCCGCAAATGTCCATGCACCCCCTGGCGGTGGCCATAGGTCCCAGCAGGGTTGAGCTTCTATGCTTATGACCCGTGGCCCCACTGGAAGCCAAGGGGGCTGCCCTCTTTGAGTCCAGGGAAGAAACTGTCTTGAATATACTCTCTCCCCCAGTTCTTCCATAATCAGGGCATCCCAGCTGGGTAAAGGCCCTGGCCTTCCACCACATAGGATAACTCTCTCTCTCTCTCTCTCTCTCTCATATATACATATATATATATAAATATATAAATATAAAATCCAAGTTCTTTCTGTCTTTCTGTCTGTCTGTCTGTCCGCTTTTCACGAGAGAACTACTTAATGGATCAGGTTTTTTTCTATAATTTGCTTGAACATTCCAGTTGGTTTTGAGACCTCTCATCGCACTAAGTATCATAGTTCGTTTGCGGTACCGATTTATTATTCGCAAATCCAAGAGAGACACAGCGGGGTGATGCCCTCATCACTCACGCGCCAGCCTCAGGGGCGTATCTTACATCTGCTTAGGTAGCAAACGAGAGAACTGCTTAATAGATTTTATATTGGGCTTTTTTCTAGAATTTGCTTGAACATTCCGGTTGGTTTTGAGACCTCTCTCATTGCACTAGGAATCATAGTTTGCTTGCAGGAGCAATATATTTTTGCTAATCTGAGACAGAGGCTGTGGGCCGAGGGGAGGGGGGAGCGTGACGTCAGGAGTAGGGAGCCAGACAGAGCCCTCCTCACTTTCCTATTTCACTTTTACGAGGTGGGAGCCACGAGGGACGGCTAGTACTGTATATATATGTTGCTTGCTTAGTATACTTTGAGGAGACTGCAAGTATGAATTTAATTCTGCTATATTCACCTTACCATAAACTTCTCTTGACTTATTCTGGAAGCATCAGATACAAAAGTAGAGGGACTAACACTGATGAGACATATGTTAATTGCAGAGTTCATGAAATTTGTTGCAAACATGCACTTGTGAACATCAATGACCTCAAAGCAGCTGTCTCTCCAAAATGCCTCCCTCATTATTTGTCCCATATGCCAAACATGTGAAAGTGGCTTGTGAAGGACCAGCAGCACATCCAGGGTTGCCTCCTACCTTGATTCTGATTCAATGCCAAAATTGACTTTGGTAAATTTAGTAGTGAATAGATGATGAAAGAAAATTAATAAGTAGCAATAGTGGTAACAATACAAAAAGCAATGGAATAGATGTATACATTTTTTTTAAACACAGTGCACCCATTTCGGGCACTATAATGTTTGGAACAATTGCCGTCACAGGTGTTTGTAATTCTCCAGGTGTGCTCCATTGCTTCATTAGTGCAGGCATAAGATCCCTAGGCTTGCTTCTACCCTTTGGAGTCTGTAGTTACCATTGTTTATTGTTTAGAGCTGTGCCAATGAAAGTGAAAGTAGTTATTATGAGACTGACAAACAAGAAAAAAGAGACTTTGGTAAAACCTTAGGATTACCTAAATCGATTGTCTGGAATATCATTAAGAAAAAAGGATGCACTGTTCAGCTCAGTAATCACAAAGGGAATGGTAGGCCAAGGAAGACCTCCCCTGCTGATTACAGAAGATCCTATTAGCTAATGTACTGTAAATAATGTGGCTATTATCTCACCAATCCAGCTTGATGGACCGATCTCCATTCATTTTAATATAACAAGCCAGAAATATACTTGTGGAGTCTACATATAATTCATTCCTTTTTCATTTGATTGAAGACCAGCTATGTATTTTGTGGTTTTTTACAAGTTCAAAGTAAAAATACTTTTGTCCCAGGGCAGTGCCAGGGGAAAGATCTGTAGGAAGGCATCTGAAATTCTGACAGGGGATGGTGATATTTCAGATAAAAGTATTATAAAAACAGATTTTGTTAAATTAGTTAAAATTTCATTATGTTATTTATAATCTCTTGTCACACACGTGCAAATGGGAGGCAGCTAATGGGCCTGAATAGTGATAATTCCATGCCAGACCAAGAGGTGGTGAGATGCACTGACTTTCTCTCTCAGTCCTCTACAGACCATTCACGGGAAATCCCACCGGGTCCCAGCGCCCATAATGACGGCACTTCCGGTCCTGGCACCCACGATGACATCACTTCCGATTCCAACCTTTAAAGCCACCATCTTTTCCTCCATGAGACAGTTCTGTTTTGGACTTTGAGCTGAACACAACTCAAATAAATTTACCCATTTGCAGCCAGATCATAATATATGGGTCGCTGCCCCAAACCTTTGATGTCTCCTGTACATTCTAATTACACTCTGCTATACCATAATTTGGTTGTGTCTTTGACACCCTCCAACATACAAATGCATTAACTGATTCTCACAATGATGAACTTATAAATGTTACTGCCAAATAAAGGTGATATACATGAAATCTCCACAACTATTGTAATATGAAATTGGTAACGCTTTATTTAGGTACTGCAAAAATACAGTACATCTGTTACACATTTACTCTTACCTAACACAACATTAACAAAGGCTTCTTTTGGTCTTCATTATCCTTATAAAACATCAATAGATAGATTATTCATCTCTGTGCTGTATGGCATATTAAGACCCTTTGACATGCTAGTAAAATAACTTGTGAATATAAATGATTTGCCACTCTTACGCTGAAGTAATGCAATATTAAGACAGATATGTCTCACTTAAGCCATCTTAGACTGCTCCAATGTGAAACTATTTTAGAAGGTTGCATTGCTTAAATAAATATCCACTTTCTTTGCTTTGATGTTTTGTAAGTGTTATTAACATTAGAAGAAGCCTTTATTAAGGGCTTATTACATAACAGCAAATGAGTAGTAGATGCATTTTGAGTACCTAAACTAAAGTGCTACCAAGAAAGCTCATAATGCGCTGTAAGTGAATTAGTGGTTAATGTTTCAGACCACTGGGCATGTTCAGAGCTACTCTGTATTTTATTAGTGCATGAGTTACGTTAAGGGTCGGCCAAGTGTTTAATACTCAATTCAGTTGAGAGGGTCTCCTTTTATTTTTACAGAAAAATCTTCAAAATCTAATTCTGGATTTTTATGTTTATTATGACAGCAACTGGTACCCATTTTACTCTCTTTTGAAACTTCACAGAGTACTGATATATGTCATAAATGGGAATGGTCCCTAATTTTTGCCTAAAATGGATTATAATGTGGGTTGGATTAAAAATGGCAGAATCCCTGCCAGAGCTTTAAGTGGCTCCATAATAATTTTTTATGGGCATATGGTACAGTGCAGTGGTCTTAAACACTTTGTTTTACTGCCACACACCTTCAATTTTTTTTTGACTGTTTTATTCTTAGCCATAAATGAAGGAATAAAAGACACTGATGCTATTAAATAGTACATGCTAATATGAAAGTTTACTTAACTCATCACAAGCTTTTGAAAATGGGTAAAAGCTACTCATTATAATTTTTACTATAATTTTAAATTTTTTTATATATCAAATTATCTGTGGATGGTATTATTTTATCTTTCATTCACAATAAACAGTGCAGTAACAACAAATGCAAATGTTAACATTTTGTTATAAATTCAGTCAATTTTATTTAATTAATTAGTAAAACATTGTTATTAATATCCTCTGCTCAAAAATAAAAAACAGTATAATATGGGCAGCTATTTTTGACATCCTCCAGCATATAGCTACTGTATATTAACCAAATTGTAGACCTTTATGCTTAACATAAATTGTTTTGCAAAATGAAGATATGCAACGTGAATGGTGGATACTTCATTTTTTTTATGAATGTGTTCTTTTACCTGATTTTCTTTACTTTTGCTGACACTCATGATGTTGCGCCTCTAGTTTATTGATCTGTGGTGTCAAAGTATTTGTGATTTGCTTCAATCACACAGCACAAGACTCCTAAACTCAGATGATCACCTGGTCACAGTCCATGTGGAGTCTGTTCTGTCCATGTTTGAATGTAATACTCTAAGATGCTCAGATCTTTCTCAAACCTCCCAAGGACTGTCAGGTTAGTTTAATTTGTGACTTTTAATAAGACCTGATGTGATGGACTGAAACCCTGGATTGCTTCTTTCCTTGCACCTAACAGATGAAGCTGCCATGAATCCAAACTGAATTAATTTAGTTTAGTAATCGATTACTGAATACTGAATATTAGTCTTCATTTTAGTCCATTATTATATACTATTACTGGTTTGTTTTGGCTGTCACCATATCCTGGGTTGTGGGCAGGATTGGCTCTGACTCTGAATTTAATCAAATAGATCAGAAACATTCTTGCAGAGTTGCATGTTTCGATACACCATTACAGAAAGTAAAATGTCACAAGTAAATCTGAAAAGTAGGTTCTGAACCCAAGATCTTGAGACAACCGTGTCAACTCCTATACCAAATGTAGCCTCTAAATATATCACTGCTAAAGTCTTTAACACTTTGTTGGACTACCACAGACTTAAAATACTAAATTGTTCCAGTTTTTCCTATTTTATTGTTAACCATTCTCAAAAATAGATGGACAGTAGTGAAGAGTGAAACAGGTAAATTTCAATTCGCATAGTGTCACGAAATTCATTTCGCAGGTGATTTCACAATTGTGAAATGTGCCAGTCACTGAATAGTTGTTTTGGGGTTTTTAAAAGTAAACCAAGAATATTGCTCCCTAAAGCCTCATTCACAATTCTCTGTTTACCTGTGATCTTTCCTGCAGCTGCATAAAGTATATAATTCATGCCACACTGGTAAAATCAGTTCTATTTATGCCTCTCGTAGCATATCACAGCCAGAGAGTACAAATGCATTTTTTTTAAAAATGTTGCATGATGCATATTTCCCATATGAATACACAATAAAACACATCATCATGTACATTTCTGTGTTTTCCCCCCACAGGAAATCTAAGTACACAGAATGTCACTGCTGACCCTTTCCAGTGCCTTTACCTAACAATGGCCTTATCCTAGGTTGTGTATATGCAAAATTTTGGTAATTTTCTATTTCACTAGTGATCGTTAATTATATTAACTGACAGACAGATGACTGCGGCATTAATGCATGAAAATGATCCACACATATACTAAACACCTTTTGCTGGGGAAACAAAAAACAAATTTATTTCATGAATTTCTTTGTGAAGTGGAAAAACCAGGTTTCGCTATAAATTCAATTTGTGTGCATCATTTTGCTGATCACTGGAGCATAGCATAAATAGATGCCATTTAGAGAGAATAAATGTTTGGAAAGTTACCCATGGCCTTGCACCTAGTCCAGATGATGAACCAGTGACCTGTAGCACTCAAAGGATGTATCAATGGCCAGTACTATAGTCATTTTAGAAATTAACTTCACCTCGATTCAATACATTTTTATAAAGCACATGTATATTTAAAGTTCTAGTGCTATGCACTAGCAGCAGTTACAACACAAATTCCATAAAAGTTGGAACGGTGTGGAATATGCCAATAAAAACAAAAAAGGAGTGACTTGTAAATCTTCTTTGATTTGTATTTAAAACAAAAATTGGAAGTTTATGGTTTACTTAATCAGCTGCATTGTTTTTGAAGATGTACATTTATTCTGAAATTTGTGCCTGCAACACTCTCCAACAAAGTAGTGATGGGGTAATTTAGGATTGATAGTGATGTGACAAGATGAAATTAGAAGGTAATGAGAAAAATTTGATGGTAAACAGGTGAGACAACCAAGTAGTAGTATATAAGGAGCCTCCATAAAAGGTCCAGTTCTTCAAGAGCAAGGATGGGTTGAGGCTCACCAATTTGTTAACAGATCAGCATCAGCGAATAATCCAGTACTTTAATAACAACGTTACCCAAAGACAAATCAATAGGATTTTGGACATTTCACCCTCTACAGTACATAAAATAATTAAAAGGCTCAAGGAATTTGGTCAAATCTGTGTGTAAAAACTGTCATGTGTCTGTAATGAATATCATGACATGTGCTTGGGAATACTTCAGTAAACCTTTGTTAATCAACATCATTTCCCGCTGCATCCACAGATCCATGTTAAGGTTTTACTATGCAAAGCAGAAGCCATATACCAACACTGTCCACAAGCACTTGATGATTTCTCTTGGCTTGGTCTCATCTAAGATTGAAAATAGCACTGTGGAATCGTGTTTTGTGGTGCAATGAGTCAACATTTCAAATAGTTTTTTGGAAAAAATGGCCACTGTGTTTTCCAGACTAAAGAGGAAAATGACCATTGTGGACCACCAGGGGGCACACCAGCCACCCAACATGACAGACACAGACACAAGTGCCATAAAATAGAAGGTTTTTATTCTGTGGGAAACTTGTTCCAATCATTTCCCACTAGCATCAATCACAGTATAGCCAGGGAATACAGCACACAGCACTTCTTTTCTCTCCTTCTTCCTTCACCTCAATTCCTCTACAAGCAAGCTTCGTACCTCTTCCTCCCAACTCTGGCTCAGCTCTGTGAGGCAGCTGGCTCCTTTTTAAATCGCACCAGGTGTCTATTTAGTGAGGTCTGGAATTGCTCCCAGGTGTGACAGCTCTGTGGATTCCACAGAACCTAACAGGGCTGTGCCGACAAATACTAATTCCCATACACCCTTTGGGAATCCGAGGAGCCATTGCAATCCAGAGGGGCTGCCAAGTAGCAGGTCAGGGAAGATAGCACCCATCAAAAGCCATCTCCCCCTGTCCTTCCTTCAAGGAGGTATCCCACCCAGGTAAAGATGCCGTCTGTACCTCACACCATCCAAGCTGTCAGTGTCGGCCATGGTATGAGGGTGTGTGTGTGTACCCATTTCATCAGTAACTTGCATATCTATGAGAACAACATTAATGCAGAAAGATCTGAGCAAATTTTGAAACAACATATGCCGCCATCCAGATGTTGTCTTTTCTAGGGACGTCTCTGCATTTTCCAGCAGGACAACAGCTAACCACATTCTGCCCGGATTACAAGTGCATGATGATTGAGAATATGGGGCAATGAAGACATGCATAATCGGTGAATGGGGGTGAAATCTGTTTGCTAAACTTAACCAACATGAGTCTTTAGTGGCCAAATGCTTAATCAGTGTCATTAAAAGAAACGGTGATGCTACACAGTGGTAAACACTCGACCCTCCCAACTTTTTCAGAGGGTGTTGCTCATCACATTTGAGTTTATATTTAAAAAAAATTAATTCTAAAGGTAAAACTTCAAATAATATGCTGTTGTATTTTCAATTTAATACAGGGTGAATAAAATTTACAATCACTACTTTTTGTTTTTTTTTGCATTTTTGCTAAATTGAGATTTTAGAATATAGTTAGAAACTAACATAAAATTAGCAGTGACATATACTGTATATATAGTCCTAAAAGGTTGAGCACATAATAAAAAAATATTAAACCAACATAATGGTAGTTGTATTATCTATTAGCTAATTTTGAGAATCCTCTAAAAATCAATGTAGTAACATCTTTTGAAGTTTCCTCTAGTTAACGCCACCTACAATCTGTCTGAATATTTCAGTTCCTTGGAACATTGAGAATATTTTTTTTTTCATTTTAAAGCACAACCTGCAGGTAATATCCTGTGTTATGATAAAGAAAAGTAATTTTAATGGATATTTTTGTTTCAGTGCCAACAGGTCAAATGTTTTGATCTGAAATTGCTCAGAATAGATGTTCAAATGGTATGTGTGATGCTAGAAGAACAGCCCCTAAAATGTTATACTGTCATTTAATTGCATTTTGGTATTTGTTTGAAGTGTCTCAAAGATTTGGAATTGTTTAAGGTATAATCTTAGCAGACATGCTGTGAACATCTGTGGTTTTCATTTGTGACTGTAGTTGGTAACAGTTTGACATTCACTCTATTTAGTCTATCAGTAAATTATACCGTGCCATGTCTCTGCAGCTCTGAAATGAGGGAAAAAAAACCACAGCTCTGAAAAGGAAGAGAAAACGTAGATAAAATGAAAATAGCTCAAGGTTATGCTATTTTCAATTGCACAAATATCCGCCTAACGTATGTAAGAATATGCAAGCCTTTCTTTGATATTTTTGTTTGTTTTAGTTGACTCTCACAATGAAACAGAATCCAAAGATTCAGGTGATACACTGGATTTATTTTGGGTTACACATGGATGTAATTAGATTTTTGTTAATTACAGTACACTGATGTCAAATGATAATAGATCACCCACTGTAAATGCAGAAAGTTATTTACCAATGTAATTTAACTCATTTTCTAGTTACTCTAACTGACTTTTTGTCTTGAGCAGAGAAGGCTACGTATGGACCTAATTCAGCTCTTCTTCATTCACAAAGGCATCAGCAAAGCTAATCCATCAGAATTCATTTAGTTAAGTAATTAATCACGTAGCAGGGATTATCAGTAGAAATTATGGGGAAGTGTCTTTAAGGCAGAAGCCATGAACACTTCTTCTTTAAGAGACACACGGGAATCTTGAGCAAACTACAGAGTTACTGTATGTAGTTGAAGTGAAAGCCCTGGCAACTTTTCAAAACTGTCTGGATGAGCAACAAGTGTATGCAAAGCAAACTCCTCTCATTATCCAAACTTCTTTTGTTCCAGTTGTTTTTTTTTTTTTTATTCAACAACAACAACAACAACATTTATTTTTAGAGCACATTTTCATACAAAAAGTAGCTCAAAGCGCTTTACATAATGAAGAAAAGAAAAATAAAAGACAAAATAAGAAATTAAAATAAGACAGCATTAGTTAACATTAGTTAGTTAATGTTAGTTAACTAATTAGTTAACATTAGTTAATTCAAACATCATTATGATTTGATTTGGGCCAAAAGCCAATCATTGTGTGAAATACACTGAGGTAATCAAGGGTTCCTACTCCAGAGTTGGTTGAACACTGCAGTCCTACTCTGGCACTGTGGAATATACAAAAAATTAAGTATTGGGAATACTACCAATTAGTATAGTATAGTATAGTATAGTATAGTATAGTATAGTATAGTATAGTATAGTATAGTATATGTATTCAGTAGAAAATTAACGTCATACAAGAATATGCAACTTAAAGCCATGTCATATTGTACCTCACATTGTACCAACCTGTTGAGCAGCTACTTTTCATGCTACATACACACTTTGACTCGGTGTGTGTATCGCTAAAATGGCTTATTTCATCATGCAGACAGATTAAGATAATTGCATACCATGAACTAATTTACCGCTCTTTCTCAACACAACCATTGCACCTCCACTAACTTAAGAGCACAGAAGGCATTAGAATGCCATTTCATGAAGAATCGAGAACAATGCCAGATCACGGTATCTGCAATCTCTACCATTTTCCACTATCCATGTCATGACTGTGATTTTAAAAAATGTATTATGCTTATAATAAATTTTTATAAGCCTTTCACTGATTTTATTAGAGTCTTAAAAATTTATAGATTTTGGTTTTGGTCTGTTGACAAAGTTTACAGTTTTATTTATATGATTATTTTTGTTTTATCATTTAGTACGACTCCATTTTGTTTTTGTCATGTGTAATACCTTTTGGGATTCCCGTTACTTGACACAACCGCTAGGTTGTTAGTGGGTCTGGTCTCGAAAGTTACAGCATCTGATGACATTAACACAATGTTTTAAACACCAGCATGATGGCTCTCTCTTCATCCAAGATTGTGGATAACCTAAACACATTGAGGCTTCTGGCAACAGATTTAATTCTCCATCCAGTTTATAGCTTTAGATTTGATCTCTTGGTCTGTTTCTCATCCTTCCTTTGACTTGGCAAGCAGTATATCTGTCACACATTTCGCCATCACTGTGACCAAGGCAAACGTTATTGCTTTTTATTTTTTCGTTTCCAATGAAAGCCTCTGCTGCGGTCAGTTAAGCATTTAGCCCAGTCCACCCTATGAAATGCTTACAGGCAGCTGTCTCCAACAAAGCCTGTAAAGAGCTGTCTGCCAGCTGCTACCATAACTTCTCGCAAACCTAACAATCTGGAATTTATAAGACCATCATATGTTTATTTTCAAGTGCATCTCACAATTTAGATTTTTTAATGTTTAACGAGATCGAGAGGGTGAATTAGGAGGTATCAAACCCTTCAGGACCCCTCATATTTTACAAATAAATTGTGCCTTAAATTAACATTTTTGGCAGATTTTTAAGAAATTGCCAGTGGTTGGAACTATTGTCTCAGAGTTCCATAAATATTCAAATCTAAGCCTTGACGATGTCTATGTAGAGTCAGCTTATTCACATGACTATTGTCCAGAAAATCGAGTTTCCACCTAACATCCAAAGATATTTAGGTTAGGGTAATTAGGAGTGTTAAGTTAGATTAAGCATAAGATTCCTTAGCAATGGACAGCTGATAGGAATTCCTCATTCACATAAGAATAACAGAAAAAAGCTGTGACATGCTAGAGGGCGAGGGGTGAGTTTCTTGTTGGCCATAAATGACTCCTTTATGTGTCTGAAGATAAAAGCAGAGCCTTATCAATGATGGTCTGAGCAAATTTAGGGAAACACTACAGAAACAGATGATACATGAGTAAACACACAAACTACTTAGGGCTGTTCTCCCATTGGGAGGCCATGTCTATTGCCTCTCATTTGATCGTTTCTATTAATGCAGCAAAAATTTCTATAGCGGAGATCTTTGTCAGGACTATTGACCAAAGAATGAGGGGAAGTGACGGGTCTTCAATTTAAAAGCCAGGTCCTGTGTGAACTACTTTCCTCTACATGCACTGTTTTTATTTACTGGAAGTATTTACTGTATGTAACAGAATTTTAGCAAGAAATTGCATACATTTTGCCTGTTGTGAGTATAAGACTGGATGACTTAGCATGTGGATTATGCAACGCAAGTAACCTGAGATTTTTTTTCAAGAACATTTCTATATTGTTTGCTGTGGACCAGCATTGGGTTTCATAGACTCCCATTCTATCATAAAGTTTGTAGTTCTCAGCCATTGCTAAAAATCACATTCGGTAAGTAACATAAAAAATCTAAGTTTTGGGAGGAGTATTCATTTAAAATATTGTTTCTCAACCTGTAGGTCAAATAACCACAAATGTTGTTGACGATTCTCTGTTAACGGCGTGCCAGCTTAAGTAAAAAAAAAAAAAAAGTCATAAACTAAAAAAAAAAAATTCCATTTCATCTGCTGAGTACCTCACAGTCAGCCCCCAATGCAGAGGACTTTGATATTAAGTACATTTGTAACCGCATTTGTTAAACCATGGGGGTTTGATATTATAATATTATAATGAGTGGGTTGGTAATACAATAAAAATCGTGGAAACGTCACCTCGCTCTTCAAATGTGTTCCGCATTGCAAAGAGTATGAAGAAGCTGATAAACACAGAGAGCATTGTACTTCATCAATTTGCAGTATTTTTTTCATATTACAGGGGAAAATGTCACCTGAAAAATAAATAAATCTGGGCCTAGAGTCCTAAAAGGTTGAGAGGCACTGCATTAAAAGGCGGTCAGTAGTTGGTACTGCTGCCAAACATTTCTCGAAGCCTTTATTTGAATCCTGGCCTGTTCCTTCCCTTTGTGGACCTTATTGTCCCCATGCCTGCATTACAGTAGATTTCTATGGATTAGATCACATTTGCAGACGTGCAGGTTAAAATGATTGGTGACTCTGTATGTGGCAAGCCTATTGATACCCTATTTTGATGCATGTGGGTCTACTGCGAATGGATGGATGGATGAGAGGAAGCATACGTTATTACATTTTTTAAAACATTATTTCTTGGTTGTGTTTTCCTGTAGTAGACATTCCTCACTGTAAAGAGAAAGCTTTGTTCATAATATGCATGTCTGTTGACCTTGCACATGATTCCTGCCTTATGTGCTTCACTGCTTCTATAAAGCAACAAGATTAAAACTATTTCTAGTTAGAAATGCAACACAACCTTTGGAGGATCACCAGGGTGCCATCTCAGACTGGCTTTATGCCAAGTAGGGGAAATTAAGACCATATGTGGAGTAGTAGTCAAGCTCAAGCTATGGAAATATGCCTGATTATCAGGTACCAATTCACAAGCTCAGTCCTACAGTCTTTTTAAGAGTCATTGACAGATTTTCTTTTTCAGGCAGAGTCTCGTAGTGGTTCAGGAGTAAATTTTGCTACCTCACAGCCCTAGGAGCTAGAGAACATTGGTGCTGAGTCTTTGTTTTCTCAGGATACTCCAGCTTAAAATCTTCTTTCCAAGGACATACCAGGCTCAGAACTCTAAATTAGCTTAAAAAGTGTCAATGAGTGCACTCTGGACTAACATTTATCTGTAGTACTGTCCATCTACTTATAGCCCTGAAAAGAAAAAATCAGGATCAGAAAATGAATGCTCATCTTATACTCATTTAAGAGCATGAATCTGCGAACGCCACAATGGCTTGCTGCCTGTACAATAGGAAAGTGTTAGCTATTCACAACATTGCCTAAAATTAAAATAATTGATGTGGCTTTTATGCTCAGCTGCTGCATTACAGTCCTACAAAACTGTCCTGAAATCTAGGCCCTGCCGCTATCTATTTGGAGTTTTAATGTCCTCATAGGTGTGTGAGTTTGATTTTTTATCTGAGTAATCTTTCCACATGTTGAAGATGTGCAATTTAGGTTCACACACTTTTGTGTTAGTGTGAGAGTGGGTTTGTATAAGGGGAACACAGTAGTTATGGATTGGTTCCTTCTTTGTAACCAATACCTCTGGGATTGTCTCCATCTCTCCACAACACTAAATTAGATTAATTATGTTTAAGAATGTTATATTATTCTGGTGTCCTCCTGCTTCCCAAAGATATGTGCCTTAAGTTGAGCTGACATGCATGAATATGAGACTGCGTGTGTGCATGACTGGCACTCCATTATAAAACGGTTCTTGCCATTGCTGCTGGAGTTGTCTCTGACTCTCCATAGCCCTGAACTGGATAAGTCAGAATTGAGAATGTCACATTATATTTCTCCAATACTCCTCCCATGTCCCAAAGGTGTTAGTTTAATTTGCACAATACATTGCACAGAAAGAGTGACATTACTGAGAAACAGTGAGTGTGATCGTGCTTCTACCTTGCAACAAATGTTACTAGCATAGGCACCAACTCCCCGTGGCTCTGAAATGGGTAAGCAACTTAGAAAATAGATAGACTGATTTATTTTTATTTATTTTAAACAATGTAGTAGAAAACAGATAGAATGATTTATTTTTATTTATTTAAAAAAATGGAGTAAATTAAAGGCCAAAATTCATACTATTACAAAAAGATGAATAAGGCAGCGGAGGATCACAATGAGTAATGTTCCTGCCTCATCGATCCTGCACTCTGGCTTTAAATCCCACTCTTTGATATTAAGTATATGGATTGTGCAAGTCCTCTTGAAGTCTTTGTAAGGTTTTTTCCCAGCTATATTGGTTTTCACCTGTCCAGGTTTATTTTGTGCCTTGATAAGCCCTCAATTTTATTATGCCAGTCTGAGAATGTTAATAAAAAGTTTAAAAAATATGTGTGATTATTGAAAAATGAGGGTGTTTCCCTTCTGACTTGTGCTGTTTTTGTTACTTTGAATTTTAACAACAGTTAAAAATGTCATCTCAAATATACCTGCTAATGGAAAGTTTGTTCATGAAGTTAATGTGGGAGGCGCAGGCTGCCGTGATGTTGCATTGCCACCTAGTGGTGCAAACTTGAAAAGCTCTGTTCATTACAAGTGGGTCTAAACTTTTCTATGAACAAACTTGGCAAGCAACTGCTATGGTGTAAGAATTTAGGTAAACAATATGGCATGGGACATCATATTTGGCAAAGCATTTGTTATGTTATTTGTTTTTTTACCTTTTATTGCACCAAATAAGATCAATCATAATTTGGATAAAGGTTCTTTAGAAAATTATAAATACATGACTTATTTTTTTATATAGCAACTTTTAAGTTGGCCATCATTTAAAGGACTAAGTTTCCTTTCTTTATCATTGAACCCCAGGCAGGTGAACTAACAGACTTAAAGTCACAGGAAGTCAGAAATAAGACTACATCTTAACTTTCACTTTTACACCCATCCCCTTAGTTTGTTAGCAGTTTGGGAGATTCAAGGGCTGTGTTTCTGATATGGATGTGAGAATAATAATAATAATTCTTTACATAGCGCTTTTCTCACTACTCAAAGCGCTCAGCAATTGCAGGTTAAGGGCCTTGCTTAAGGGCCCAACAGAGCAGAGTCTCTATTGGCATTTACGGGATTCGAACCGGCAACCTTCCGATTGCCAGTGCAGATCCCTAGCTTCAGAGCCACCACTCCGCCACCACACTCAGAAACACTGGAGCACCACAAAGAACAATCCTTTTCACTCTGTACACCTCAGACTACAACTATAATAGCAAGTCATGTCATTTGCAGATATTTTCAGATGATTCTGCACTTATGGGTTGTGTCGATAAAGGGGATAAGATGGAGTATAGGAGTCAGGTGGAGAAGTGATTTTCTTGGTGCAAAGGGAATTGTCTGCACCATAACATCAGCAAAAAAACCCAAAGAACTGGTTATTGACTTTCACCGCACCAAAGAGTCGCTATGTCAGGTCACTATTCAAGGAGTGGATATAGAGGTAGTCCACTCCTACAAGTACTTGGGGGTTTACGTTAATGACAGGTTGGACTGGTTTCAGAACACAGAGGAAGTATACAGCCGTGGCCAAAAGTTTTGAGCATTACACAAGTATTGGTTTTCACAAAGTTTGCTGCTTCAATGTTTTTAGATCTTTTTTCTCAGATGTTTCTATGGTATACTGAAGTATAATTACAAGCTTTTCATAAGTTTCAAAGGCTTTTATTGACAATTACATTAAGTTTATGCAAAGAGTCAATATTTGCAGTGTTGGCCCTTCTTTTTCAAGATCTCTGCAATTTGCCCTGGCATGCTGTCAGTCAACTTCTGGGACAAATCCTGACTGATGGCAACCCATTCCTGCATAATCAATACTTGGAGTTTGTCAGAATTTGTGAGTTTTTGTTTGTCCACCTGCCTCTCAATGACTGACCACAAGTTCTCAATGGGATTAAGGTCTGGAGAGTTTCCTGGCCATGGACCCACACATTTGATGTTTTGTTCCCCGAGCCACTTAGTTATCACTTTTGCCTTATGGCACGGTGCTCCACTCCATCATGCTGGAAAAGGCATTGTTGGTCACCAGACTGTTCTTGGATGGTTGGGAGATGTTGCTCTCTGAGGATGTTTCCAATAAAGGGTTGTCATTGTATTGCCATTCTGATCACAGGGTTGTGCAACAAAAATCATAGAGGATTGGTGGTCTCATATGTTGTATTTGGGCCTGTTTTGCTGATCTGAAGGAAAATGCTGAAATTTCAGGTAAACAGACGTGCATACTTTTAAAAAAGTCAGACTGTTTTATTTCAATATCAAGCTGACAGAAACACTGGCAGACTAAGGAAAAAAATGTAAATGTTTCCTTGGAAAGTACTGTGCACCTCTCCATGACACAAAATAATAAAACAAACTGAAACTGAGTGATATCCCATTAAGTGGTGGCTCCTGCCTCATGTCCTATGCTGTTTGAAAATTTTGTTATTATCAAATACTAAATCAAATACTAAATCAGTTTTTAGAGGTGGGTGATATAAAATTGCAGTGTCATTCCAAGGCATGCTTTGAATTAGATGATCTGGAGTACTTGAGTAGCAAAGTGTTTGCACTGCTGCATCACGGTTGCAGGGTTTGGATCCTGCTCCAGGCAATGTAGTAGCATTAAAAATTATAGTAATAGCAGTAGTCATGGTACTGCCATGTATACAGACTACAATGAGTGGAATGGTGGCTCTGGGGCTAAGGATCTGTGCTGGTATCTAGAAGGTCGCCTGTTCCAATCCCATTACTTCCAGAAGGTCCCTTGAGCAAGTCCCTTAACATAAAAAATTCTCCAGGGGTGCAACACAATGGCTGACCCTGCGTTCTGACTCCCAAAGGACATGCAAAAAGACAATTTCCCCTTGGGGATTAACAAAGTATATTAAATCAAATCATTGAAATTCTTACTGTACTTTCATGCCCTAGAAACATGTAACATTGTCACTGTCCAGCACCATATCAAACAAGGATGGATTTAAACTATTATACCACATCTTGTTGGAATATGTATTTCTAATATTAAATGTTATGGATGATTGACTGAAGGACTGTGTAGAGTTTGTACATTCTCCCTGTGTGTATGAATGTTTCTCTGCACTGCATCTTAAAGATGTGCTGCCTTGGTTGAGCCATGAGTGTAAACTGAACGAGTGCAGCATAAATGAATGTCAGAGCATTTTATTCAGGCTTATTAAACTGCATGGAATGGTCTGTATGGCTCTCTGTCATGGACTAAGAGGGTTCAGAAAGTGAATGGATGGACGAGATACATTTGGGTCAACTGTTGATCTACCCTGGAAACTGTGGAAAGCAGTTGCTGATGTTATAATGAGATGCCAACACTGATGCATTGCACAGCTTGCCAGTTTTAACCTTCTGTTGTTTCTGAAGAGGTTGGCAATGAGTCCATGTGTCATTGGATAACTGATTATTTATAAAACAACATGATCAGTATTGTTTATTCATTCAAAAGTTTCGCAAGCATACAAGGAGCCTGGTGCTCATTCCATAGCCGTCAAGCTCATGGGAGGCTGTGATGGGTGGGAGTGGGTTGTTTGTTCTTTATAGACTATATTTTACAGTGGAAATGTTCACCTATAAAAATAAATAAGGGGCCAATAAGCATAGATTTCATAATCTGAAATGTATGTCATGTATCCAGCTTGAAAGCCAAAGGTAAGATTCACTGCAACTTCCATCGTTTAAATAAAATATATAACTTTTTTTTTTAAGTAAAACAATTTTATTTACTTTAGTTATAAATGCACTAAATGGCAAATAATAAATTTTTCTTTACCCACAGTTTTTGCGGTTATATGTGACTAATTAAAATCATGGCGCGCACATAAATTAATTGATTCAAACAATTTTTGAAAGTTGCTTAGCATGGTGGGGAATTACAATGTAGTTTTTTTTAATATATTTTATGACGAAAGTAGCTATTAATTAATTGAATGAATTAATTTATATGTGCACCACAATTTTATTTATTCACATATAAGCAATTTTTTTTTCTTTAGTGCATTTATAACTAAAGTAAATAAAATCGTTTTACTTAAAAAAAAAATTACATATATTTTTTTTACTTTTAGCTTTTTGAGTATTTTGCAAATGATTTTTCTTTAATCATTTTTCATGAATGGGAGGCTTTTTTAAAAGGATTACATAATATATCTTCTTTGCAGAATTATTTGAATGCTAAAAAGAATTATATTTTGCTCTCTGTTTTTCTGTTCAGACTCTTATGGGATTTGCGCTCGGTTGCTGTGAAAAAAAATATTGACGGCTGAACAGCAAGCTTACAGCAATACTTCCTCACCGTGATCATCAAGGCTACTCCTTCTCAAGAGTAAACAAGTAAAGTCAGCGTGCATATTTACCCACTCCACTCACTAGAAGAGGCAAGTGGTGGCAATCCGATGCGTCTCTCACTTGTAAGCTCCTATATCTCACTATATTCTCTCTCCATCATTGTTGTGTGTGCGTTAATTGGAATCACATAACCATTGATTATAGCGAAATTTGTTATGTAATTTCTTCGGTTTTGACAGATTATTGTATTGTCATTGATACTGAGCACGTATGCAAAATTTAAAGAAATTCGCTTTGCCAAAAGTGGGTTTAAAATCAGTTGCAAGATTTAACCCAGACAAACATACGGAGGAGTCAAGTTAAATAAAATCGTTTAATAAAAAATGAATGACATATATATTATGAAATATACAATTGATGAGTTTCAAAAGTCTCATCTTTAATTTCACTTTTATTACTCTTTGTCATGGGACAGACAATTGCTCAAACATAAAATCTGATTGTGTGATTTCTTTATAGGCCGTAACTGACTCCTCAGCATGGGCCTGTTAGAATGAAAGCTATCTGAACAAAGAAATGTAGTGAAGCCAGCTTAAAAAGTATGAGGCATCAAGAGCTTGGTAGGTTCACCTCAACACAAGCTTCTCAGGGTCACTGAGCCTCCCTTGTCGTATTTTACTTGCAGGTGACATCCATCCATCCCTCCAATTTCTTAAACCACTTACTGTATCCAGAGCAGGGTTGCAGGGCAGCTGGAATCTATCCCAGTAATCATCACGCACAATACAGGAACAACAGCTGGACAGGGCGGCAATCCATCTCACAATGAACACACACATAAATGAACATAAATTAACAACGTTCCAAGACTTATTACTGCAGAAATCTGGACATGTAATAATAACACTTGAGCAGGCAAAATTTACCTTCCGAACAGACATTCATTCTTTAACAACTGTTTTTTTTTATTTAAATAGGAGTATCCAGCTTACACCTGAAGGTAACTAACAGTTTTTATCAGTTTTTCTTCAGGTTCAAGCTGGTTCAGTAGGTCAAGGGCTTAATATTTAACAATTTGGTGACAAAGTAATACTCCAATCACTTTGAGCAAATCAGATGTAGAAGTAGATAATCATTAATATTGTACATGTCAAATGCTTTGGGCTGGTGAAAGTCATTTTGTAAAAGACTGCGTATTTGCTATGTCGTTGTAGCATACAATCAGCAGACCATTTTACTGTATGTGAGGGTCAAATCAATATTGTATAAGGTGCCATTCATTATGTCTAAATTTGTTAATAGGGAACGAGTGGTAGGGGAAGTATATAATCTTACAAGTTAACATTGATAAAGTGAGATGATGAGAGCTGCTGTCATGCACATCTGACTGGTGCCACACGATCTGAAACTAAACTGAAGGGAACATGATAGTGACTGCAGTTTAAAACAATCAAAATTCAAATAATGAACAGCATCAGAGCTCAATGGAGTCAGGCCCATGCAGTTCAGCTTATTTTTGTATAGCACTTTTCACGGAGTGCAAGCACAGAACACTGTAACAGGTTCTCAGGTAAAATGCAAGTATAAATTTTACAAATAACTAAATGCAGAATTAGTACACATAAAGACGCAGATTTATTTAAACACACGATAAACAAAGTAGAAACTGGTTAACATAAATGGAAAGCAACAATATCTGTGTTGATATTACTTTTAAGAAATAAACATCCAGTAAGTGTGCTTGTACCCCTAACCCAGCTTTAACCAAGCTATGGTGTGCTAAGAGCAGAAGCAGGTCAGCAGGGATCTCTTTACAATGAAGAGTGTGTCATGGAGCTTTAAGGTTACCACTAGAGGGAGCTGTTTGCTGGCCATACTCTCCAGTCGGCCATGATTTTCTAATTAGCAGTTTATTCCCCAAAGACAAAACAGAGCAACTTCAGAAGTCTTTGTTTTGCACAGTGACTTTCACAAACCGTTTGGCATTAAACAGTGAAGGCATGCACTGCTTGGATTGTATGTGTTGTAGGTCAATTTGTGAGTGGAAAGTACATTTTGAAACCATCATCAATACAGTAAGTTTAATTTTAGTCCATGTCACCAGTGTCCTGCACAAGATTTTTTATTCTTTGATGCATTTGAGAGAGGTGTCAGCTTCCTGTGACCTTCACCTGGCAGCACAAGTTACAAAATAGACACTTGGATGGACTTGGGCTTTGTCCAGGGTTGAATGCTGTCTTGTACCCAGTGCTGCTGAGGTGGGCTCTGAAATCCACAGCCCTCGAAATAGATCAGTCTGGGTTGGTAATAGATGGGAGGAGTTTATTTGTTCATATTATAAGTATAGTAGCAGGGATCTAAAACTGCTTTCCTCGCTTGCTGAAGTGTAATCCAAATCAGACAGTTTCTTCATGTATATTCAACTTATTATTTTTTTATTTAGATGATCTATCTTTTATTCTTCTGTATTATTAATTACCCAGAAAGCATGTTTAATTCTGTATTAAATTTAGAAAGATGCATATTGTCACCGCACCTCTTTGTTGTTGGTACATTTTGGTTTACATAATTAGCTGCCAGTTGTCAAGGAGCTACAAAATCAATTCCTCAGGCCATTTTCATACACTCCAAATTAAGTTCAAAGTCATTAGGACCAAATTAAAATCTGCTGCACTTAATATTTTGAAATTCGTTTAATTTCAGCTCAGTTTATTCTTTCAGCCATGGGTGAAAGGCAGCCCACCTAACTTACCATCCATTCCATTATCATTTCTTCTTAATCTACAGTGCCATCCATAATGTTTGGGACAAAGGTTAATTTTTTCCTTGATTTACTCCTTTGTTCCACAATTTAAAATTTTAAAACAAACAATTCAGATGTGATTAAAGACTTTCATTTAGGGGTATTTGCATACACTTTGTTCACCCCATGTAGAAATGACAGCACTTTTTCTACATGGTCTCCCCATTTCAAGTCACCACAATATTTGGGACAATTGGCATCACAGGTGTTTGTGATTCCTCAAGTGTGTTTCATTGCTTCATTAGTTCAGGTATAAGATACCTCGGCTTGTTTCTACCTACAGCCTACTTTTGAAGTCTGTTGTTTCCATTGTTCAATATAAGGACAAAAGCTGTGCCAATGAAAGTTAAAGAAGCCATTATGAGGCTTTTAAACAAGAATAAAAACATTCAAGACATCAGTAAAACCTAAATGAACTGTCTGGAATATCATTAAGAAGAAAGTACGCACTAGTGAGTTCAGTAATCGCAAAGGGACTGGTAGGCCAAGGAAGACTTTCATTGTTGATAATTGATGAGAATAAATTCTATGGTAAAGAAAAAGCCCCAAATGTCTATCTGAAAGATCACAAACAGTCTTCAGGATGCAGAAGTGTATGTGTCAGAGATGACTATCCACAGAAGACTTCATGATCAAAAATACAGAAGCCACACTGCAAGATGTAAACCACTATTACAGTATTCCAATGTAATTATAAAGTGCACATTGCAGACTTTAATTTAAGGGTATTTGCATACATTTCGGTCACCTCATGTAGAAATTGCATCACTTTTTAAACATGGTCCCTCATTTCAGGGAACCATAATGTTTGGGACAGTTGGCGTCACAGGTGTTTGTGATTGCTCAGGTGTGTTTCAATTGCTTCATTTGTGCAGACATAAGACACCTAAGCTTGTTTCTACAATTTGGAGTCTATAGTTGGCATTGTTCAACATGAGGACAAGATCTCTGCCAATGAAAGTCAAAGAAGCCATTATGAAACAAGAACAAACACAAATTATGAAAAACAAGAATAAACTCTTAGGATTACCTTAATCAACTGTCTGGAATATCATTAAGAAGAAAGAATGCGTTGGTGAGCTCAGTATTCACAAAGGGACTGGTAGGCCAATGAAGACCTCCATTGCTGATAACTGCTGAGAATAAATACTATGGTAAAGAAAAAGCCCCAAACACCTGTTTGACAGATCAGAAACAATCTTCAGTAAGCAGATGTGGATGTATCTGAGATGACTTTGCGCAGAAGACTTCATGAACAGAAATACAGAGGCTACACTCTAAGATGCAAACCACTATTGAGCCACAAAAACAGGATAGCCAGAATTCAGGAAAAGGCCTTTTGGACAGACCTGTATCAGAGTGATGCCAAGAGCAAAGTGTGAAGAAAAAAAAAGAAACTGCCCAAAATCCAAAACGTAAAACCTCAACTGTTAAACATGGTGTGTGTGGGGGGTATGGCTGGGGGTGTTATGGCTTGGGCATGCATGGCTGCCACAGGTACTGGCACACTTATCCTCATTGATGATGGAATTGCTGATGGCAGGTGCACAATGAATTGTGAGGTGTATAGAAACATCTGATCTGCTCAAGTTCCAGAAAATGTCTCCAAACTCATTGGATGACACTTCACCCTACATCAAGATAATGATCCCAAACATAGTGCTAAAGCAAAAACAGGAGTTTTTCAAAGCTAAAAAATTGGAAATTCTTGAATGGCAAAGCCATTCACCTGATTTAAATCCATGTGACCATGCCTTCCATATGCTGAAGATAAACTATAAGGGGACAAGCCCCCAAAACAAGCAGAAGCTGAAGATGGCTGCATTAGAGGGTTGGCAGAGCATCACCAGAGAAGATCCTCAGCACCAGGTGCCTCATGTATAAACGGTGCATACGCACAGAAATGTTGCGTAAGAACGTTTCCACGTTCAAATCGCGATGTATAAAACCTACACTTGGCGTAAAGCCACGCACTTTTCCACGGTACCTCATACCCTGTCGTACGCAAGTTCTCCGTTCAGTTTTGCAGACTGGCTGCACCCCGCATCAAAGAAGTGCTACTGTTCCTGTGTGGTTACCCTTTCTTAGATCCACATCCACGATGGCGGCTTTATCAAATACACTGAAATTAACCGCATATCGTTCATAAATTTAATGCATCTGATTGTAATTAACCTGTAACAATATAATGGTCCACAGAATGGTCAAACTATTCTAAATACCATAACTGCTTTAGCGTTGTTACTCTCACTGCACCTTCTTCTTCTTCT
The DNA here is from genome assembly GCF_900747795.2 of Erpetoichthys calabaricus. Taxonomy (NCBI): domain Eukaryota; kingdom Metazoa; phylum Chordata; class Cladistia; order Polypteriformes; family Polypteridae; genus Erpetoichthys; species Erpetoichthys calabaricus. Next base: position 274,700,220 of record NC_041397.2, on the reverse strand, counting down.
TCTGTCAGCTGCTCCCATTAGGAGTTGCCACAGCGGATCATCTTTTTCCATATTACTCTCACTGCAGCACTCAGAGTATTTATATCACTGTATCTGAGTGTGAATCACAGGTCTACAGCGATTGGAAAGAGAATTATCAGTATACAGTATCAAGCACTCGCTGCCACAGCCATTCGCTATTTGAACTGCTCTCATCTGACCAACGCTTCACAGCCTTTCCTGTTGGGACCTCGCGGTTCACAAACAGTTTCATCCCAAGAACTATACATACACTCAATCAGTCCATCAAGTGCTGCTTGTAGAACTGTTTGTACTTGCAAGTTACCGTAATTGTACTTATGATACAGTTATAATATTGCACAACCTGAGCCACTTTATAAAGCGCGTATTTACATATGATGACAATATTATTTTTAAGAGGAAATGCAGTAAATATGTTGATTATATTATACAGATAAAACTTTAACTTTAACTACACGGTGCCGCAGTGCTAGCGAGCTTGAGCTTTGTTCACGGTTTGTTCCTGCCTTGCGCTGTTTATTACAGAGCTGATTGTGTGGCGATTGGGTATTTGGAGAAAGAAAAGTAAGGACAGGAATTGGAGGTTAGTACGTTTGAAAAAGACAGTATTCCTGTAATAAAGTATTTCATTGAAGGTCACGCATGGTGCAGTAAGCATCTTGCTGTAAGACATGAACAATCACTGCGCCACCATGTTCCCATGTTTAATAACATGCTTTAACTCATATCATCATGAAAATAATATCACGTATACTTCTCAGTATTTTAATTACTCAGAGAGCTGTAATATTATGAACGTAATGGATTCTGTGTCCTGTCGGAGGAAGAGCATGTAGTGATTTGGGCACATAGAGCATATAGAAGATCAAATACACAACAAAGCATTTAATGTGCTACTTTAGTTACGATGGAATTTGAGAAACTAGTAAATTAAACGATTTTAAGATGAAGTTTATGATGTTCTACTTTAATGACAAAATAAACTCCGTGATTAAAGTGGAAATTTCGAGATTAAAGTTGACATTTCGTGCTTTTTTCACATTGTGTGCCTTTTTTTTTCACTGTACCCTAATAAGCTTTCATATGACACTCAGACTGTGGGTTTTGAGTTGCCTTTTCATGCCGACTTTGATATGTGACAACTTTTTTATTTCGGGCACTGTGCGACTTTGTGAACTTGAGCTTTCGAGTTTCTCTGACACGCTATGTCACTTAATCAACTTCCTTTTGTTGCTTATATAACTGTTTAAACCAACAAATAGTACATTTTTCTTTGTCTCCATTTGGTATTCGCTGAAATTCTTCTATTTTTCCTCGTGCTTTTGCCATTGCCTTTTCACAGAACACTGGGCGTAAGGGCTATTTATATTGATCTGCATATTCAAAGAGGTGTAATTCTGGGAGGAGTTGGGATGGGACAGCAGGCGCGTGCACGTGCATTAATTTCCACACTGAGTGGGATTTATGTAGCGGAAGTTGGCGAACGCACAGATTCCTGCATCTGGATTTTTCTATGCGTAAGCACATTTCGGCTTTTGTGCTTACGTCATGTTATAGTGCAAATTCTACACACGAAGTTATGCATGAGGCCCCTGGTGATGTCTGTAAATCACAGACTTCAAGCAGTTTGTGAATGCAAAGGAAATGCAGCAAAGTACTAAATATGGCAGCTTTAATAGACCTGCCAGTGCTATGTCCCAAAATTGTGGTTCCCTGAAATGGGGGCTTGGGAGATTGTGGGTTGAACCATGTATAAAAATGTTTTGTCAGTTCGACATGGTGTGACTGAAATGTATGCAAATACCTTTAAATGGAAGACTGTAATGTGCACTTTATAATCACATTGGAATACTTGATTTAAAATTTTAAACTGTGGAGAAGAGGAGTAAATCAAGAAAAATGTGTCTTTGTTGTAAACATTACAGAGGGTACTGTCCTTCAGGATCATGTGGGCCAAAGCTCATCCAGGCAGCATCAATTAGAAGGCAATTCTTTTCACATAATGTTGCCATGATTCAGGTTATTTAATGTCTGGGCAGCATGGTGACCGTATTTAGCGCTGTTAACTCATGCATCCAGTCTACTGGGTTTGAATTAGAAATTCAGAACTGTCGCATTGTGGATGTATGTGTGAGTGTGCTGTTTAGTGATGGCAGAATAAGTAGCAATCTCCAGTCATTCTGTCCCCGCAAACTGTGGAGCAGATGCAGCAGTGCCAACCATGGTGTCGCCCAGAAAACAATACTTACAACAGCAAATTCCATGACCCTCTTAGTATAGGACCATTAACCTCAGATCACTGTGTTTATTTCACTTAAAGAAATGTCTCCACCCTGTAGTAATCTACATATCATTATCTATTTGGTAATGTGTAATGCAGTCTCCAAAAGACAGACAAAAGGGGATCACAAATAAGCCACAATGAGGACATGGGGAGACCATGATTAGAGTGAAAATGACTACCTTTAAGGATTTGACTAAGCTTTTAGCTAAAAACTACAATAGCATTAAAAAACAAAAAAAAACTATCTTCAAAAGACTTCTTTGTCTCATGTTTCATCGTTGCTCTTTCTCAAATTTTACACTCAATGTGAAAACAAAAAAAAAAGAAGCTAAAGTAAAGCTTTTATGAAGAATGACAGCCAGATGTGAGGCCTTTGTTTCATCACACTTTCATCGACAAGTCACCATTGGGCTAAACAAGAGGCTGAGAGCGATATTAAACAAGTATGTGTACCTTAGATCTGGGAGGACTACACATTCTGCACATCTCGACTGAAGGGCCGGCTGACAGCAGAGACGCTGAGAGCGCCTGAATCCTTTTGTTTTATGTCACTCCCTCTGGAATGTAAACAGGTCACGGAGCTTTGCCTTTGAAAGAAGGTTGTTTTCTTTGAAAGAGTGCCGCTAAAATGCATGCCGAGATCACCTTTGTTTCGGTGGAGAATGAAGGTTAAAATAAAAACCCTAAAAAAAAAAAGGAAAAGCTGAAATAATTGAGACACCTTCATTCAAAAGAACACTTTGTTCTAAATAGAGATGAATCCTTTGGATCTGTTTAATGACAAGTCACTGGACGGCAAACTGTGTCAATTTTATACCAGCTATAAATTACACTATCACACCTGCTCAAGCTAATGGTTACATCCCATAATGTACAGTGGATTCCAAGAGTGTTCAGACCCCTTCACTTTCTGCACACATTATTTTGTTGTAGTTTTCATTTTAAATGGATACATTTGCCATTTTTTGCCCTTCAATTTACACTCAACAACCCATAATGACAAAGTGCATATGTTTTCAGAAAGGTTTGCAAGTTTATCAAATTCCCATTCATGTAATCATTTGGACCCTTTGCAGTGGCACTCCAAATTGTGATCAGGTGAATGCTGCTTGCTTTAATTCTCCTTGAGATGTGTCTATAACCGGATTGGAATCCATCAGTGGCAAACTGAATTGATTGGATGTCATTATGAAGGCCAATACATGGTCCCAGAATTCACACTGCATGTCGGGACAAAAACCGAGCCATGAAGTATAAGGGATTTTCTGTACACCTCCACAACAATATTGTATTGGGGCACAGATCAGGGCAAGGGAATTAAACTATTTCTTAAGCTTTGAATGTTCCCATGAGCACAGTGGCCTCAGTAATGGTGAAATGGAAGAAGTTCTGGAACCACCAGGACTCTTCCTAGAGTTGTCTGACCAGCCAAACTGAGTAACTAGGCAAGAAGAGCCTTGGCCAAGAGGTAACTGGGAACCCAGTGGTCACTCTAACTGAGCTTTAGAAGTCCTGTGGTGAGATAGGAGAACCTGTCGGAATGAACAATCATCTCGGCAGCACACCATCAATCAGGCGTTCATAGTAGAGTAGCTAGACAGAAGCAATCTTGAGTTAAAGGCATATGATAGCCTGCTTGGACTCTGAGAGCACGAGGGAAAATATTTTGTGGCCGAAACTCAAAGCACCATGTCTGGGGAAGTCTAGGCACTGCTCATCACCTGTCTAATTTCATTTATATGGTAAGGTGGTAGAATCATGCTATGGGGGTGCTTCTCAGTGGCAGGGACAGTAAGAATGAATGCAGCCAAATGCAGAGAGATTTCTGAAGAAAACATCATTCAGAGTGCATGTTTACCTCTCACTGCATCAGTAGGTCACCTCTCAGCATGACAATGACCTGAAGCATACAGCCTAGACCTAAAATCATGGTGTGCAAAGCTTGCGGAGAGTTACCCAAGAAGAACAGAAGCTGTAATTGCTGCTAAAGGGGCTTCTATAAAGTACTGGATTAAGGGTCTGAATACTTATGTGAGATGACAGTTTTTGATTTTTAATTAATTTGCAAACCTTTCTGAAAGCATGTTTCACTTTGTCATTATGAGTTATTGAGTGTAGATCAATGGGCAAAAATGGAAGATTTATCCATTTGAAATTAAATCTACAACACAATAAAGTGTGCAGAAAGTGAAGGGCTCTAAGTACGTTTCTGAATCCACTGTATACACAGTCAGCACATTCTCCCAGTTTCTGGGCAGGTTTCCTTACTCTAGCTTTCTTTTACTTCCAAACACTCTGCATATCAAGTTGACAGGTGAATGTAAAGTGGTCTTTAAAGAATGACAGAGGAATTGTGTGCCAGTTTGACAAGTGAGGGTCTGGAATCCACTGTTTTGTCTTCCCTTGGGTCTATAAACATTGGAAAATTGTGGCATTATAATGAAATAAATAAGTTCACTAAATCAATAAATTAATTCATCAATCAAATAATATTACCAATTTTCATATTATAAAGTGGCGGCACGGTGGCGCAGTGGGTAGTGCTGCTGCCTCGCAGTTGGGAGATCTGGGGACCTGGGTTCGCTTCCCGGGTCCACCCTGCGTGGAGTTTGCATGTTCTCCCCGTGTCTGCGTGGGTTTCCTCCGGGCGCTCCGGTTTCCTCCCACAGTCCAAAGACATGCAGGTTAGGTGGATTGGCGATTCTAAATTGGCCCTAGTGGGTGTGTTTGTGTGTGTGTCCTGCGGTGGGTTGGCACCCTGCCCGGGATTGTTTCCTGCCCTGTGTTGGCTGGGATTGGCTCCAGCAGACCCCCGTGACCCTGTGTTTGGATTCAGCGGGTTGGAAAATGGATGGATGGATGGATATTATAAAGCAGGCAAATTATTATTGTATTATCATGAACAGCTTAGATTTACCCATACTGATTTCAGGAACTGCTAATTAAATATAGCAATAACATTGTAATTTTATAGAATACCATTGGGTGTTTTTGAACACCATTCTAAAGGAATGGAACACATAGAAGTTAGAAGCATTCCCTAACATGTATTTAATTAAAAAGCAGTTTATTTAATATCACAGACCAAGCTCATTTGGGAACTGAACTGTTTTGTACCTGCCCAGCTCCTCAGATTAGAGCGTTAACATCTCTGACTTTAGAACAACAGCATATGCAGATTTCCATCCATCCATAATCTTCGTGTGAAGCTTTTTCTCACCTTTAACTGAACTCTTGCACAATTTGGCTGCTCCTTTCGGTTTCCTAGTTCTTCAAGTTTGTGATCTTGTAAAAACGCATCATCTAATAACATTCTTCATAAAAAAAACTATTTCTTGCCTTCTTGAATTTCCACCCTGCATTCGGTTATCTGTTTACTTCTAATTAGACAGGTGTCCACGTTATTATATTATTAGATACTCATCAGGACCTTTTCATTTTAACTTTCACGTTTATCAGTTATTCGTTTTTAACCTACTATTTGTAATACAGGGTATCATGTAGCTAAAGCCTCTCCCAGCGGCATTTTGTGCACGAACTAACCCAGGTAAATGCTCTAGATTACTGGAGCACGCTATCTCACACACCTAAGCTCACTGATAAACTGAGTTACTAACTTGCCTTAAACACAACTCTGTATGTTGTAGGAGAGCAAGCACTGATGTATCTGGTGAAAAGCTCCTGGGAAAAACATGCAAACCCCCCAGAGACAGTGACCAGACTAGAATTTCAACACATGGACTCTGGAGTCATCAGCTAGCTCTGCTAACCATCATGCCACCCAGAATGGAAACTAAGAGCATCAGACTGTACAAACCTTAACATAAAGAACCATTTGTGAAAGCATTTCACCACAATGACATCTAGCACTTCTGTTAGTACATTGAAAATTGTGTTCTTTGTAAAGAATGTCCAGCCATAGGCAGTGTGGCATAGTGGTTAAGGCTTTGGACTTCAAACCCTGAGGTTGTATGTTCAAAACCTGCCACTGTGTCACCTGTGAAAGTCACTTGACCTGTCTGAGCTCCAATCGGAAAACCAAAAGAAATTTAACCAAATGTATCATAAATGTTGTATGTTGCCTTAGATAAAGGCATCAAGTAAGTAAATCCATCCATCCATCCATCCATTATCCAACCCGCTGAATCCAAACACAGGGTCACGGGGGTCTGCTGGAGCCAATCCCAGCCAACACAGGGCACAAGGCAGGAACCAATCCTGGGCAGGGTGCCAACCCACCACAGGACACACACAAACACACCCACACACCAACCACACACTAGGGCCAATTTAGAATCGCCAATCCACCTAACCTGCATGTCTTTGGACTGTGGGAGGAAACCGGAGCACCCGCAGGAAACCCATGCAGACACGGGGAGAACATGCAAACTCCATGCAGGGAGGACCCGGGAAGTGAACCTAGGTCCCCAGGTCTCCGAACTGCGAGGTAGCAGCACTGTAAGTAAATATAAATTCATTTATTTTCTGAAAGTTCCCTTCCTATACAGTGTGGAAGCCGGCCCAGACACAGACAGGCGGAGACATTCAAGTCACACACAACAGATTTATTATACATTATGTACAGTTTTAAGTGCACTCAAACCCCCAAAAGTCCCCACAAGTCCAGGCCAACTCAAATACCTTACTCTTCAGGCTGCCTCCTTGCCTCCTCCAGAGACCTCGTCCTCTTCCACCCGACTCAAGCCACAATATGAAGGGAGGTGGCCCTTTTTATATTCCCCCGGATGTGCTCCAGGTGTGTTCCGGCACACATCCCCAGGAGCACTCCGGGTGTCTCTGCTCCTCTACCCCCCAGCACTTCCGGGTGTGGCAGAAGTGCTGAGGCCTAGGGCTCCAAAGGCATAGGGGCACCCCCTGGTGGTGACCACGGGCCCCTACAGAGTTGAGCTTCAAAGCTCTGTATCCATGACCCCCAAAGGTACCAGGGCGGTCACCCCCACATGGTCTGGGGAAGGCGTAAACCCTCCTCCGGTCCTCCTGGGCGTCCTGGCCAGGTCGCCCCCCCAGCCACCTGTGACAACAGCTACAATCATTCTTCAAAGCATTGGTCCCATTTTAGGAGCTGAGCATGGATGAAAGGCCAGTCCATTGCATGCACACACTAATTAGCCTAGCACACCTTTTTACGATGTGGAACAACCAGAGTACTCCGAGAAAACTGGAAAAATATGCAAACTTGCTGTGAATATCATTAATATTTTCCCAGACACATCTTGGTGATGCAAACCTGGATACATCTTCAATGATGTTCCAGTGACCATCTGGAGTTTCAGGTCTTTCGACATCAGCTCTTCTAATCCACAGTCACCTAGACTCCACCTCAACATGCTGCCTTTATTTTGTCAACGCCATAGATGCCAGGAATGGTAAGCATCTTGCAGAAGGTTTGGTCAGCAAACTCTCCACAGGGCACTTCATTTGGTTTGCAACTCAACCGCCACCCATTTTCCCAGCACTTCTCCACTTCATATCTTACTCTCTTCCTTTCATTGGCTTCTTGGATCTGATCCTCCAATGGAATGGTAAGCTCCATAAAATATACCCTTCTTGGAAGATCAATAATTTATTATCATTATTTCATTTTAAGATTGTGACTGGTGAATAGAGTCTATGTTGGCAGCACTGGGCACAAAGTAGTAACCAACCCTGGTAGGTGTCAGCCCATCACATTGCATCGATAGGAGCTATACTAAGATGGTGACCAGGCCTTGATTAAAGCCTGGTCTCATGAAGCTATGAGGTAGCAGTGATAACTGTGGTGTCCATAATTAAGGAAAAGACTAAGAAGACAATACACAAGTAAACATCTCAACACATTCGCTATTTTGCTATTTTATAATACTGAACAGAAACAGAAAAAACAAGCCACGTTATAGTTTTCAATCAGAGGACATCATTAATCTTTGATTAAAAACCAGGATAAATCAATAACCTGTAACCACTAAATCCCCTGAAGGAAACATACAGTATAACCCCTAAGTTATCACTCCCACTATAAGAGGCTCTTCACCATCTTCATCGTTTAAATATTATGACTTCTGTTTGTATTCAGGATTTTTAGCTATCTTTGTGCCCAGAAGAAAAATCACAACAGGAAGCAGCACTTCTCATATGGCACACCACACCGGGGGGCCATGTTGATAACTTATTTACTTCTTTTCCTGGTCTCACAAAGACTTAGATAATAAACTTACTAATGGAATGTGAACTGTTTAATGTTTTTTTATTCATAGAATCTCCTTTCATTTGTTTATCGTAGTTGAATACTACTTATATTTAGCCTATGCTGGCATTGATATAGTCTTTATAATTTTTCTTTTGTATCTACATACAAGGTAATAATACACACAGCCAAGTCATCTCAAAGCTAAAAAATGCAGTCAGATGCCCTAGAGAGTTCAGTTCCCGAGTTTTGTAGATGAGTCCTCTTGCACCAGTTCAGAGGTTATGCTGAATGTATGCGAGATGTATGCCACCTGCCAGGAATATAGAGGCCCCTCTCCGAACTGTTGGAAGCTGTTTGTACTGTTTGTGAGGAGACAATTGAAGAGAGAAATTCCAGTAATCCATTCGAGAGGTAATGACGCCATGGCGAAGTATTTGTACATTTGAAATGAAGTGATAGGGTCAAGTACAGGAGAATTTACAGTATGTACAGATTGTGATTAAATCCATTTGTAACTCTTAACAAGCACTGGTAAGCAGGGTTTAGTCTACTGTGAAGGAGAACTCCAAGGTCTCCATAAAACAATATGTGCAGTTATTCTGCATATAGTATAAAATTTTTTAAAAAGGAACACTATATGATTAGTATAGAACAATTATTAATTATGCCAGTCAAGCTTGTTTGGAATAAGAGCCGTGGTTCTTTCAATTTTTATCTTTGGTTCTGACAACTTCTTCCATCCTGTTCTCTGGACAGATTTGTATTCCTGTGTTACAGTTGCATAAGCTGTCTGAAATACAACCAACAAATATTGATAATACAAAAAACAGAACAAAGAAAATGTAACAAATTATTTTGAAACCTCCTTTAAACTAATCTAGGGCGGCAGTGGGCTGGAGCCAATCTTAGCAGCATTGGTTGTGGGGCAGGAGCAAACCCTGGGCAGGACTTCAGTCCATCACAGGGCCGCACATCCACACTTGCACTTCATTTGGAATCGGCACTTAACCAAACCTGTAGATCTTTGGGATGTGGAAGGAATGCCACATAACGCAGGAAAGATCTTCAATCTATTCTGTGTTATCTGTCAATCCACCTAACCTGGTATCCTCTGTAAACTTAACTACTTTGTTACTTGCATTCCTATCCAAATCACTTATATATATTAAAAATAGCAGCAGCTCTAGCATTGACTCCTGTGGAACACCACTCTTAACATCACCTGATTCTGATGAGGTTCTTCGCACCATCACCCTCTGCTTCCTGTGACTGAGCCAATTCTGCACCCACCTACAAACATCACACTGAATCCCCCCTTCTTTTAGTTTGATGCCCAACCTTTCATGTGGCACCTTATCAAACACTCTGAAAGTCATGATAAATAATATATTATGTTGCACTTTGACCATAAACTTTTGTTGTTCCCTCATTGAATTCCAGCATGTTTGTAAAACAGGACCCCCTTCGTGTGAACCCATACTGACTGTTCAGTAAAACTCCGGTGATTGATATGTGTTGCTCTATTTTTTCCTTAATGATTCCTCCCATTGATTTACCCGCGATTCTAAAAGAAATCTTAGCAGTTTGTTTAGTTTTTGGTGGAAATATTTACAAAGTTAGACCCTCGCTTATTTTTCTGATTACAAATTTGTGATAATGTCTTGGTTAGTTTGGGCTCTGGCGTTAGACCCACTGGATACTACAAGGTTTCAGTTTTGGCTTCACTTCCTAGTCCTTTGCTGCTTGATATTCTGTTCTGCTGTTTCTTCGTCAGGCAAGACAGCAACAACCCTAGTGGAGGCGTTAGACCATCCCGATTCCATGCATGCAGTAATACAGGGGTTCTCTAACTGTGAGGCGTGTCCAGTAACAAAAAAGGGGGCACGAATGTTGCCATATGTGGCATAATTTCGCTATTTGTAGGAAAATTTTAAACTTGTAGCAGTGTATCGGCAGCAAAAAATCTAGGAATAAATTTTATTAGGGTTTCAAGAAAACGTTACGGGGGCGCGATTAAAACTGATATGAAAACTCAGGTCGCAAATACTTAAAGGTTGAGAAACGGCGCAGTAATATAAAGCATACGCAGAAACAATTCATAGAGTACGCTATAATAAGTTGACCTGACATGAGTGAGAAGATGCTGTGAAGTGTTTTGGTGTCCCATTTTTTATAAAGAGCTCTGTTGATATTTTCCTCATTATTAAAATGATAAGTCAAACATCTGTTTTTCCTATAAAATAATAAATGTAGGTACATTTCAAAAAACACTAACAACCTTGTGGCTAACAGCAATAAGGAGACACATATCATCACTGTGTCAAAATGATGAATGACACATTATGAAAAATGGTACAAATATTTAAATGTACAATATTGTAGGTATTATATTTAGAAATTAAATCAGATTTTCCTGATTATCAATTTATTGATATTTCTGAGCCATCTCAGGCTGTTTGTTTCCTGCTTTATACTCAATGATAGTGAGTCTGAGATTTATAAAAGCAAGGCCTATTCCCTGTGTAACCCACAGCAAATCATTAGTCAGCAGGTGCCAACATTGTATAAGTGTGGTCAGCCACTGGGATTTCTTAGACCCTTGATTAAAATGGTCATCTAGATAATTAAGCGTACATGTGGATGGATGAAAGCCATGAAACCAACCTAGACAGACAGACTGCTGTCACTGTCCTGCTCCACTGACAGACTGAGAAGATCATTCCTCCCCCAAACTATGCGACTCTTCAATTCCACCAGAGGGGGTAAACGTTGAACATTATTCAAGTTATTGTCTGTTTTTTACCTGCATTTTTTATTACTCTTTAATTTAATATTTTTTGCTGCTGGAGTATGTGAATTTCCCCCTGGGATTAATAAAGTATCTATCTATCTATCTATCTATCTATCTATCTATCTATCTATCTATCTATCTATCTATCTATCTATCTATCTATCTATCTATCTATCTATCTATCTATCTATCTATCTATCTATCTATCTATCTATCTAGATGTATAGTCAAAGATGTTTGTAGGCATCCTGCAATTAGGAAGAGTAGTGCAAGCTGCTACAGTTAGATAGAACTTTATTTGTCTCCAGGGAGAAATTTGGCTATTTACTTATGTTAGAAGACCAGTCCAACCTGTTATTAATGTGGACCCCCAAATACTTGTTGGAGTGGTCCACCTCTATATCCACTTCTTGAATAGTGACCAGACATAGAGGCTCTTTGGTGTGCCAAAAGTCAATAAGCATTTCATTGGTTTTGCTGATTTTAAGATGCACATAATTCTCTTTGCACCAAAAAACACATTTCTCCATCTGACTCCTATACTCGGTCTCATGTCCTTTATCAGTATACACCATAAGTGCAGAATCATCTGAGAATTTCTGCAAGTGCCATGACCTGGTTTTATATTTATAGTCTGAAGCATACTTTGTGAAGAGAAAAGGAGACCGGACTGTTCCTCATGGTGCTCCAGTGTTGCTCACATTCATATCAGAAACATAAATTGCATTGCATTGTAAAGTCTATAAAAATGTCTCTTAATCAAGATTAGAGTATATTATCCACAGCCACCACTTTTTCTGCCTAAGCAATTCTTAAAGACACTACAGTTCAGTTTTGATGGTCCTAACCATCAAGAAGAAGATTTGAATGGCTGCGATGAGTTATGCATTCTGCAGACAATTACTGTTTAGAAAATGCTTTGTATTGTTTGTGATTTATATATTAATATTGTGTTCATTTAGCTACATTGACATCACCTCTTTGCTATCGTAGAATGGCTTTTCTTTTCATTATTTGCTTTTACTGTTGTTATTTTAAATAAAAGTCTATAAACTTTGAATATTTATTATTATTTTACATTATATCATAATTCAACACAATTATTTTGGTATGTAAAACTACAGCTATTCTAATTATCAATTAATTCACTCATTTATCCTTTTGCATTTTCATTCATTCATGCTTCTTTTTTTCCATCTGTTTGCAAATCATGACAAATTAATTAAAATATACTTACAAGTAAAAACACAGTAGTCCTTAACATTCTTTAGTTCATTTGTCAATCACTTGGTCAGTTACTCTATTTAATTATTTATTTGCTCATTTGCTTTTGCTGTAAGTTTGTATTTAACATTTCTTGAGCTGCATTTGACTCATATTGATAGCAGTGCCTTCTCGAAACTCCAGGAGAATGGATCTGCGCTTTCAGTCACTATCAGAATTTTTCACATTCCCTTTCGGCTGCACTCGGGTTCCAATCTGGGTGGTTCATCGTGTGCTGGGTGTGGCAACGTGCTGTAATCAGCACATACTCCCAACCTCCTCCTCCTCTTCCTTGTGTCTCCTTTTTTCTTCCAGGTATTCCAAAGACATGCAGGTTATGTGAATTGTCCACCCTCAGTCAGCACAGCCTTTGAAGTTCTGTGTGAACATGCCTTGTGTTAGCCTGCCACCCCATTCAAAGGTGGTTTGTATCTTGTGCCCACTGTTGCCATTAAAGCCTCATTGCAACTTTACCATTGGATTAGTTGGGGTTGATAATGGATACTTTGAAATAATATTTTATTTTAAATACAGTAGCACATGTAATGCTTCTATTTTTGAGTTGCTTTAAACATATTTAGACAATTTAATATAAAAAGACATCTACGTCATGCTTATAGTGACCCATTTTTATAGTGAATGAATGAATGACTAGGTTTAGAAAGAGGGCAAGCAGATGATATAACTATTCATTTTGTTCATGAACAACAATTACTCTATAAAAAAACATACTCTATTTTCATGAGGACCTTTCTTTTTGTCACGTATAATGCTAATGGTAAACACAATCAATGTGTTTCCTTAAGCTGTGATAAGCATATAAAGATTTGTCAGGAAGTGTTGAGATGACAAAATACTCCACATTATAAAGAATGCAGTGTAATTTTTAAAAGCATAGTGATTGATTTGTGTAATTTCTTACTTAGACCTTCCCCTGAGTACTTGTCCAGTCTCAGCCAAGCTTATATTCAAAATATTCACTACATGCAACATTACAAAATATTTCATCTGTAAATCAAAAAAAATGTGAGTTAACTTTAGCCTCCCAAACAATTCTTAGCATTCATTAATCACATTAAATGTCAAAGTAGATTCCATCTTAAGCAGTCATTCCTCACTATATAATAAAGTAATGAAAGAATACCTGTTGTTTTCCTTTTCTGAAAGCCAAATATTTATTTGTTGTTTTCAACACGTAATAGTGAGATGTACAACTACATGAGTTCCTGGAAAAAGTGCTAGGGACATTCTCAACTGAGGCCTCTTGGAGAGCTCTCCTGATCATAAAAATTTGCATGGGAATAAAACTGATACCTAAAACTAATCCAACCTCAATAAGTTGATCCTTCTGAATTTATATATTTTATAAACTCCACCCTCAGCCATGAAGACCTGGAGCCAACCAAACTACGTGATACCACCAAAGCCCTGACTTCAAGCTCGCCTGTGGTGGTCCTACTAAAATAATAAATCATCTATCTCAGAAGATGAGATTAGAGACTAGCACAGGCATAAGACACTAGGGTGTTGCTAAACCTGTGCAATGTTAAAAAGATATCTAAAATGACTATTTTTACTTTCTCATATTCAAAATATACAGAAATTATTGTAATCATCCAAAACTTAGATGTTGAGATTTTGATGAATCTCCACTTTTTGGACCTCCCTGAGTCTGAAAACACCATTTTTGGAATTATGTCTGTGTGTGTGTGTGTGTGTGTGTGTGTGCGTACGTGCGTGCGTGTGCGTGTGCGTGTGCGTGTGTGTGTATGTGTGTGTGTATTTAAACACAATACATTTTCAGTACGCTTTCACTTTAGTCAACCAAAGTTTGCATATAAGTATTAGGTACAAAACGTTGATTTCTATCAACTTTTGGGCTATTTCCACTAACCGGAATTTATTCATGCAGCTGCAGAGTCCGATTTATTCAACTTTACTTTTATAATAATTGTTCAATATATTATTACTTTGATTTGCTGTTGATGGTTCTTTAATGTACATAATATAAAAATATAATCATTGTCTTGCAGTTTACTCTTCAAATATCCATCCCAATATCTGAGTATATGAGAAAATCTAGGGGAGATCACTCCCGGTTTTGAAATGACGTATTCTGTGGCACTACAGAGCATTTCTTTTGTGTTTTGTCCATGGAACAATTTATATGGCCTTCATTTTTCTGTTACACAAAGTATTTGTGTGATATGACAAACACATGTAGGAATGCAACATATTGGGAATATATTAGCGTAAGAACAATAGATGAAATTGAAATCTTGCACATTCTGAAGACATGCCCTTTGAATGTAAAGACTTACATTCCCTGATGAAGCTGATGAAAATGTAATTTAAGTTCCACAAATTTATCCATTATGTTTCTTCCAAAGATCGTAATTATTTTTAATTACTTGTACTACAGACCTGAAGACAAAACAAAGAACTTTGAAAATGTGGCATGGGGGTATCAAAATTTTAGTGACAACAGAAAAACCAGCAAACCAGCACGCGGTGTTAAATGTTTTCAGACTGTAGGACTTACCTACAATAAAAGAAACTAACCAGGAGCCCAAAGGTGAGCCTGTAAAGATTTGTGTCACTTGCCTAACTCTGAGAAGTTAGAACAGGCTCCTGCCTAATTTGATTTGCTCCTCAAGAGTTCAAAAAGAAGGAGAAAAGAAATTCAACAATGAAAACCAATAGCAGGTCAGCTTAGACTATTTGCTTGGGAATACAGCAGTTGACCTCTTTGGTGCAACAGCTTCTTTGGCATTTTAATATAAATAATCATCGCTTTGATACTTGTCTTTATCTCAGGGAGGACCCAGGAATTATCGTTGCAATTGCAGTCATGTGGTCATCCAGCAGTCACAGGACAGTATTTTCTTGAATGGGACATACAGTTCTGACACAACAAAAAAACTTGAGTCAGATCAATGAAAGCAACACAGGAACTCATTATCTGCGGCATTAGGAGGCAAGCACATATGAAAAATATATTCTGCCTGAAGACAGAGAATTCCAACATCCATGCGAGGCCATTGCCTTACATCACCAATTCTCCATTAGAAGAAGAAAAAAACATTAGAACAGTTGTGATGAGAACATACCATTCAGCCCATCCTATTCCCCTAGATTGTTTAAAATAATATAAACTCAGGATCTGAAGGTCCCTAAAGTTCCATTTTCCGCCTCATACCCGATAATTAATTCCATGTGTTTATAGATATTTGCATGAAGAAAAATTTTATAACATTAAGAATTAACTTTAAAGTAACAGCTGGGATCCTCTGTACTAATTCCCTTCATAATTTTAAGCACTTTGATCACAACATCTCTTAACTTTTGTTTGCTTAAATTGAAAAGGTTTAACTCCTTTAACTCTTTCTACATAGCTGTTATCCTGCAGTCCTGAAATCAGGCCAGTCGCTCTCCTCTGGACTTTTTTTTAGTGCTGCTATATTTTTTGTAATATGGAAACTAAAACTGTACATAGTATTCCAGATGATGCCTAAGGTGTCATAAAGCTTGAGCATAACCTCCACATTTTGTTCTAGTAGGTTCAAGTGTTATTGCATTGCGTCTGTTATATGTGAACTCACACATCTACTTTAGATTGTACAAATGGAATAGTAGCATTGCCAACAGAAGAAAAGGAAGATCAAGTTGGGTTGCTTTCAATCCTCATTATGCAACTGAATTTTGAACTTTCAACTTTGTAGTTCTCCTGCATTGCCTTTTCAATATTAGAAGATTTATGTGGTCCAACGAAAATATGAATTTTTATTTTGTCTAGTTTAGAACATTAGAACATTACGACAATTGAGACAAGGACAGGACATTCAGCTCATCATACTTGTCCATCCTATTCAACTAGATTGTTCAATATAACATCAACTTAAGATCTGAAGGTCCAGGAAGTCCTACTCTCCACCACACTGCTTGGTAATATATTCCATGTTTCTATGTTTCTAACAAGCTTTCTAACATTTGTGACAAATTTGCTCTTAATGTGTTTCTGACTGTGTTCCTGTGATATTGATGCAGAATTTATTTTAACATAACATTTTGGGTCTACTTTACTAATTCCTTTTAATAATTCTAAGCTCTTTAATCATGTAATTTCTTAATTTCTATTTGCTTAAATTGAAAAGGTAGCTCATACCTCTTAGTCCCAGAATCAGCCTGGTTTCTCTTCTGTAGACTTTTTCTAGCACTACTGCGTCTATGACATGTTTAGAGTGCATGTTAAGTGTTTATTCATTGTGTTTTACAACTAACACAGTTGTTTATACTTTTAAGATTTGTAAAGTAATAAGTGTAGTTGTAAGTCATAAAAGGAATTGGGCTTCCAAACTGGAAAAACTCCATTAAATAAAGCATTGGAAATAAAAATAAAAAATAAATGGTAAAGGTGACAAAAATGGAAAGATGGATCATCTTCTATCTGAATTGCCCATGAGCTTCTCACTACATCTCTGTAGGGCACCTCCTGGTCAACTGACACTGTCATTTCAGTCATGTGCAAACCTTGCCAATGGGTTGTGTACTGAATCTCATTATTTTAGTCGCCCTTTTATAGTAATAGTTATAGTAAACGGGGAATGCTAAAATTTTGTTTATTAAAGTCACTTTGCTTTTTGAATTTGTTGAGCATCTTATATATAAACGTCTACGCGTGGGTGTGTGTGTGTCTGTCCGGCCTGGAAGTGAGAGGCGGAGTCGGGGTAAGGGCTTCACCTCCGAGGAAACCGAAAACTCACTTAGCCGCTAATAACACAAGCGAGGCCAGCACACCAGCAAAACGAAACCTCCGAAGAAAGACAAAGTCATTAGCTGCTAACATCAGCAAAACGGTATCCCTTTTACTTTTCCTCCCGCCACTAATACACAAGAGAGGCAAGCATGTCTGCAAAACAAAAACTCCGAACAAAGACAAAGCCGCTTAGCTGCTAACATCAGCAAAAAGGGATCCCTTTTACTTGCCACTAATGCACAAGCGATGCAAGCATGTCTGCAAAACGAACACTCCTAGGAGAGAGATGCCCTGAGTAGTTCCTTTCAATTACCTGACATCTCTACATTTCAATTTTTTTTCTGACGATTTCAATAGTTTCTAGGACCCCAGGCTTTTTACAGCACAGGATTACACAGCAAGTTATCAATAAATGTGAGCCCATAACAAAACTGTGAAGAGGTTGCCAAATGAGTCCTTTGATCTTTAACCACACTGTATACAGTACAGACTATATATACTGAAACTTGAATGCAAATATTATTTTGTATATTAATTAAATAGCTAAAGAGACTGTTACCTCTAAGGGCTACATTTAGTAAAAGAAAACAACCCAAAAGATGTACTGATATGGTTACCATCTGTGGGGCTGTTTAGCACATCATTCATTGCGCAAATTTTATAATCTATATAGCTGTCTTTTTCAGTTCTAGATGCTTGCTCCTGAAGAAATGACCTTAATTATTGAATTTTCGAAGTCCGTCAGTAAAGTATTCAGAGAAGCTGCTTTACCAGAGTCCTTTGCATGTTAAGCCTTAGATGTCTTATTCTTACTTTGCAAGTAGGTACATTACCGCCATTTCTCTGAGGGCTTCTTCTCCTTTTACTGTTTGAAGGCATTTGGTATTGTTGCTAGGCAACTGTTTCTGCTGTATATTGCTCATCTGACTTTGTGAGTGTGCTCTACATGTGCACATGTTTAGTTCATAGGTTTCATTTCTTCATCAAGATCAAGCCATGTGCATTCGATCTCCTGTGCCTGAATCTCAATAGTATTCTGACTGGTAGTTTTTGCAAATGGTGACACCTATCTATGAGTTTGAATTCCCAGCAGACCTTTGAACATGTCCATATATTAGAGTGCTGTCTCCATTTGTTTTATGGACCATCTTCCAGGTTCCTTAGGGAGAAGTGAGCAAAAGGAAAGGCTTGGGTTAGTTCATCAATATCTCTACTTCAGCTTTGTAGCAGAATGTACTGACAACAATGTCAAAGGATAACTTAACAATATATTTTGTTTTATAGTCTAATCTGTGATCATTTCAGAATGGACATGCAATGGAAGTAAATTTAAATTTAGCCTCAGTGCACTGTCACTATCAGGCCTGTTCATAAGCATTAGCAACATAATGGGGGTTACTATAGTGCGTTGGGCCTAAAAATAATATGAACAGCGATCCAAACTGTCTTTCTAGGGTATGATGGAAAAGCTGTTTTTCACTTCACTCTTTTTAATAGTTGACATTTAAACAGCAAGAAATGAAAACAAGGTCATTAAGTTCAACATGACCTAACATGGTGTCTGACACAGTGCAATAAGCTTTTAAAGGTGAGATGCATGCCATCTGTTCCCTTACTTTACAGTGCTCTATTAAAACAAAATACTTTATTAGGATGAAACAGACCTTACAGGGATTAAAACACAAGTGTGTCCCATGACACTTAATGTAAGTTAGACTCATTGGAAAAGAATGGAAATGATGTGCGTTGTGTGCCGTGGGTGGAAACAGTGCCAGTGGCATTACTGTGGCTTACTGAGAAGATCATTCCTCCCCCAAACTATGCGACTCTTCAATTCCACCAGAGGGGGTAAACGTTGAACATTATTCAAGTTATTGTCTGTTTTTTACCTGCATTTTTTATTACTCTTTAATTTAATATTTTTTGCTGCTGGAGTATGTGAATTTCCCCCTGGGATTAATAAAGTATCTATCTATCTATCTATCTATCTATCTATCTATCTATCTATCTATCTATCTATCTATCTATCTATCTATCTATCTATCTATCTATCTATCTATCTATCTATCTATCTATCTATCTACTGCTGTGCCTGATGGAACCTTTTCTGTGTTTTCAGTTTACAGTGTTGCTCTGTTAAACAATCTCCAAAATGAATATTTATGCTCTTTGCAATAAAAGATTTTTTAATACTTTATGATTAACAGAATTAAGCCTCTTTTGAGAAAATGGCCTATAACAAAAGGCAATCTGAACTCATGAAAAGTAGGAAGGCAGTTACTAACGTGTACAAATCTATCTGTCTCTATTAAAAATAAAATGATTTATATATAATTGGCTTACCTTGGGTTGTTCTACTAATCTATCTATCTATCTATCTATCTATCTATCTATCTATCTATCTATCTATCTATCTATCTATCTATCTATCTATCTATCTATCTATCTATCTATCTATATAGTACTTTTCATATCTATACATGTTTCTGTATGTCTGTCTTTTGAAAATGCACATTGGTTTTATTTCCTGGACTCACCTTAGCTGTGTCTAATCCACAATTCCTTTTCTGTGGACAACCAGAAATTATCACCTGAATTCTTAAAAATGAAAAAATACCACAAATTAAAAATCCATCTGTCTTTTTCCTGAGCCTTGGAGACCTGGAGGTAATCTCAGCAAATCAGAACTAAGATAGGAACAGATCATGACTAGACATATTCACATACAAATACTGTAGGTAAAAGTCGAGGAGCCAGTGAAAATTCCCATGAGAAGTGTCAAGAGGATGCCATTCCTACACAGCAAAAGACAAAGAAGACCCAAGGTGATGGGCAATAACACAGCACAGCATTCCAGTAAAGCGTGGTTAGCTGTGTAAACCTTTGGTGATGTGCTGATCAGGACAAGCTGCCTTTGTAGTCGGCATGAGAAAAAGTATAATTAATGTTGTTTATTTAAACAAGTCTATGTTTTAACAGGTAGTCCAAAAAAGGTAATCATGATATCATACAAATGCAGGCAGACAGATATGGAAAAGAAATACAAATAGGATATATCCAAAACCAGGGTCCAAGGACAAGTAAAATATCAAAAACCGGAGACTCTATTATATGATTGAAAGATTTATGAAAAAAAATGCCACGCAACCCAAATCTAGTCCCAGGCTTGTCTGAGGCTCAGTGTTTAAAATGAACCTTACCTCGCAAACAATAAAACACAAAATGGAAGCCCAATCCTTCATAATATTTGAGAAATACTCCAAACAAAAGGGCAAAATCAAAAAAAATCCTCTGGCCAAAATATTCCAATGAAGTACTTTACAAATTTTGCAACTGTATTGACAGAATATATTTTTAAAGAAAATATCAAAAATTGAAGCCAAAATGGTATGCCCAAAAGAACAAACACATCCAGTCCAAGATCCAAGAATCAAATCCACTAAACAGAGCCAAAAGATTGAGAAAAAAATGTAAATCAGAATAATTACTAAACAAGATCATTAAACAACTTTCAGTGTCACTCTAGAGATCTCTCCCACTACCTGGAATATATAGGCAGAAAATGATAATTCTTCTGAGAGATAATGGTGGCCTCTCCTTTATGCGTCTGAGGGACAGGGCACATATCAAATTACATTAATACATAAATAAACATAATACCTACATTATATACAAAATAACTGATAAACAAAGCAATATTCAAAGATAACGTAAAGGAGGATAATAAATATAATTAATAATGTAATATACACAAACATATTCAAAAAATAACAAATATATCAAATTAAAAGAAAATATATCACTTCCAGGGAAAAATAAACTCACTAAACCATAACAAGTAAAATCTTATATACTTTCTAATTAATGACAAAGAAATAATAAATAAATAGTAACTTCCGACTTTCCTTTTACAGTATGAAAATGTGACATGCTGCATATTTTCCTTGCACCTTGTGCACATCACTGTGCTTTTCCCACAAGAGAACTCCTTCCTCCTCACCCCCTGGACCCCCCATTAGCTAGCACCTGCCCTTTCCTGTTTCTTCTTTCCTACAAATGAGGCCTTGAGTTTCATTTCTGTCTCTGATGCATCTTTAGGATTGTGACTGCCAAGACTGTCATCAAAAGTTTGAATCCTCTTACCAGTGCAAACACAACTCACATGCCATTAAAGGCTCAATAAAATGTTGAAAATGAATGAGTCTGAATTTTTTTTTTCCAGGAGAGATCATTATATGAATGCTAAATGTCAGGCAGGTGCAGGTAGAATTGTTGCATGAAAACACTTTCTGACAGGAAATTAAAACCTTTTGTCTTTTGTCAATAGTACAAATTTCACAGGAAGCAAAACTCCATTTGTTTCGCAAATTATTTTGTAAAATAAATTACTGAGTTTCCCTGCAAATTCAATATTGTACAAATTGTTTCATTCTTATGACAACTGTATAGGGCGTAGCAGCCACTCAACCCGACACAGACAGATGCAGGAGGTACACTTATAAAAGTTTTTTATTTTTCTTCACCTCATGGGAAACACCTTCCTCGTTTCCCACAGACACAACACAGTCTCAAGCATAACACACAGTACACAATACTTTCTTATTCTCCTCCACTCCTCCTCGGCAAGCTTTGTCTCCCTCCTCCCAACTCTGGCTCACCGAGTAATGTCCGCTGGCCCCTTATATAAGACACCCAGAAGTGCTTGAGGTGCTCGTTGCCCCACTTCTGGGTGTAGTGGAAGAACCGCCCACATGGGCTCAGGAATAGGTACAGCGCCCCCTGGCGGCACCTCCGGATCCCAACAGGGCTCTATCCAACTCCATCTTCCATGAAGCCCTGCGGGGGCACCCCTTCCATCCAGTGGGGCTGCCATCTAGCGTTCCAGGAGAGGTAATGCTCTGTCCACACTTGTTCCCCCTGTCCTTCCAAAGAAGAGGCCTCCCAGCCGTGAACGGCCCTGGCTATTCATGACACTCTTCACTATTTATAACTTATTACATTGCACCTTTCTATAGTCATGCTAAACACATAATTTCAGCACCAATGCTTAGTGAAAGAACTTAAACCAGTTGTAAAGACCAGTGCCTCATGGTAATCAGCATTAGTAGGAGCTTTAAAACACAAGTTTACAATGGGAAAGGAAAGTGATATTTCTTAGAATGATTTACAGTCAAACTCTAACTTGTTTTGCATGCAACTGCTACTAGTATTTGAAAACAACAGAAAGACGTTGGTGTCTTCAGAACGAACCTGTGCTCTGAACGGGATTAACTTGGTTTGCCATGGATGGAAGTACTTGAACATAAGTCAAGTGATGTACTGTAATGCACTACAGAGAGTGCAACTTAGAGTCCTTTGTGTAGTTTTTTTTCACCACATTACATAAAATAACATATCAGCTCTAGAAGCTGTGAGGAGAACAGCAGTCAAGTACTTTCCCGGACTAAAGTGCAGGTCTTAAACTAAATGACCACTTCAGTGCTGAGCAGAGAAAGCTACACTGGGGACCTGATTCAGGGCTTTAACATTTTCATAATCCAGCAGAATTCTTTCAGTTAAACAGTGAGTTACATACAAGGACATTGGGGGAAATAAAGGGGAAGTGCTTTTAAAGCCAAAACCCAGAAGCACTTTCTCACACAGTTGGTCATGGGAATCTAGAGCAAATTAAATGTAATAGAAGTGTTGACAACTTTTAAAAAACAACCTGAATGATATAATAGGACAACAACAAGCTTGATGGACTGAATAGCTCCCTCTCATTTGTAAGAACTTTTTATATCCAGCGGGCTTTTTTCCTTTTCTTAAGTAAATGCAATTTCATTCAAACGGACCAAATAAAAAAGCTGCGACTTGACCAAAGTTAGATTCAGAATCAAGCTGGGGAATAGCCTAGACATGCCTTACTAACCAAATTAATACAATTATCTATTTACTTAATAAACCTAGTCTTAGTATGCAAGCAGAAGATCTCAAGTGTCAACTGAACAGCCTTCTAGAAATGAGTAGGCTGCTGAAACAACAAAGGGCCAGGGCTTTCACTAGGCTGCTTGACAGACAACAAAACATTCAATTTACAGATTTTTCTTTTTTGTTTAATTTAACTTACTTTTTAAGAGCAAATGATTTTTCAACTTTGTGATC
Organism: Erpetoichthys calabaricus; assembly: GCF_900747795.2. NCBI lineage: Eukaryota > Metazoa > Chordata > Cladistia > Polypteriformes > Polypteridae > Erpetoichthys > Erpetoichthys calabaricus. Next base: position 274,676,774 of record NC_041397.2, on the reverse strand, counting down.
TGAATTCATTCTTTGCTTTGGGCTTAAACAGTGGTTGATATTTTCTGGCATCCTATCAGAATTAGAAGCATAGTAATGCATAGAATTCATGATATTACTCATTTCTTTGGCCAACAGTCAATATATGATAAGCTTCACAAAGCATATTAATTCAAACGTGCGCTCTTCTTCCTCTTCATCTCTGCCCACTTCTATGTCAAGTTGACGTTCTTGATCAACCCTCTCCATACAGCATGGTCCCCCACCTCCTCCTCAGTCAAACCCTTTTCCTTCAGATCTTGCTTTACTTTATCGCTCCACTTCTGCTTTGGCCTCCCTCATTTTCTCTTCCTCTTCACTTCCATTCCCATCACTCATTCTTCTAAGCTGTTTTGTTCAAACAAAATAAATGAATAAAATTACGCCTGACTTGTTTTTTACTGTGTTCCAAATATAAATACTTCAAAGAAATGTACTCTGATAATGACAATTTAAATTGACAGGCATTAAAAATTAAATTAAAGCCAGATTTTGATTGGTGTCACTGCTTGAGCAGGCTTAACCTGTCAATGTTAGTGGTGTGAAAATGCATGCATGCACCAGTCAGACATTTTATTATGAATCATTTATTAGAGGCTCTTCTCTAAGGCATCACACAAAAACAGTTCTAGATGTATTAAAAAGTAGTGTAGTATTAAAGTTAGTCTTAAGACACAAAAAACTACAATTTGACAAACGTAAGACATTTTCCTAGCAAATATTATCTCATTGCAGTATAAAAAGGGGGCAATTGGGCTGATCCAAATAACTATAGGCTTAACATGCATTATGGGTAAATTAAAGGAAGCAATTAATAAGGAAAAGATGGAGCATCACTTACAAAGAATGGGTTCAGATGAGGGAGATCCTGTTTCACTTTCTCTGAGGAAGCGACAAAAGCATACTATTGTGCTGATCGGTCCAAATCTAACAATAATTAATGAACGGTAAAGACTGAAAGATGGACAATAACAAAGAGAAAGAGCAGGCAGAGGTCTAATACTGGAAAGGCAATAGATTGTGTAGAAAACTAAAATGTAATCCAAAACTCAAAATCAAAACAAATACATAGAGAATCATTAACCTTAATTATGTAATTGAAATTAGCTCTACAAAATCTTTTTACAGAATATTCACATTCGTGGACAGCCAGTAAGTTTATCACACTAACCTTTATACTGTTGTGATAATAACATCGTAGACTACACAACTAAATCAACAATGATCTCAAAATGGTGGTGCTCATAAGAAGAACAAAAATGGCACAGTTGGATGTTCACAATGTTCATTATAAATAATATTAATGTAACCATTTGATTCCATGATCTCCAAAAATTCCAAAATGATGTCTGAAGTATTTTTAGAGACCAAGAAATAGTTACATGTTGGCCTAAATACTGGGAATAAAGGGTCATGGTGAGAGGAACTTTTTATGAATTAGGTGATATTAAAAGTGGTGGCCCTCAGGGATCTGTGCTGGGGCTGCTGATGATACCAAACAAGGGTTTCTTTCTTAAGTAAGCTTCCAGGTTTGATTTCTGAATTTGATAAATATTTAGATAGATTGTGTGACCTGTAGGAGGTGTCATAGAGGTCCAAACTGGGTTCAAAAAACTTAAACTGAAAACTTCTAATTTTAATCACTGGCAACAGTCTTGGAGTTATTCTTAACAGCCGTCCGAGTTATGAAAATCATATCAATGTGGTCCTCAAGACATCCTTTAACCAAAAACAGAACATTGATGAAGTTAAATCTCTCTTCTCCTCCTCTGGCAATGCAAAATTATCATTATACCATTGTCATCTCTCGACTGGATCATTGTGTTTTTTTAATGGTCTCCCAGCCTGATGTGTTAATGAGGGTCCATGGAAGTTTGTCGATGGGGTCACAAATTTACCATCGAGTTATATTCAAATTTGGTTCTGCAATGTTCAAAACGTTGAGAACAGCTGATTTCACATCTTAAAATTACAATTTTGCTTGGAAAAATTATGCTTTTTCTTGCATTGAGTAGAGCTCCTGCTACATACTAGCAAACACACACAAATTTACATCAAGCTGTCTCTGCGATTTCTACCCTGAATGCCGAGTTCTATGTACAATCATAGCTTCTAAAATATTGACATGTCTTCTTCAAACAAGTTCTATCATGTTTGTCTTGTTATGGGCCCCAGGCATATTGTTTTTGGTTTAGTTTAGTCCAGTTCTTATCCCCATAACCTTTGTTCAATGGTAATTGCTGTAAAAATGTTTAATTCAACTGGAGTAGCGCTGCTGCCTCGCAGTTAGGAGACCCGGGTTCGCTTCCCGGGTCCTCCCGGCTTGGAGTTTGCATGTTCTCCCCGTGTCTGCGTGGGTTTCCTCCGGGCGCTCCGGTTTCCTCCCACAGTCCAAAGACATGCAGGTTAGGTGGATTGGCGATTCTAAATTGGCCCTAGTGTGTGCTTGGTGTGTGGGTGTGTTTGTGTGTGTCCTGCGGTGGGTTGGCACCCTGCCCAGGATTGTTTCCTGCCTTGTGCCCTGTGTTGGCTGGGATTGGCTCCAGCAGACCCCCGTGACCCTGTGTTCGGATTCAGCGGGTTGGACAATGGATGGATGGAATTTTAGTATTTGGCTCCATTTTAGTCATAGGACCAGGCCTATTAATTTGCAATGTTTTAATAGGAGCTGTTTTTTTAAAATAAAATGTCATTTAGAAATGGAACATTCCAAGGCAATTTTCATTAAGCATGTGGTCAGTCCAAATTTTTTTATTTTTTTTATTTATTTTTTTTATTTAATGGTTTATTTAAAGACATTAAGCTTTACTTGTGCATGGTTTAGTACTTGGCAGACTGATAAAAGCATACACGTCTTAAACTGGGAAATTTCCAGTGTCTTATTTTATTTAATATTATTCAATGTGCATAATATAGTAATTGAAAATATAACCTAGGGATATGACTGATTTAGTCCGGCGTTTCAAAAACACGAAACATTATTTTCAAGAATACAGTTTTCAAATCAAACAAAGTAAAATATCAGTAGCATTGAATAACATATTCTTTGCATTACATCACCAAGTAGCGCTCTGTCTACTGACCTAAAGCTGGTTTGATAATTGCTGATTTTCACTACCCTCGTCAGTACTGACCAATCAGAATGCAGAAAGGAGGTAGTGCCATTCTGGGTGGTCAGGCGCTGTTGTGTATTTGTGGAAGTACAAGAGCCTATACACTAATTGTTTGCAGTATTTAGATTTTCTAAAGTAGTTTCATGTTTAAACCAAAGGCATCAGTTTATATACAATAAATACAGATTGCTAAAACAAAATATTTACAGGGAAATTACCTTTTTTGACTCACAAAACAAGCCATGCTTCTGTATGAGGGCTTTAAGCTGTCACACTTACTTTAGTGGACTGCAAATTACAGCCAGCCAGGATTAAAAAGGTCTGGTCTAGTTTTTCAACACTGAACCACAAGATTGTAGGTTTAAAGCACACTGTTGACTCATTATGTAGTGTTTAACAAGCCACTCAGTGAACTTGTGCTCTAATTAAACACATATGCATGTATGCGACTCGTATTGTGTATGCAAAACCCAGAGATGGCTTATACTCTGAAGCAACACTAATATGCAATATAATGTTTTCCTAGCTGTCTTTTTGAATGTAGTACTGTGGGGAATCTAAGAAGTCTTATCGAACAGGAATTGCTTAGTGATTTGGCATTATTGTAACTTTTTAAAAGTATATTTTTTCCCATTTTTATGTGCAAAACTTCTAAGCATAATGTGAAATTCAAACTATCTGCTTGGTCCATTTTTTTCTAAATCAGATGAATCCAGGGTCAGATGGGTGACGCTTCTAGTGTACTTAAACCTCTTGGTATCACTAACTGTATATCCTCTCAGGTGTGCATTACCCCTGAGAGATACTTTGGTCCCATAACTTCTTAGATGAGGCCCTTTGTCCAGTAGCAAATAGACGGGACAGTTCTCTCTGAATATATCCTAGAATGTTTAGCCATGTGCCTGGTTGTCATGCGCAGCTTCCTGTAACCTTGAACTGCATTAACCGGGCATGAGAATGCTATTGTCTTTTTCTAATATATATATCCATCCATTATCCAACCCACTATATCCTATCTACAGGGTCACGGGGGTGTGCTGGAGCCAATCCCAGCTAGCACAGGGCGCAAGGCAGGAAACAAACCCTGGGCAGGGTGCCAGCCCACCGCTGGGCATGCACACACACACCAAGCACACACTAGGGACAATTTAGAATTGCCAATGCACCTAACCTGCATGTCTTTGGACTGTGGGAGGAAACCAGAGCACCCGGAGGAAACCCACGCAGACGCAGGGAGAACATGCAAACTCTACGTAGGGAGGACCCGGGAAGTGAACCTGGGTCTCCTAACTGTGAGGCAGCAGTGCTATCCACTGCGCCACCTGGTTGATCCCTTTTTCCCTAAATCAGGGCTGAATATGGAAGATGTTCTTAAGCTGAGCTTCAGTTAAAGCTGTCACATTGCCACAGCTTTATCCTCCTGGGGTGAAGTACCCATTCTGTTCATATGGTCAAGTCTTTGAAAGTACACGTGCATGGAGGAAATGAGGTCAGATGGTAATGGTATATAGATTGACATTCATTGCATAAAGTCGAGTAATATAAAATGCAGGGACATGGAGGAAGGTGATCTGTATAAAATAGCAACCAAGGATGTTAAAAGAAAAACTAACAAGGTATCAGTTTACTCCAAGGACCATAAACTATGAAGAAGAATATCAATCAAAAATGTAGCTGAAAGAAAATTGAAAAGATCACAGACATTGCATAAATGATCAGTAGACAGCTTAGAAACAAGTAAACAAGGTTTAACACTGTGACTAAGAAACTCGTAAATCAGCAACCTGTATATAAATAGTCAAGTACTGTATTTGTAGTGACCAAGCAACAGTAAAAGATAGGTGTTATGATGGCTAAGGTAGAAACCAAATTACATCACAAATAAAGTTTTATCTGGAGTCTTTTCATGAATTGATTAAATTAGCCATAGGCTGTGCCTTCGGTTTTACAGAATTTAAGCATCTGGCTACGGTAAAGGTGGACTAGAGTGTTTAAATCGAATTGTTTTAGTTTCCAGATCAAGGAATTAACTAATTATGTCTCAGTTGCTCTTTATTTTTTATTTTATAGAGTCTGTGGTTCTATACAAGTTTAATTTTCAAAGAAATTTACACTAACATCTAATTTTTAAAACTGTTTATTTTTAAAGTTAAATTTGTTTTTGAAATATTTCTTAGCTTTATTTTACAAATGTGAGAATGAAATTGTTATTTATTGAAGGCAATATATAGACAGATTTGTACAAATGATTTGAAACTAACAAATGGAAAGGTCAGGTGCCAACTGCATTCCCGTTTATTGTAATCAAGATGAGAACATCAAATAAAGAAATATTGAAAATTGTCTGTTTTTTGCGAGCCATTGCGCCATATGAAATGTCTACCATTGTCGTGATCACTAGTCATCATCGTCATACCACCTCTACCTGAAGCTAAGCATGTTTGGGCCTGGCCAACTGCATCCTGACTGCAGATTTTCCTTCTTGCCACCTACTTAATCAGTGACAGATTTCTGCTGTAATTGACTTCTTTTCTCTTCATTTTAATTGCTGTGCTTTTTAAAAATTTGGTCCTCTGAATTGCTTCTTTTTTTGTTAATTGGCAGCCAAACAAAAATGAGATGTGAAGTGAGCCAACAGATGACCAGCTAAGTAGGGGCCTTAAATTCCAACCAGTTTCTTAATCAGAAGCCTATTCTCGCTTAATTAAATCAATTAATTACTTCCATGGCTTACTGGTGTTCTCATTCTGACACAGCAGACATTTCTGGAAACTGCTGATTTTTCGTTTTCTACACCATCAAATCATTTTATGGACCCGAGCAGATCAACATTACTGATACCATCACCATTCTTTATTTCAGTACTGTATTATGAACACAGGTTAGCTGGTCATGCATTGGCTCATTTTGTTTCTCATTGTTGTTTAGTTATTAATTAAGCAAAAAAGGAACAATTAAGGGTTCTGAGTCTTAATTAGAATGTCAATTACAATGAAAGAAAAAGAAATTTATTAGTAACAATAACTGGTTAATTTTCAAGAAAATGATTGGAAATTGTAGCCTCTGCAGCCCTCCAGTTTTAGAGCTTAAAACTCCTGATCTAGAAAAAGCTTCGGTTGCTGCTAGAAGAGGTACTGGTGAGGCTATCCAGGGAAAATTACCCTATGGTCTAATTTCCAGTTCGAATCCCGGAAATGCCAGAAGTGACTCTACTCTGTTGGGCCCTTGAGCAAGACCTTTAATCTGCAATTGAAGATGTGAGTTCCAAAATCTGCTAATTACACCTTTTGGTAAAATTTAGTGAACACGTGATTGTGACTTTTCATGCAGTTGGTCATGCGCCGAAAATATGTTTGTGCTTCAAAACCTGCTAATTGCAACAGTGTAGTGCTATAGTTTTAGGGATTTAGTTTCAAAATCTGTTTACGGACCCAGATTTTCCTATTTATCTCCAAAATTTATCTTTTGTACTTAGCTGATTTTAGAACTGAGCTCTTCAATTGCTTTGTCCTGGTTATGACGTTAATCTGCATACAGCCCTGCAAGCAGTTCCTCCAACTTTCAGGGAAAACTTGGAGATTGGTGGCAGGATTGGCACTCCAGCCACTGTCAAATAACTCAACGTGGTGCTGAGCTGTCATCCACTGCACTCGGGTCCCAATCCAGGTGTTTCATCATGTGGTGGATGTGGCAATGCACTATCAGAGCATGCTCCCAACCTCTCTCTCTCTAAGTGTAGATCCCAGTGTGCAATGAAGGGGACACAGTGCTGTACAAATTGGCATCATCCTTCTAATGAGAAGTAAAACCAAGGTTCTGACTCTCTGTGGTCCTTAAAGATCACTGGGCATCTTTCCAAAACAGTGGGGTATTTCCCAATGTCCTGGCTAAACTGCCAACCAGTACCTAGTCATTCTCAATTCAATTTTATTATCCCAAGAGGGAAATTTGATTTGTCAACAGGGACTTTTACAGAGAGAGATGACAATATAAAGTTAAAAACGCTTATCACAAAGAACACAGCCATCAAACATAAACATAGTACAAAGACAGTAAATATAGCATGGAGAAACATTAGAGCAAAAATGTTAGACATAATAATTAATGCAGCATTTAGACTTGACTAATGATTGATGTAAATACGCATTTTGAAGTAAGTCTGTGAATGTTTAGTAACATTGAACTTATTTAGAAGATTAATAGCAATTGGAATAAGAGTATTTGAACTTGTTGCTTTTTATGTTTTGAACCTTAATATGTGACCTGATCGCAACAACTGGAATTTACAGTCCATCCTCAGCATTTAGGTGTTTAACTTTTGCAATTTCTCTAGCATTTGCATGATTTTATTAGTAACCTCATTTTTAGTTTTGCTTTGGCAGTAACCCATATTTGTGGGCTTTGCTGCTATGCTCCATATAGAAAAAAATGAGAGCAAGTTTGGGAAATGGTGGCTAATATCATACTAGGCCCTTCAATGGTCTTGTTCAGTCTACTATTGTAGAGTAAAGAGCTCAACAATCATTCATTGCATATTTTAATTGTTTTGCTTGACAATCATATTTTGTGTTGCAATTTTGCCCCCAAAGTGTACAAACTATCCCAAGCGTGCAAAATCTGTGATGCGGCTTAGAGAGAAAATAAAGGTGTTAGATAAAGCAGCTGCTGTTTGGTGTTAGTGAATCAACCAGCTGTCTAGGGACATCAAGGCAGCCTCAAGGCTTAACATCAACTCGCCTCAGCTATGCTTCCAAACTCAGGGGCCCTTAAGGATTTCAAGCGGCACACAAAGCAGACGTCACTGACAGATTATTTCAAGCTGCTGTGTCCTTCAGGTTCTCCAACATCATCCACCAGTTGTTGGACTTGATGTCAAGACCTCACCAGAATCTGAGTCTTCTGACAGTTTTTTCTATTGAGATGTTAGCGTAAAAGATGACAGAATTGTAGGGAATGACTAGCAAGAAGAAATGTTTTGCGTGTAACAGACTTTTTTGTGTAGCATTTTATGGGTAATTTCTTGATTACTGTGTTTTGAAAAATTCACATTATCACAAAAAAATGCTTTGTTATAAAGAATTCTGTGCAGAAGAGTATATTTTGAGTAATTTCTAGCGAATGATTTCAGTTTTTAGTGGTTGTGGGAACCTAACCCCCTATTTCCCAAAGGTTAAATGAATTAACATTAGTGTCTTTGATTTTCATGCTGTTCTCTGTGAAAATGACTCCCACAAAACTTGAAGATTGACTTTATTCTAAGCCCCTAAGTATCCCGTGTCTCTACCTAGCTTTTCTTTCACCAATGCAACACCTAATAGCTAATGTGTGGTGAGCATACTGGCACAAGAATGGCTGCCCTCACATTATCCAGGTGGACACTACACATTGGTGTTTGAAATGATTCCCCACTCTCTATGCAAAGCTCTTTGAGAAAGTTAGAAAAGCACTATATAAATGTAGTTAGTTTTGGGGATTTTGATTTTTGTTTTAAACATATTGTTATTTATTATTAATTTTCTTTTATGTGACTTTGTGATGCCATTACGTTGAGTTGCATATGGTATATACAAACACTTGTAAACTGGAGACATGAATTAGACATCTTGGCCTTTTGATGATTTGTTTTTCTCTTCACTTTGAAGGAAATGAACAGATAATTCATTATGGTTTCTGGCTGGAGTGTCATTCTGAAAATATTACCCTTATGACACTGTCAATTATTATATTAATGAATTCATCAAATAAGAAGTTTAGCAGGAGAAAAAACATTGTGATGTATTAAATAATGTAAAACATTATTTTGGTCACAGCATGTGCAAATTACTGTGAAGGGTTATAATTTGATTATCATGTAGTTTAATATATTGCTTACAAGTGGAATTCAATGGTATAATAGTATCAGAAACAACTACTAAAAAATCATTAGCGTCTCTACATTCAGTGCAAGTGAGACACTGCCTTACATCAGTCAGTAGGTGGTGCTGTTGTGTAAAGATTAAATTAAACTCACCTCAGTGATTTAATGCTTTGTTAAAATGTTTATAGCAAACTTAGCTTAGTCATCATAGTGAGAGTTTTTCCAAATTCCAATGATACACTCAAAGTAGTAGGAGTATTTGTATTTTTTTTTTGCTTTGCTGAGGTTGCCAATGTGCAGCCTGATCTTTTAAGTTCTGCGTTGGGGCTTGAGGGCTAGAGCCCTGGTAAGTGAGCCATCTGTTGATTTTTTTGTGTCACAGTTTAAAGGTTGCCTAAACTTGTACATCTCACTGTTTCGGAGTCATTATTATCTTGAATCAAATCAATCACTTACATACAGTAAAAACACTTTGTCCATTAAGCAAAATTTTCAAAATCCATAAATATCCATTGCGTTTCTACTTTCAGTTTGTGAGTTTGATGCTGAGATACTTTTTAATGATGTACTTTGGTGGTTGTACTGTATGAAAATATATTAATTGATAATCATTTTGTGTGATTTTTATAGCATTATTGGTATGCCATTTTATTATCACTGGTGCTATTAGCCCAATACACTGTGAAATTTAGGATCACTCCCACACAAGTGGTCTACTGTAGGCCATCTTCTTCTTCAGCCACTCCCCAGAGATGCTACCGCTGCTCAGATCTTTCATGGCTTCATTCATGCAGCTTAAATAATCTTTTTTTCTGCCTTGACCCCTGCCAGCACATTCATGCTGCTGGCTCTGTATCACACCACTCACCAGGACCAGGAGCAACATGATCTGAATTGACGTTCCTCAATTCTGTGAGCCTATCCAAGCTAGGATCCATTCCAATACTCATCAGCAAGAGTAGTCAATAGATTTAAACAAAGGTGTAGACTCTGCTCTTTGAGTGCTTTATCATCTCTCTCTCTGTCAATCTCTTTCTCTGTCTTTCATTTACTGACACACTCACACACACAGGCACACTCTGCACAGCTTCTCAGGAAAGCTTCACCCCTTCTGACTGCATCTCTCTCTTTCTCCCTCATGTCCATTTGGTTCTTCTAGAATTTTCATGCCAAAAATGTCACTGCAAAAATTAAATATACAGGGGTCCTTGGGTTACAACGTCTCGACATACGACGTTTTGAGTTTACAACGCTCATTCCCATAAAACCTTAAAAAAATTGAGATGTGAGTGTTTTGGCTTATGCCGTTAGCATCGTACTTACAGACTACGTGGGCAAACTAGTTTGGTTGCACGCAGCGGAAGTACACGCCGTTTGAGTGAAGTAGTTGGCGAACTAGTTTGGTTGCGCACGGCACAAGTGTTCCGTTTGTGTTGCTTTGTTTTGGCCCTTATCATGGCTTCTAAATGAAAGTCAGAGTCTTTAGATGGTAGTGCTTCGAAGACAAGGAAAGTCATCACGATGGAAGTGAAATTAGACATTGTAAAGAGATGTGTGTGTTTCGACTTACACCAAAATTCAGGTTACATCACTGTTGTAGGAACGGAACTGTGTCGTAACCCGAGGACGCCCTGTATATGGCAATACCAGTGACTGAAATAGTAAAAAAAATTGCTGGTACTGCATGCTGAATTAACCCCCCTTGGAGGTCCAAAGGGGTGCTGATATGCATAGATTATATTGAAGAGCTGGGAGGGATGGTCCCATTCGAGGTCCAAAGGCACGCTGCTATGCACGGATAATATCAATGTCTGGGGCAGGAGATTTGGGGAGGACCCCACTTGGATGTTCAAAGGTGTGTTAATACTAACTGTAACAGAGAGTGGAAAAGTGCAAAGTGTGAATTCTTGGTGAATGGACAGGCTCTTTTTCTAAGTAATGGTGTTTTGGTCCTCAATAGTACAATCTTGTGACCAGGGGGGGCAAAATAGCCAAGCCTCCTTCAGTCTATAACGCGCTATTGCTGATTAGGATGTTTCCATACAATTGAGCTCAACTGTTGACTGCTGATTAAAGATAAATATTAAAGATGGGCTAACTAAGTGCCAGGGTGTCTTTGGACACATAAATTGAGTTGATTTCAGATTCTAATTCTGTGATAGATTCAGAAACAATAAATGTACAGTATAAAAATGCTAATGGTTTTGGGAAGTTTATAGATGGAGAAAAAAAAAGAATGTTCTTATAATAAATAGGACCAAAAACACTGCATGGTAAAGTAAATGCTATCAAATCTTTTGATACAGCTAAACATTTGAGTTATAATCATTTTAGTGGCAGAACAGTGCAGTATATTTAATAACTTTCTGCTCCACTGCAAAGCCCTTTTCAATATTTAGTTCCAGTCATTTTATGTATGTGGTGCATGAATTGCTGCTCTCCTGTATAATTTATTCACTTGTTAGAGTTTCAGTGCATCATCTCATTCATTTTTGTCACCAGTATTGGGAATTCCCCTTGCAGGGCTCCAAAGAGAGGGTGAACAGACATGCTGTACTGTTAAGGGCAGTCCCTCCTCCATCCTTGATTCAGGTGGCTAGACTTATTATTAAAAATATTTTTTACTGGATTTCAGATGTTACTAATTTGTTAGGACAGTAACTTATACAGACATTCCACTGTGTACTGTAATGAACACCAGTAAAGGAGAGGTGCTCGGGGTAAAATTTAAAGTAAGATGTAGTGTAACAGAAGATGGATAACAACAGGAGGGAAGAGTGTAAAATGTGGTCAGGGAGACGAGACAACCAAAAACAGGAGCGCTAGGCAGGAATCAAAGTCAAATTCAAAGAAGAAATTCATGAATTTTCGTACTGGTCTGGATTTCTTTCCACTAATTAACACTAACACGAAGATTGTTTTAAATCCAGTAGTAACAATCCATCAATCAGAAGATCTTGATCATACATTGAAAAATGTAGAAATCTGACTTTGCATGAGTATCCCAGCACCTTCAGATAAAATAAATATATTTATATTCCATTTTGATCAATTTTAACATGTCTGTCAGTGATACTGTCATAACATTGCTGATTTGCTTTAATACAAACATTAGTTTGTGGTTAGAGGTTTACGTCCTATGAGGTGGCTTGCTTTCTTTGTTTTGTTGTCATTGTTGGTTTGACATGTATAATAAATTCTTGTAGTGTAGTAGTAATGGCGCCTTTGAGTGGCTTGGTGGGGTTGTTGTAGAAGCAAGCACTGCTAACCTGGATGAAACATGTTCATATGCTTCTGTAATTGGTCATTATAGCCAAAAATATAAAAATACCAAAAACAAATTGTGTTATAGTTATGAGTTATTATGAGCCACTTAACTGAGCAAAATCCTGTAAAGGCCATGTCACATTGCATGAGTTTTCCAGCGATTTTTAACTACGCACTTCATTTGTATAATCTTAGTGAGTTCAAAGCAGTTATGGTGTGCACACGTGATTCTCAGTTGTGCAGTCTGGCATTCCCAGCAGCTCAGTCCATCCAGTCTGCCACTCGTCCTGACAAAATCAATCTGGTTTAATTTGGGTTAAGCCATAGGGTGGGCTCTGTGCGCATGAGAGCAGACAACCAGTGAGCATTCACCCAGAAATGTAATGCATATATTGTTGCCATGAGAAATAAAAAATGTTTTGGTCCCATCAAACAGAAGAGAAGCTCATCTGTCTGACGTCCTGTGTTTTACATGCCACATGCCAGATTGGAAAAAGGAAAAAACAGGGCAGAGATTCCAGCTGAACTCACTGTATCTATATAGTCTTTGCTTGGGCACCAGCTCTGTCAAGTTAATGACTGCCAGAAAAAACAACAAGCTCACAATACTTTGAAAATGTGGAACTGTGCTGGAAAGTCATCACGCAGTTGGGTAATTTGATATCCCCAGCAATTTCTGATTTTATAATCTGATTTCTTTAGGCAATGAGATCAGCAACTGCAGTTGTCAGGTTTGACATCCTCTCCAACTAGAAATCGTGTAATGTGCCAATCCTGTCTCGTATTGCATGGGGTTATCTTAGCATATTTAGGGCATTAACTGTCACTCTCTAGTGCAAAGCTTTATTGTAGAAGCATTGATGTATGCAGAGGTAACTTATCTTGATGGTTGTGCCTGGATGTGGTACCAACCTTTATCATATATAGGCGTTATACAAATCCATGCACTGCAAAAAGTACATATACAAAAACTAGCCAAAAAAACTTTAAATGGAAGTTGTTTTGCTTTTATTTGGCAAAAATATCTGCCAATGGGGTAGGCAAAATTTATTTGGCAAGATTTCTTAAAGCAAGCTTAAAAATTGTAAATACCATTTTTTTTGACAAGGCAATAATTCTTTCAATAAGGAAAACATGATTTAATGTCATCATATAAATACTTTTCACTTACTTAGATTTCACTTTTTGCAGTGTGGCAATTTTGACAATGAGCAGCTGACAGGGCAACTTCCACCTCAGAGAATAAGTAGAAAACGATCATTATGTCAGGCTAGAGGGTTAAAAAAAATGGTGCATTTTTCAGTGAAATTGTAAGAAGTAATTTTGGAAGTGAAATAGAAGAAGGCACTCTATAAGATGGTACTGGAATAGTGCTGCATACAAGCCAAACTTTTTATGAAAATGTCAGGAATATTCGGTTTATCTCACAAGTTTATATTTTAAAGCCAGCTATGGGATACATTAATTGGACAGGCTGTGATGGCTGTGATGTTAATTTATTTATGGAAATGCTTATCATTCTAATCTGGATGATAAAAAAGAAAATAAACCTTTACTTGAAACAAATTGCAGAATAGTGCATACAGGCTGCCAGGATTTTTCCAGCAAATGATCATATTAACCATTCTCTGTGGCTGCCAGAGCCATACTTTGCTGTGACAGTTACCCTTAGACTGGCAGCATCTGCTTCTTACCTTCATCCAGTGGAGTATTTGTTGTGCGGAACTGTAGCGACAAGAGGAGGTCAGACTAAAAAATACGGTGTTAGGAATGAAAGGCAGGACACATGCATCATAAATTTTACAAACAGCTTTCGCTGAAATCCTACAGCACTTGGAATGTGAGGCTGAGCATAAAATATGGGAACTTTAATAGATTTTGCCTGGGTCATCCTAAGTTCAGTTTGAAACGTTGCTGCAAGTGCAAGGAAGACTGACCTATTTATTAAAGAAGAGATTACACGCATTTTTAGCCTTTATGTTTTATTTAGATTACCTAAAAAGCAGGGATCCGATAGCTATGTGAGGCTTAACGGGCCTTTTATTTCTGATAGTTTAATGCATCAGTTGTAAAGGCAAAGAAATTTGTCACCAATGATAGCACTGTATTGGTTTCCATGTCACAGTTATAGTCTTTCTTGTTATTTAAATGATCCTCTTCTTCTCTATATGGTTTTACTGCCATAGTTATCAAATTGAGATAATGATAATTCGATGAATGTACTGTTGTGATACTGGAGGTGACTTGCTATTATCAGCAGTATATAGAAATCCCCTACTCATGCATCCATTGTCAAAGACACTTAAACCAGAAGCTAGAGCCTATCCTGGCAGCACTGGGCACAAGGCAGAAACCCTCCCTCATCCCACAGCACACCCACATATTCATACCCAGTCAAATTAAAATTTCCAAATTAACCTACTTACACGAATTTGAGCTGCTCTCTAGGTGGATCTTAAAAATTCACCTGATATGCTTGTGGATTTTCTGCATGACCTGCAGTTTCCTCTCAGGCTAGTTGAAATGGCGTCTGTTTTTGCCCAACGTGAGTGAATGTGCGTGTTTTCTCATCTAAGCCTGATGAACGCATTGTGCCCAGTGATATCAGCATTAGAATTAGAAATATGTGGTTTCAGAAGCTAAAATTCAATACAGTACAATTTATTTTTTTATAGAGATCCTCACCAAGTGCAGACACAGAGGGCATTGAACAAATTCTCAAGTAAAATACAAGTGTACAATAGATTATACCAATTACTAAATACAGAATTAATACATTTAAAGATTCACACTGCTTAAAACATACATATATAAAACCAAGTAGAAACTGATTAACATAAATGGAGAACAACAGTATTCCTCCATTAAATAATTGACGAACTATGGCTATTTGACCATGGAGGAGATGAAAATTGGAAATGAGAAAGTCAAAGACAAAATCACAGTCCTAGAGACCTCAGCCAATTGGCCGCCCACCTCCTCCTTCTAATGGAGTCTGTGCTGGCCGACCAATCTGACAGCAGGATCTTTCCATCTGATGATTCCAACACTCCTTTATCTGAGATGACTTCTCCATGGCAGGAGAACAGCTATTCACTAGAGCAGTGGCACCAAACTGCTCAGTAAAATAGATGAATGAACTCTCCAAGTCATGCATTTTAAATTAATTTGCAACTCCATTTTGAACTAGCATAAGTGAGGGTGCCCTGGGAGGAACTGGGACCCCCTTTAGGTCTAATTTCTACCTTGTCCATCATGTTATCTGGTTAAGCATTCATTTCATGCAAACCTGCTAAAAAAATAATGAATGACTAAATGATCGTCCATTGTCCTAAATCTTTTAATGTACAGCACCACATCTAACACTACAGTACAAATTCATTTCTATTAGCTGAAACTGCTTCGTTGTCTCCTTCTCTTTTCAATAGCAACATGGTGTGATGGGCGGCCAAGGCCACTACCTGGCCAGGACGCCAGCAGAGTGGAAGGACCAGGGGAGAGGGCATTGATAAGGCAATACCTTCCTGGGACACTAGAGGGCAGCCCTCCTGGATGGCTATAGCACCACAGATTCCTACAGGGCATGTCAGGAACTGGAGTTTGGTGAATCCCTGTTGGGTTCTGTGGGGGCCACCAGGGGGAGCTGCAGAGCCCTATAGAGGACCTCCAGCAGACCTGGGAGTGATTCCAGGCAATACTAGTGAGCCACCTGGAACATTCCCGGGAACTGAATAAGAGGAGCCGCCTCACTCCATTGAATGGCCAGAGTCGGGAGGAAGAAGACAAAGCCTGAGGAGGAGTGGAGGTGGATGGACTGGCGACAAGAAGGGACTGTATATTGGTGCTGGTGATTGTGCACTTTACAGTAAACTGTAAATAAGCCGGGTGTTGTGCTGAACCCGTGTCCTGCCTGTGTGTGTCCATGTTAGGGTGGCTTCACAATGGTTAAAAACACTTTGAGTTTTACTTTTCAGTTTCATTATTTTTCCTCCATTACAACGACCATCTGTCTCATCAGGGCTGTCTCAACGCATGGGCATGCTGGGCAGTTGCCGGGGGCCTATGTATGTTGTATGTTGCTGACTGGTTGTGTAGGTAGGGGCCCCAGTGCACTGCTTTGCCCGGAGCCTATAATGCTGTTAAGACAGCCCTGTGTCTCATCAATCCCTGCTCATCACAATGGTAAGACCTCCTTCCACAACATTACACCACAGAACCATTATTACAAACTTAACAAGAGTCAGACACTTTTATTTGCCAATTACAAGTTCCCCATCTGTAGGCATGATAGTTGCACTGAGAATTTTTTTCAGTATCCACTTGCTGCCCTTGTGGTTACCAGGTGCAGACAGTAGATGGCGCACCACCATTCTGTACTACTCACAGCGTCCACAGATGGTTTTAGTTGTTACAGACAACGGCTTAATTTAACAGGACTTATTCTTAGGTAGTGTTCAAAATATAAACACTGCACAAGGAGTGAAACTAATCAAGCAGCACATATTAAAGGAAAAGAGTTAATAATTAACTGCACACACAAGCTTTTGTCAAAATAACATAATTTTCTGATACCTACTTTATTAAATTAAAGGCTTGTGCAGGTACCTGAGCACATTCCATACATCACAGGACTCAAGGCAGGAAACAGCTCTGGACAGGGTGCCAATTTATATTGCAAGGTCCACTCACGCACCCTTACACTTACACTTAAACATGGACAGTTTGGAACTGCTGGCTAGGCCTTGGATAATGTTTGGAACATTATGGAAGGCAAGATAAAAAAATAGGCAAATTTGTAATCAGCAGACACGCAGGAATTTGAGAAGAATAAGATATAAAACTGAGCTGATACACCAGAACCAGAGCACAAAAAACCATTGAGCAAAGTGAAAAGGTTTCAATCTAGAAATCCTTTAAGTATCTTGGGTTTTTCTCTCCCCTCACTATCACCTGAAGTTTGTTTTTTACAAAATAATCCAGTGTTTATATATCAGAAGCTGTGCACCATACTCTTTCCTACACTGATGGATTAAAGGCCAGAAGTCCACATGACCGTCATCATCAAGTTCTTCCAAGAGAACCCTGAATACAATGAGGACTGATCATTTATGTTAGGTAGAATGCCTAGAGGGGGCTGGGTGGTCTCATGGCCTTGGAACCCCTGCAGATTTAAATTTTTTTCTCCAGCCGTCTGGAGTTTTTTTTTGTTTTTTCTGTCCTCCCTGGCCATCGGACCTTACTCTTATTCTATGTTAATTAATGTTCCCTTATTTTAATTCTGATTTATTTTGTCTTTTTTCTCTTTCTTCATCATGTAAAGCACTTTGAGCTGCATTATTTGTATGAAAATGTGCTATAGAAATACTGTAAATGTTGTTGTTGTTGTTGTTTTCTAGACAGAACACAAATCTTTTCAAAGGTGTTTGTTTCCCACTAATCAGGCAATGAATGTTGAACTGATTTTCATGAAATTTCGCATGTGCTTTGCCATTGGTCCAATTTATATTATAGGCTATAAGGAGAATTGGGCAGAAGGGTTATAATGGGAGCAGGGCAACCTAAAAAATATTTTTATTAGATGGCTGGATGAATAGATATCATACATAACCAAAGGAGCAAGATTTGACAAGAACATAGGCGGCCTGCTCTGTGTTGGTCAAAAGTGTGGATAGGAATTTTGTTGCATTGGGTACACATGACAATAACTCTGAAATGAACTGATGACTATTCTAGTGATAAGGCAGTTATAATATTAAGCTTTAATGCTAACAGAGTGTTATGATTTGTAGTAATTTTAAATCGATGTTTAATGATTGAACTTTGAATCATCTTTATAATATTTTCAAAGATTACCGGAATTCCCTGGCGCTGTCCCCAGTAATAATACAAAGGCTTGCAGCACTGTCTGTGAACCCCAGTTCCCCCCTGGACCCCCTATTATAGATGCTGTCCGTGGCCCATGGATTCATTTATTAAACAAGCTCTTAAGTTTATTAATATGCGATTAAACATCTGTTCATGAAGCCACACCAGTAAATACAAAGAAGTAGCGGTCATGGTTCATACCCAGCAAGGAGCTATGGAAATCATGGAATCCAATCATATACAAAAAGAACAAATACTCGACTCATGAGAGCAGAAACAATTGATAGCGAGGCAATGTGGGTGATGGATGGGATGCTTCCATTTCAGACAGCATTGACGAAAGCCTCAACATTTAAAAAGCACAAAACTTTTTGCTTGTTTACCTTTACCCATTATACAAATGCACCCGAGCAATGCCAGGTACTTTGGTTAGCAGGAAATTAATGTGCAACAATTCCAAAAACAGCACAAATAGACTTAGGAAAGTCCAAAATATATATTTTGACAGGTTGGGGGCAAACTGTAGTATCTAGATGAAAATTCATGCAGATATCGATAAGGACTGAATACGGAGCTCAAATCCACTGGATCCTTAAGGCAGCAACACTTACTGTACAACTGTCCTACCATGCCACCCCACAACAAAATAATTAGACAAAAAAGTATATCATGAACAACCATCTGTGCATTATTAAACCTTCTTAACATAGAGTTGGAAGAGCTCAGTCCTAGGAAGTGTTGGGCACTAAGGGGCCAGTCCCTTCAGGGCACACTCATACATAAACCCAATGCCTACTTTCGAGTTGTCATTTAACTTAACATTCATGTTCTCGAGGTGTGAGAGGAAACCTGGGGCATCAGGAGAAAGCCCTGAGTAGGCATAAGGAGAACATGCAAAATTTACTGTACATAGACAGTGACTGGACTTGAGCTCAGGACTTGGGAGCTGTGAGGCCTGCAGCACTAACTATTGCATCATCCTTTAATAAACATGACATATAATAAAAGTCTTTTTTTTAATAAACTTTCACATTTTTTACATGATAAACACATTTTATGCAGTTGGAGAAATAAATCTTGAAGAGTCAAAGCCCCCAAGAATTTGTGATGTTGCATTACACAAGGGCGCACTATGACTCAATTTCTTATTCCCAATTATATAATAAATGGCTTCTAATCCCTCTTTCAAGGTTTACATCACTTTTTGCACAAATAATAAAAACTTGTATTTTCCACAAGTTTTTTTTTTTGTAACCCTAACCCTATTGAAAAAATCACTACAACATCAACATAAAACAGCTTAGGCAATCCTGAGCACTAGGTTAGAAAAATAGACTTTGTGTCAGTGATTTTAACAACATCCCCCACTAAAAATGAGGACCACCCATGATGAATACAGAAGTGACGTGTAAAGTGCGAGAGCCAGTTTACTTTAAGGACACACTTGTTGTCACGGCCTTAAGATTTAAAACATTTCTACACATTGGTTGACACAGTTCGGCTGGGTTTTCTCAACTCGAAGAAAAGAGAAACTGTATTTTATCAAATTGTGTCCAGTGGGACACGAGACAGCAGCTCCCACTGCTGTGGGATTTCCTTGATACCTAAGGTGCCTCTTTATCTCCCATACACAGACTTCATTTACAGCCTTAACATGGGTGGCACAGTCACAAAAATTCAACAGTGCTGTTTCCTACGCTTCTAGGTGGTGTTTATGAAAAGGCACAATATCAAAATAAAATTGATCTCAATAATATGGACTGCATGCAGATAGAAACCTGGAAACGTATTTCAAGGAAGGAAACAGCCCTGGATAGTCCGTCATTCCATTGTAGGGCCCACTGATGCACATACCCACTTGGCCAATTTACCTATCTTAAGGGAGGAGAACACATCAATAAAAGGGCACCATGCAAACTCCATATGGACAACAGCAGGGCACAGGGTTTGACCCCAGGACACTGGATAGCTTGTGATAAGATGGTGTTACCCACTACATCCCCATGCAGTTTAGTTCATGCCTTTTGTTGGCAGGATGGGAGCTTTCTTCCCCTGGTTGTCTAATGCATTCTACCGCTTTTATGGTTGCATGTTGATTGTTTGTTGCGGGGTGTGAAATCAAGGCACTGGTTGCCCATGAGGTTTTTAATGCAAAATTGGTTTTGTCCTCCTGTATGTGGACTTGAAATGGAAACCAGTGAACTCTCAATTAAACTGTTAAAGAAAGTAAAATTAAGACTGAAGCCAGGAAGTACTTATTTACTGAAAGGGTCATATGAATGAACGTATCTGGATAAGATATTTGGACAGCTAACCATTAACCCTTTCTGCCCTAGATTTTCTGTTTTTATGGGAAAAATTATTTTATGATATATTCTACCTTTGGGGTGTCTAGGAAGCTCAAAAATGAAAAAGCAAAAAAATATCACTATTATTACACAATAGCTGCCAAATACTTAAGTCTTCTTGAGGTAATAAAATTGAAAGTGCAGCTACTTACTATGTGATGCGCACAGTCTGCAAGTCCATTTTCACTTCTGTGTTTTCGCGGACTATATACTAGTCTCTCCGGCCTGCACACCCAGTTCCAATGGCTGCAAACGTACCTGTGCTTTACAAAAATAGCTGCATATTTATGTACTAGTAATAGGTTAAGGTTGCTAGAAAAACTTGATGGGCTGAATTTACTTTACTTGACATTCTTACATGGATCATTCACCCTGCCAGCCCTTCTCTGTACTCTTACTTTTTCCTCTGTTCTCTCTTTAAGGCGAAGGGTTTTAGCTGAAACATTTGTAGCATCCATCCATCCATCCATTTTCTACAGCTTATCCAGGTCTGGTTCACAGGGACAGCAGTCTAAGATGACCAGACGTTCCATTTGCCTAGATGTTACCAGGTGAGCTAGCAGATATGTGTCCTGGGTCTGCTCCAAGGTCTCCTCCTGATTGACATACCCGAAACACCAATTTAGAAAATCCATCCATCCATTATCCAGCCCGCTATATCCTAACTACAGGGTCACGGGGGTCTGCTGGAGCCAATCCCAGCCAACACAGGGCGCAAGGCAGGAAACAAACCCCAGGCAGGGCGCCAGCCCACCGCAGGGTGCTCACATACACACATCAGGCACGCACTAGGGACAATTTAGAATTGCCAATGCACCTAACCTGCATGTCTTTGGGCTGTGGGAGGATACCGGAGCACCCGGAGGAAACCCACGCAGACACGGGGAGAACATACAAACTCCATGCAGGGAGGACCAGGGAAGCGAACCCAGGTCTCCTTACTGCGAGGCAGCAGCGCTACCTACTGCACCACCGTACATTGATTTTAAAATATAAAATCCATATAATAATACTGTTACTATATGAAATGGTGACCTAGAATAGGAAATTATGATCCAGGACTATTCATCCTTCCAGACATCTGCTTTCTACACTCACTTCTTCTGATCAGCGTCACGGAGAGCCAAATCATATTCTGATTGCTCCCTCCATTGATTAATTTTCTAACTTTTGAAGTTAAAGGTCACAAGCGGCCAGAGCCTTTCCTGGCAGCATTAGGCATAAGTCAAAATCCAGCTCTGATCAGTTTATTACAAAGCATGCTCTCATCTACTCACATTTATATGATTTACAGGCATCATGCATTTGAAATAAAGCATATTGGTCCAAAAATGTTTTACATTTAATATGTTGATATATACAGTATCTATTATTAATTGATATTACTGTTATATGGATATAAAATTATATTGCTATGGAGATGACGTGGTGGAAGTGAAGCGAACCACCAAACAGAAAGTGGATAGACTGTGTTCACCCAATGAGAGCTGAAGAGGCTGGTCCAATATGATGGCCACACATGAAACTGGGAAGAGTTTAGAAGAAGAAGAGCACAATTAATTATAATACAGCTAGATAGTGCAGTGGTTAATGTGTTGCTGCTTTATGGATTCTATGTCCTGGGTTTGAATCCCAGACCTGTCAAGTTTTCAGTGCGTTTTCCATGTGTTAGTGTGGCTTTTTCTCTCACTTCCGTGAAGCTGGGCTTGGTGGTTTCATTTTTGATTCCAAATGGCTGAGTGTAAGTCTAAGTGTGGGCATGAGTGGGCCCTTCAATGAACCGTCACTCTGTTATTGGTTAAGAATCTGTGCTTATAAGTGGGTGCCACAGTGGCTCACAGTTCTTGGAAACTGGGTTGAAACGCCAACCTGATCTCTGCCTGTGGAGTTTGCATGTTCTCTCGTGTCTTTCAGGGATTTCCTAAAGATAATCAAATTTTCCTGACACATGCAGTTTGCCTGGTGACTCTAACTGTGTATGGTACTAGTGAGTGGGAGAGTTCAGTGAATATGGTTTAGTGACCCATGAAGGGCTGCTGCATGGCTTTCACATGATTTCCCTGACCCTCTCAACCCTACAACTGGATTAAACAGGCTTGAAAATGAATGGATGGATCGGCGTATAAGTAGTAATGTAAACGGAATACATTCTTATGAATAGGCTCCGATTCACTGAAATTATTCAGTTTGTTCCTGTCCTCAGATAAGCACATAAGAAAACTGTAGTTAAACCTACAATTTCAAAATGTTGAAATGATTTATAATCCATGACTGTTCTGAGGAACTGGTGCAATTTCTTGGTAATATAATTTAATACAGTAGAAGTAAAGAATTTTATGGCCATCAGGAAAAGCTGGAACCAGGGTTTACTTACCAAATATTTCGTCATTTCAGTTCGTCATTTCATCTTTGCACATGAGCCAGATGAAGTGATTCATTAAGGAATTTGTTTAGATGGCATCTTACTAAAACAATTTCTGAGAAGTGTATAAAGCATTCCAATATTATTTCAAATCACAGGAGTAGCAACAGTAATAATATTAGTGCTTCTATTATTCTTCCAAATCCTCTTTTTCCTGCTTAGAAGAAAACAGCAGAGGGAAAAGACCTGCCATGATGCCAAATTGGTGTTCTTTACAAGAACCATGTTTTTGATGCGCTTACCTCTGCTAAAGACAGGCACATGCTACGCTAGAAGATTAAAACAATTTTGACAAGAACAGGCCGTTCAGTCCAACATGCCTGCCAATCCTGTTCACAACACGAGTTCTCAAGTTCCCTAAAGTCCTACTCTCTGTCACACGACCTAGTAATTTATTCCATATGTCTATAGTTCTTAGCATGAGGAAACACTTTCTTAACATTAGTACAAAATTTTCCCTTAAAGAAACACTCCACCCTAAAATTATTTTTTTGTATATTACTTACCCCATGTAATTTGTTCTGATGATTAAGAAAAATGTTTAATCTCCTGTTTTCACGCAGTATGGAAATAACAAACTTTGTGATAGAATTAGCATCATTAGTGACCAATGTTTAACAGCAGCAAACAATATCTAAAACATCTGTGAAAAAAAATTTCACATTACTTGTGTTGCATAATCCACATGTCAAGTCATCAAGTCATATGTTCATGACTTTCCAAACATGTTTGTTTTTTTTTAGAAAATTTCCATAAAATGTTTACGTGAACTAAAACAAAATGGACTCAAACACAACTGAGCATTTGAAGACTTGTCTCCCTTCTCATTTATTAGTCACAAGTTCAGCTCATTAACCTATTCATTTGCAAACATTGCACTTTATGTGAGGTTAATAGTGCATGGTTTACTGACAGACGTATATACTGTAAGTACAGTGCATCCGGAAAGTATTCACAGCGCATCACTTTTTCCACATTTTGTTATGTTACAGCCTTATTCCAAAATGGATTAAATTCATTTTTTTCCTCAGAATTCTACACACAACACCCCATAATGACAATGTGAAAAAAGTTTACTTGAGATTTTTGCAAATTTAATTAAAAATAAAAAATTTGAGAAAGCCCATGTACATAAGTATTCACAGCCTTTGCCATGAAGCACAAAATTGAGCTCAGGTGCATCCTGTTTCCCCTGATCATCCTTAAGATGTTTCTGCAGCTTAATTGGAGTCCACCTGTGGTAAATTCAGTTGACTGGACATGATTTGGAAAGGTACACACCTGTCTATATAAGGTCCCACAGTTGACAGTTCATGTCAGAGCACAAACCAAGCATGAAGTCAAAGGAATTGTCTGTAGACCTCCGAGACAGGATTGTCTCGAGGCACAAATCTGGGGAAGGTTACAGAAAAATTTCTTCTGCTTTGAAGGTCCCAGTGAGCACAGTAGCCTCCATCATTCGTAAGTGGAAGATGTTTGAAACCACCAGGACTCTTCCTAGAGCTGGCCGGCCATCTAAACTGAGCGATCGGGGGAGAAGGGCCTTAGTCAGGGAGGTGACCAAGAACCCGATGGTCACTCTGTCAGAGCTCCAGAGGTCCTCTGTGGAGAGAGGAGAACCTTCCAGAAGGACAACCATCTCTGCAGCAATCCACCAATCAGGCCTGTATGATAGAGTGGCCAGACGGAAGCCACACCTTAGTAAAAGGCACATGGTAGCCCGCCTGGAGTTTGTCAAAAGGCACCTGAAGGACTCTCAGACCATGAGAAGGAAAATTCTCTGGTCTGATGAGACAAAGATTGAACTCTTTGGTGTGAATGCCAGATGTCATGTTTGGAGGAAACCTGGCACCATCCCTACAGTGAAGAATGGTGGTGGCAGGATCATGCTGTGAGGATGTTTTTCAGCGGCAGGAACTGGGAGACTAGTCAGGATAAAGGGAAAGACGACTGCAGCAATGTACAGAGACATCCTGGATGAAAACCTGCTCCAGAGCGCTCTTGACCTCAGACTGGGGCGACGGTTCATCTTTCAGCAGGACAACAACCCTAAGCACACAGCCAAGATATCAAAGGAGTGGGTTCAGGACAACTCTGTGAATGTCCTTGAGTGGCCCAGCCAGAGCCCAGACTTTAATCCGATTGAACATCTCTGGAGAGATCTTAAAATGGCTGTGCACCGACGCTTCCCATCCAACCTGATGGAGCTTGAGAGGTGCTGCAAAGAGGAATGGGCGAAACTGGCCAAAGATAGGTGTGCCAAGCTTGTGGCATCATATTCAAAAAGACTTGAGGCTGTAATTGCTGCCAAAGGTGCATCGACAAAGTATTGAGCAAAGGCTGTGAATACTTATGTACATGTGATTTCTCAGTTTTTTTATTTTTAATAAATTTGCAAAAACCTCAAGTAAACTTTTTTCACGTTGTCATTATGGGGTGTTGTGTGTAGAATTCTGAGGAAAAAAATTAATTTAATCCATTTTGGAATAAGGCTGTAACATAACAAAATGTGGAAAAAGTGATGCGCTGTGAATACTTTCCTGATGCACTGTAAATATTCAAGAAAAGTGAATGAAGACATCATCAGTAAGAAAATAGGCCTCACACTTCTGCTTCAACAAGGAGAAGGTCGCTTCACCCATGCAGATTCATAGACTAGCACTAAGTAATGCTAAGGGGCTTCAGTTATGGCTCATCACTGTAAAAATAAATGTAATGACATGAGGCAGGGCTACAATTCAAAACAAATCCAAATTGTATTATGTGATATCATCTACTGTTGAATTCTGTTCTGTACTTATAATATTTCTATTGCACTATTGAGGATTACTTGTGTTCTGTTCTGTGTATTGTGTTGTATGGACCCCCTTTTTTGACACCCACTGCATGCCCAACCTGCCTAGAAAGGGGTCTCACTTTGAACTGCCTTTCCCAAGGTTTCTTCCATTTTTTCCCTAGTAGGGCTTTTTTTGGGAGTTTTCCTTTGTCTTTTTTGAGATTCAAGGCTAGAGGACTGTCAAAAGGCAGGGCTTGTTAAAGCCCGTTGCAGCACTCCTTGTGTGATTTTGGGCTATACAAAAATAAATTGTATTGTATTGTATTTTAAATGTTCATTCATGCCTGTGTGGATTCCATTTTCATTCATGGGAGTTTTAATATAAGAGACAGACAAAGATAAAGTTTTGGGCATCCGCATCGTATAATCGAGTTGTAAACGCATTGAAAAAGCAAATAAACGTCATGTAGATGCGAGTCTCTGGAACAGACTGACTCAAGATGGCGGAGCTTCTGGAAGAGGTGGGTCCAGGCAGGCCGATATCTGAAATGACATCAGAGATGGTAAGGTTGTCAACCTTCTGGTCTGCAGAGAGAGGAAGAAAAAAGATATCAATTAACAGCACCCTCTGGTGTTCCAGCTGGAAATCACTATTATTTGAGCCTTTAAGCTGCCCCACCATGCTCACGTGTGTGACAGTGTTTTCCAGAAGTGGTTTACTTAATAATACTGTAGTAAAAATGCAAGTGTTTGGAAGTCTGGATGACTTGACATGTGGATTTTGGGACAAGAGCAATGTAATTTTTTTTTCATGGGCAATTTGTTGTTGTTTGCTGTTGTCTAGCATTAGTACCCACAGATTTCTAATCTGCCATAAAGTTTGTTGTCTCTTTTCTGCATGGAAATTGAGATTAACATGTTTTCTTGGCCATGACTACACACCAAATGGGTTAATTTTTAGGTGGAGTGTTACTTTAACAATTTTCCAAATGCGTCTGCATGTTCTTGAAGAAGAATTTTTTTAAATGTAACATTCACTGTACTAATTCTTTCCATAATTGTAAACACTTTAATCACGTGACATTTTAATCTCTGCTTTCTTAAACTGAAAAGTTTCCACTCATTAGAAATATCTAGATGAGAAAAGACCATTCCGCCCAACAAAGCGTGTCATTGTTATCCACTTCATTTTCCTAAAATAACATCAAGTTGAGTTTTGAAAGTCCCCAAAGTCCTACTGTCTATCACACTCATTGGTAACTTATCCCATATGTCTATAGATCTCTGTGTGAAGAAAAACTTCCTTATGTTTTTGCAAATTTTACCCTTAACAAGTTTTTAACTGTGACCCTGTCTTCTTGATGAACTCATTTTAGAATAGCTGTCTCGATCCACTGTTCTAATTCCCTTCATAATTTTAAACACTTCAATCACGTCTCCTCTTAATCTTCTTTTGTTTAAATTGAAAAGGCTCACCTCTTATAATCTTTCTTCGTAATTTATCCCCTGTAGCCCTGAAATCAGCCTAGTTGCTCTTCTCTGGACCTTTTCTAGTGCTGCTATGTCATTTTTGTAGCCCGAAGACCAAAACTGCACACAGTACTCCAGATGAGGCCTCGCTAGTACGTTATGAAGCTTGAGCAGAACCTCCTTGGACTTGTACTCCACACACCGTGCTATATAACCTAACATTCTGTTGGCCTTCTTAATGGCTTGTGAACACTGTCTGGAAGTTGATAGTGTGGAGTCCACAATTTCTGAGTTCTTCTCATAAGGTGTACTTTCAAATTTCAGACTTCCCATTGTGTATTTAAACCTAACATTTTAACTTCCAACATGAAATACTTTACATTTACTTACATTAAATTTCATCTGTCACTAATCTCCCCAAACTTGTATGCTGTCCTAGTCCCTACATCCAACTGATTTGAGATTATCTGACAATCCACTTAGTTTGGTATCATTTGCAAACTTAACCAGCTTGTTACTTATATTCCTATCCAAATCATTTATATATATTAAACATAGCAGCGGCCCTAGCACTGACCCCTGTGGGACACCACTCTTAACTTCTGATTCTGATAAGGTTCCTCGCACAATCACTCTTTGCTTCCTGTGTCTGAGCCAATTTTGCACCCACCTACACACAACACTCTGAACTTTCACTTATTTTATTTTAATGCCCAATCAGTCATGAGGGACCTTATCAAACGAAGGTCAAGATAAATAATATTGTATTCACCACTTTGATCATATCCTTTTGTTACTTCATCATAGAATTCCACCATGCTAAAATATGACCTCCCTCTTCTGAATCCATGCTGACTATTAAGTAAAACTCCTGTTCCTGCCATGTGTTGCTCAATCTTTTCCTTAATAATTCTTTCCATTAATTTACCTGTGATGCACATTTAAGCTTACTGGCGTAAAGTTACTTGGATTTGCCTGATCACCATTTTTATAGATCGGTATAGCAATTTTACAGTCCTTCAGATTTTCCCCAGTGCACAGTGATTTCTTAAATATATGCATCAAGTGTTATCCTGATTAACTTTATTATGCACGCAAGGATAAATATTATCTGTTTGATTTCAGTCTATTTAATCCAAGCAATAATTCTCCCTTTACAATTTCCAAATCAATCACAACGTCTTCAGTAGTCTCCGTTACTATCTGGAGGTTATCTACTGCCTTTTGTGAAAATCTCAGAAAAATGCAACTCTTTCAATCTCTCCACATAGGTCATACCTCTCAGTCCGGAAACCAGGCTAGTCTCTCTTCTCTGGACTTTCTCTAGTGCTGCTATGTCTCTT
Source organism: Erpetoichthys calabaricus (assembly GCF_900747795.2). Taxonomy (NCBI): domain Eukaryota; kingdom Metazoa; phylum Chordata; class Cladistia; order Polypteriformes; family Polypteridae; genus Erpetoichthys; species Erpetoichthys calabaricus. The sequence continues at coordinate 274,648,295 of NC_041397.2, read as the reverse complement.
TTGTGGTATAGAGACCAAAACTGTACATAGTACTTGACATAAGACCTGACTAGTATGCCACGTATCTTAAGAATAACCTCCCATGGTTTGTATTCTATACAGGTGCACCGTGGTATATAACCTTACACCCCATTAGTGTTGTTAAGCATAGATAAGTGTGTTCAGTAGAGAATGGTTGGAGAAAGCTGTCATTATGAAGTTTATCTATCTGCTACTTATTATTTATGTTTATCTTTATACATTGGTTTTGGCATTTGGTGTGGATAGCAAAGAAAGAATTTCATTGTACATGGAAATGTGTTTCCTAACTGTGCACATGACACTAAACATTAAACTTGAACTTGAACTACAAGTGTAGGGTGGAAACAAAACTTCCACATGACAAAACTCTTTAATTAAACTGGGAAAAATAATAGAAAATTTCCTGACCATGGAAAATGTAACTCAGTTTTACTCATAATTCACCTTGCTATTACTGTATGCTGTATAAACTCAGGAGCTCCACAAAGAAATAATGTGATTAAACAATTCTGTACCAAGAAAAACACAGTAAAGTAAAAACACACTAAGTAAAGTAAAACCATAGTAGAACATTGTATTATTTTGCATAATATGGTATGATCAGTAGCCAAAAACCTTATTTGGGAGCCAAATGATCAAAAAGCATCTAAGATCAAAAAACATTTTAACTATGTGTGTGCATGACCTGAACTGAGCTTTTCCAACAACGAAAGTGACATTAACTAGCATATTTCTTGGCAATTTTAATGAACAGATTAGAACATAAGACGTTTGACAAGAGAAATAAGATAATTTATTCTCATTTACTCAGACACTTTTGGTTAGTTAAGAGCCAAGCTATTCCAATATTTATACGGATACTTTTTAAAATTGTTTAAGCTATCCCTGTCATCCAAATTGAATTTTTGGAATTTCATTCAGATTGACCTGCCTTTACTCTGTACTAAGTGTAGTATTTATATAAAGGCGTATAATTCTGAATGAGCTTTTAGATCGATTATGCACTGAATGTTAGGCTCCATTTTAATTGTAGTCACTAATAATGACACATATTTTGACACTCTAGAAAACAAATGTGTAAGAACTGAGACATTGCAGCAGCAAAAGTTCAAGAGGTTTGTATTTAACACCAGCGGAGAGCACTGCATAATATAGGAAGCACCCTGAAATCAGTGAGTTAGGTGGGGATATTTCTACAGTACAGAACAGAGTAGTCTTATTCTTTTGGTGAATGTTCTGACCAATCAGTGTGCAGCTTTTATCACTAAGCGAGCTTATTACACTTAGGAAAAATATAAACATTATCTAAGACTCCAATGTTCCCACAAAGATGAGTCACACAGACAAAATGTAGATTGCACACAAAACAATACATTTGAATCCTTTACAGACAACTAAAATACATATATTTCTTCACACAGCCTACATTAACTAATATTAATAATAATTTCCAAACAATGCACTTGTAAATCATTGCATCCCACATTTTCTATATGCAGACAGTGCAGAATTTAATTATAATACCCAAGTGATTAAGCATTGCTCTTAAATTTCACTGTCATTAGTCTAAGATATATCAGAGTGTGTGGAATCTTGCTTATTGCAATATTTTTTACCCAGCACCTAATGCTTAAAGCCTTTAATAACAAAAATCAACTGACTCAGCGTATCGATCATAAACAGAATGGTGAAATCTGCGTGTAGACCTAAGGGAGAGGCCAGGGTTTTTCTGAGCTGTAATACTATCACAGTGAGTGTGGCGATTGTCCACGATAGTATCACTGTCATTCCAGCCATATAGTAGTGAATTGTGTGCATTGCCAGTGAAATTAGTCACGTTACTCCTCGTCTGTCACTCTGTAGGACTTGAACTGCGAGAGTCTAAAATGCACAAGGAGTGGCCCATTTTAATGTCAGTGGAGCCATGCACCAAGCAAATTTCAAAAGAGCAATATCTGGCTACATTTAAAACCTTTTCCACAAAAGGATACAAGTTGTCATTATAGTGATGTGCTATTATTGGTGGGGCTGCTTTGTTCTTTTTAATTGTTTCATGTATGCACAGAAGTGTGGAGGACAAAATAACCCGTTTCATCAATTGTTAAGGTAATGTATTTCATACCTCTTATCTCCCATGGAAGCTCTACATTCATGCACTTTAGGAAAAGTGTCTGCTGAAGAATCCTGACTGCCCACTAACTGCTGGGCTAAAAATGTATGCTGGCCAGAGGATACTGTCAGTGAGGCAGGCCACTGGGCACCACTTGGTCATGTTTCTTAAGTGTGTTTGAATAAGCTACTTGTTTTTGTCTGCTCTTTAGAGGAGAAGAAGTGTGTTTTCATCCAAAAATAAACCTTAACAGACATATTTATAACGCAGCTTAAAATTAAATATTGCAGTTGCAACTTTATTAAATAATCATGTTCTAGCATGTATAAAATATTCCTTTTTTCTGGTAACATTATGACGCATTATTTTTAATTGGCATTTGGCTGGTGTTTCTTTTGTGATATAACTTTGCGTTTTTTTTAAACTAAAGCCTTAATTACTAAGCATATTAATTGAAAAATTGGTAAAGAAATTCAAAAATGTTATAAAGAATGATGTACTATTTGGGGAACCCCACTTTAGTAATGAACGTTAGAAAATATGCACTTTTCAAATTTTATTTAATTGTTTAGAAAATGTAAAAGGATATGATAAACATTTCTTAATTATTATTAATTGTATTATTAAAGGAATACTGCACCCAAACATATTTTGCATGTTACTTACCCCACATAGTTTGTAGTGGTGGCTGAAAAAAATGATCTTCTCATATTTTCATGTAGAAAAAAGAGAAAAAAAAAAGTTTGTTATAGTAGAAACCAATTGTGACCAGTGGTGTACAACAATAAACACTGTAAAACCCATCCATGGGAAAAAAGACAAAAATCTCATTACTCGTGTCACATAATTCGATAGTGTCTGATATCCAGTTGTTTGCTTAAAACATAGCGAAACACATGCATTTTGTCCAAAAATAATTTAAATGAATACTACAGGAATTATCAGCTGACATCAAAACAAATATAAATGCATTTCTATAATACCAAAGTTTTGAATTAAAGATCTGCCTCCAATTCAAAAGCTCTGTATTATTAAGGTATTATCTTCCTTGTCTAAATGCAGGCTGACATAAATGAAATAAGTTCATCTCATTTTCCAGTAATTATCAGAATGCTTCCATTGTAAAGCGAACAAGGCATTGTTAGAGTATTCACGGTGGTCTGTGCTTGCACTTGGTGAGGAACGCTGTGCAAAGAACAAAGTAGAACAAGAGGATTACTTGGATTCTATTTTGTGTTTTACATTTTTTGACACCAATTGCACTTCCAACCTATCTGGAAGCGGATTTCCCTCTGAATTGCCTTTCCTGAGATTTCTTCCAGTTTTTTTTTCTGCAAGGGTTTTTTTCTGGAAGTTTTTCTTGTTGTCTTAGGGCTGTCAAAAAACAGGGCTAGTTAAAGCCCATTGAGGCATTCCTTGTGTTATTTTGGACTATACAAGAAATAAATTGTTGTTGTTGTTGTTGTTGAATAATGTTTTTACAGTACGTGGGCCCGAGTACCATTGGTGGTAGTCAAAAATCTGACAGGAAGCGAGTAAAGTGCCTTGAAATAATAGTCTGAGAGGCAGGCTTTACTGGAACAACTGAGAGATGAAGCACTGGGCAAGAGAGGCCGATACACACAAGGATACCAAAGAAAGGTGTAGGACAAATACTGAGGGTACATGTAAGGCAAAAGATATGAAATTTTAAATATTTTTAAATTTATTCTATCACCTTTGACAGGAAATATAGCTAGTAAGTAAATAAAAATTAAAAACAAAAGTCCAGACCATTTATGACACTACTACTACTACTACTCATACCTTCTTGTACCTCATGTTCTTGTTGAAAAACTCATTTTAAAGTACAAGGTGGCATCAAGCCTATTAATTTCCTTCACTGAAATATTCCTTTCCTGTCATTCTTTAATTTGTTTGCAAGTGATTGAACTCCTTCACTCTCCCCCACAGCCCTGGAATCAGACTATTAACCTTGATAGGCAAATATTATTTTAAGCATTAAGAATTCTATATGCTGACCTTTGCTTGCCTCTGTAATTTAGTCATCTCTCTCTGGCTCACAAGATTTTGTGCCTGTTTTCTAACAGATGTTGCTCATCCTCCACTGGTCAAGGTGGGCCAGAAATGTTAACCTGCGACTCAAAAAGAGGAGTTAATTCTTGGGCTAAATTCATATTTTCTCTTTTTTTTTTACTATTGCTTCCTTTGCAGGTGTGTATGATTTCCATTCAGTATAACCTTAATTTACTGTTCAGTCCATGTGTTAAATGTTTTAGGTCAAATTAAATGACTAAGAAATCCAAAGAAAATAAATGTAAGTTCCTCATTCCAGAACTGTAATCTGATTAGGCCTTGTCATAAAGTATAGGATGGTAATGTCTTTATTTTAAATTGTACACAGTATAGGGGTTGGGAGGGGGGTCTCAAGTGTTTAAAAGGGAGTATATGAAGCCGTTCGTGTTTTACTGGGGCTTAACTGGCTTATCTGGATAACTTGTAAGTAATAATTATGTACTAGTGCCTAGATAATGAAATTTCTGAGTGTTTGAGTGAAACTCCGTGCATAAAGTGTAACCTCCCAATTATGATGTACTTTAGTACTTTAAAAGAGTATTTTTCCTAATTTTCTTGAATAATCCTTTGCTTACCTTTGCTGTAGTGAAAGTTTAGATAGAAAGACAGACAGACAGGATAGATAGATAGATAGATAGATAGATAGATAGATAGATAGATAGATAGATAGATAGATAGATAGATAGATAGATAGATAGATAGATAGATAGATAGATAGATAGATAGATAGATAGATAGATAGATAGATAGATAGATAGATAGATAGATAGGACTTTATTTGCCACCCAGGCAAAGTTTGTTTTTTTACAGAAGTTATTTGAATAAATAAATAAAAATGCACACTTTGGTCTGAACACACACCGGAATGACCATAAACTAAGAAACTTCAAACAAAAGAAAAGTTCTGACTTGGCAGTGATAGTCCTAGTGAGGGATTTTGCAGACATATTGCTGTTGATATAAAGGAGCCCCAATAATGTTTTCTTGACACACTTCTGCTGAATAATTTGTTGGCTGAAAGTTCTCGGTGTCAGGTGCTTCAGAGAGGATGTGCAGCATTGTTTATAATGGCACTCAGTTTTGTTTTAATTCTCTTCTTCGCTACAACCTCCAGTGGGTCTAGGATGCGCCATATAACTGAACTTGCCCTTTTAATTAGCTTGTTGATTCAGTGGGCCTCTCTTGAAATAACATTACCAGCTCTGCATACCTTGAAGACAGAAAATTGCACTGACCATCACAGAGTTATAGACGCAGAGATGTGACCAGAACATCATGTGTGGGTGGGCATTTGGCTTGTCTGGGGGGGCAAAAAATATCCATCCATCCCCATTTTTGTAGGGGGGTCAAATAATAATAACTACATAGTTTTGTATAACATATTAAAGCAAAAATTGTGGCATAAATCATAACCTATTGTTCAATAAAATTAACAGAGGCAATGGAACTTGTATTATTATTTTTGTGAACAAATATAGAACTATATCTACAAGGTAAATATCAATAAAGTCAAATGTATACAACATATGAGAGCAAGAACAGAAACGTGGCTTATTGTAGTCATGGGAGGCTATAGGACATCAGTTTCCAGTGTTTAACCTGGATAGTATCTACAGGACCAGTCTGCAGTTACTCTTGGCAAATTCTGAAATAAATTCATTCATGTCTAGATTTTCTGTGATGTTTTTCTCATGTTCCAGAATGACTACATTTCTCTTCCTTGAATGCAGCATTGTTCGGCGGAGTGGAGTGAGAATGCAGTTCAAAGTAGAGAAAGAGCTTTCGCATGCAGCTGAAGACACACCAATGATGAGTGCTGTGATGCAGACATGGCTCTGATGTGCGGGTATACTAGGCACGTGTTTGTGGAAGCCGCCACCGTCTTTTTCTAGAGCTTTTTTCCAATTAGTGTAGCCGTGTTTGGTGAATATGTCCTCGCGGCCCGAATTGGAAACACTAAATTTGTGGCAGGCAAAGCAAAAGCTGCCATCATGGACAACAGAATATTCAAGCCACGGTCGAGACTGATACCAGCTTGCACTAAAACATCTGAGTGTCTTTCCAAATGCGCGCTTGGGATAATTAATTAAAATGGGCTGGGATGGGCTATCCATATTTAAGTCAGGCAGACCGGACTGTATATTTTGTTGAAGGCAGAGGTTTGGAGTACCTGACACGGGCGCAGAGATGGAGGATTGTGTAGGCTTATCTACATCTTTTGGAGTTTCAGTTCCCGACGTGGGTGTGCTGTGCTCTGTATTGGTAGCAGCGGTGCTGGGCTCAACCATGGAGCCAGCAGCTTGCGGAGGGACAGAGGTTAAAGATGTCTGCTTTTTAATAAGCCACTTATGCACAGCCTTTGGTGTTACCAACCAGAAAATAAAAGAAGAATGGAACGTATACGCTGTTTTAATTAAAGAATGCGGTCAACAGGTTTAAAACGTGCTGCAAAATGTGTGGCGAAGTGAACTGTGAGCAGCACAGTGCCTATCTAGTGGAGGAGACACTGACGGATATGCCCCAAATTCAAACGGGCCGATTGGAAAGCAACTCAGTTTTGAAAATCAAATGTTATTCTTCTCCAGAGTTTTCATTAGACAGAGCATTTCGCTTGGGGGGGATCACGGCTTGTCCACCCCGTGGTCACGCCTCTGTATAGAAGATGTGAAGAATGTCACTTCCCACATTAAAGGAACGCAGTCTACTAAGAAAAAAGAGCCTGCTCTGCCCTTTCTTGTATAGTTCCTCTGTGTTCTGAGACCAGTCCAACCTGTCATTGATGTGGACCCCCAAGTACTTGTAGGTTTGGACCACCTCTACATCCACTCCTTGAACAGTGACCGGACACAGAAACTCTTTGGTGCAGTGAAAGTAAATAACCAGTTCAAAGAAACAAGAAACATTAAGAAACATAATTCTCCACCTGACTCCTATGCTTTGTCTCATCCCCTTTATCAAAACAATCCATAAGTTCAGAATCATCTTAGAATTTCTGTAAGTGACATGACCTGGTGTTATATTGTAGTCAGAAGTGTACAGAGTGAAGAGGACAGGAGACAGGACTGATCCTTGTGGTGCTCCAGTGTTGTTCACATCCGTATCAGAAGCCAAGTCCTTGAGTCTCATTTGTTAGAGCTCTTTTGCTCTCCGTATTTCCTACAAGTAGCAGGCACATAATGCTATTTTTCCATTTTTTTCACTTCAATAACATTTCTCAATCTCCAGATCCAAGATTTGGACCCTGCGTGCACATGGAAGTGAACTATTGTGTATATACAGCATGCTGGGCCTCCTATGTGCATGCCACTTCCTCTCCTTCAAAAAAAGCTCAAGTGTTGCAACTCGACTCTTTTTCTGACATGCATGCATTTTATGAGCTCCATGATAGTCATCTGTTTTCACAGTAGTAAATTCCTCACATACAGCTTCCTTTTCGAGTGGGCCTTTTCTGGAATGCAAGAAACCGTTTAATTGGAATAACTATTCATCATGCTGTCATCGAAAGGTACGGATTCTGATTGAGGAAAGTGAGAGGAGCAGAATACCTGCTCATTAGAAATTCTCAAAACCTCACTGAAGTTCTTCTTTACAAATAATTGCTACAATGACACCAACTTTTGTAAAAGCGTCACAGTCAAATAGGGTGGAATTATTGCTGAGCATGTTTGAAAAACAAAACCCTTTAAAAAAAATTAAAAAGCAACCATTGTACTCAGTCGATGTAAAAAAAAAACAAAAAAAAAAAAACAATAAAACAGAAAGATGGGTGAACTTCAGGGTGAAAAGCCAGCTGCATTGTGGTACTTGTACCACAAAGGGTATTTCTGTATTCCTTTTGTAAAACCATAAACAAACACAACATGCTGTGAACATTTGCCTTTGATCTTGGACTCTGTAACGCTGGAAACAATTTTAATGTTAAGATAGAGTATTTCGACACAATTTTGCTACAGAAATTGTGGTGATGAACAAAGCACATCACCCTTTTGTAACACATTTAACTTTTCTCACCCATTAACTCACTCACTCTCACTCCACTTTTCAAGATGATGGTCGCAGTAAAAATATGCCAAATGGGCCAGCTTGGACCCCCTATCCCTAGGAATTATAACTCTTCTTGGAAAATTGCCATATACTCCCAGGCCAGTCAAGAGTTATAAATCCTCCATTGTGTGCTCGGTGTACTCCATTGCGTACTAGTAATGGCATGTGGCTGGTGCACTGCTAGGGAAAGTACTCTGTAAATAAAAAATAGCCAAGTCACCATTAGCAATGAATTAAAGATGAAAAGACGAGCATCCTTTATTACATCAAGGCTGATGGAGCCTCCACTGTGACAAGACTAACAAATATAGCAAAGCATCTTAAATATGTTAGGTTAACTTGTATAACGCAATAAAAAAGAATTTCAGGCCACATTAACACTACTACATTTTTATTTAAAAATGAAAATCACCTCTGTCCACACTGGAGTTTGCACATTGTTTACAAAAGGATCTGTGTCAATACTGAAATGGCCAAAAACGCATATGACGTAGGCCTTCCCTATACTGGGCACGGGCACATCAGCCGAAAAACTCCTTGAAGGGACTGTAGTGAAAAGTTCACATCCCCATGAAAATCAGACTCCCGTGTGCTTTATGCACTTTCAAAAGTATCAGCAGGACTCTGATCGAGCATTCACGGCATAGAGAAAGGATGATCTTGTGTAAGGAGCTGCAGCAAATTGCCCCCATGTTGAAAGTAGCAGTCTTTAGCACTGGCGATGGTAGTCTTGTCATTAAATAAAAACACTTATGAATGTTAAAGAGAAAAAAAAAGTGATCAGCTCTATGTTCCAATATTTTCATGTACATATGACAAAGGGTTACAGCTTTGTAGATGTGTTGTGCAGTCTAGTAAGATGACTAAATCTTTTTATTATTGAATTCCAAAGCTTGCAGTATACCTTTTATCTTTGGGCAAGAGAATAAAGGGAAATGCCACAGCAGGGTACAAAGAAGAGAAGTATAACATAGGAGGTTTACTAATTATTATAAAGAGTTATATTTTTGCACAAATGACTGACAAAAAGAGATACAATAAGACCAGCTAATCAGCAGCTACCCTAAAGTCATAAGTCTTCAGGCTGTATTTAAAAGCTGAGACTGGTGGAGCATTTTTTATACAGTATAAGCAGTCAGATGATTCTACAGTTTTGGACACCCTGAAGCTAAAAGTTTGACCTCCTAGTTTTATTTTATTAAGAATTATAATCTTTAATAGATTTACCATTGTGAGATCTCAGCCCACTCCTCTAATCCCTCTTCACCCATGACTGTGTCTCTTTATATGGCCCTGCAAAGGGTGCTGAAAACTGGCCAGCACATCATCAGCATCCCGCTGCTGACTATTGCTGACTCACAGCATCATCAAGGATGTCTCATGTCCCAGCCATGGACTGTTTATCTCCCTCCCCTTAAGGGTGGTGTTACAGGAGCCTTTCGGTCCTGCACCAGCAAGCTTCTGAACTCTCAACCCTTACCACTCAATAGCTGACTTTTCTAAATATCAATAACTTCCGACTGCACTCTATTACCTGTTTACGTATATCTATTCTGCACATAAAAATATTGCACATATATACTCATATCATGTATCTGTACTTACTGATCAGTATTCATATCTGTATCATTTTCCTTGTATATGTTACCGGCAATGTATGAAAAGCAGGTATTGTATAGAATACCTAGGCAATGTATACAATGCCTGCCGTTTTTAGGCAAGGTATGAAATATCTGCGTTGTTACATACTTTTCAATACCTAGGCATTATAAAGAATGACAAATACTATTTTACGACAAGTGTGAAATGTCCAGATTGGAAAGGTCTTTAATAATAAAATGTCTAAAAATGAAAGAAGAAATACAAAATGAACTACATGATATGCTTACTGGGAGAACAAAAGAATCAGAAGTGTCATTACATAGCCTACTATTTGTTGCAGCAAGGAAGGCTAGAATGGCATTTTGAATTGCACTTAATTTTCTTTTTTATGCAAAGGCATTTGTTGTTTTGGCACTTTGTCTTGCACATATGTCACAGGTGTCTGGTCACACTCACAGGTAATCTAACTTTGTCACCATTAAAACATCCGACTACGCCACCCAGTTTTATTAAGAGACTGGGAACTCCTGAAATTTACCAATAATAGCACACAGGTTTCTTTAAATTGGGCGGTGAGTAAACACACAATGAAAGACACAACAGTAATTTCAGAAAAAAAGCAACAGTAAGTTCTATTGTACAAGACAATATAAGGTACATTAAAAAGATAAACGAACATAACAGAACCTAAACATATCAGGAATTAATTTCCTTTTTTTAAAAGGAAAATACACAGTCCACACTCTAAAAGTCCATAAAAACAAGAATTGGAGGATACAACCTTTAGTGGTGCAAAGTCCAAGTTGCTCACTGTGTTACCCCAACACTTAATCGTTCAACTGTCCATGGATGCACTCTGTTCCCCGGACACTCGTTCCCCTACAGAAGTTGTGTCAAATTGTTGACTCCCTGTCAGCGTCTCTTTGTTGTTCCTTTTTCTTCCACTCTGGGCTCCTTGTGTTGCTGGGACCTAGGCACGCCTCAATTCTCATCTGTCAGCTTTGCTGGGTCCTTTCATGCAGATTCCCTCTCTCGCTGAACCCACATCCGGTGTCTCTTTGTGGAGCTGTCTCTTCCTCCCTGGAAGTGTTGCCATCCTTGTGCCTCACGTCGTGCCAGCCAGGTACCCTTGTCTGCCTTCGAGCCCCTGTGCCCTGTCCGAGTGTCTTGGCAGCATTTCCTGTGGACTCTCCCCCTGCCTTCTGCTGGCCAGGAGTTTATATTTACTTCAGTCCTTGCTGTTGTCAGTCCTGGACAAACAGTTTAATCAATGGCACATCTAAATTGCCTGGGTTTAACAATTAATGAAAACACAAGTTAACAAAATGTATGGTTACCAAACATTAATAAGTACAGATATGCTGATTAGGAAACAATATTTCCAAGCCAGGTAAATACAGACATCCTCCAAGGCCAGACTTCAAAGCAATGACTCCCTTGCAAGACAGCAAATACCATTAATAAGTACAGACAGCCTTTTAACTTCTCACCCCCCCCAGTCCCAACAGTGGGTGCCTAATGGAACCACCCAGTGCACAAAAAATGTAAAAGTGTCCCCCTATGACACATACACTTCACAAATCCTTTTTTTACACCTTTTTGATTCTTCTGGTATGGCTCACAAAGGTGAATATACAGTTCAATGTCATGACGGGTAATGTTCTTGTATTTGGGTGCAAGCTCTTTCAACATTCTGTCTCGTCCTCCATGGCCAATTGTCAAATGAGCGTCGTGAAGTACGTCAAATAATTCAGAATCCATTCATCCATCCATTTTCCAACCCGCTGAATCCAAACACAGGGTCACGGGGGTCTGCTGGAGCCAATCCCAGCCAACACAGGGCACAAGGCAGGAACCAATCCCGGGCAGGGTGCCAACCCACCGCAGATAATTCAGAATCTCTGATGTAAAACTGGATAGCACTGATGCCTTCTTTAACAGGATAAATCAACTTGCTTTTGTTCTCTACCATCATCACATCGTAGCGTTTCAGCAGCCAATAGTCCCGTGGTTCCTTCTTAGTAGTCGTTTTAGCCTTTGTTACATCATTCACTAACTTCTCGTAAGTGGCTTCCGTTAGAAAAACACAATTTTTAGCAGCGTTGGCTCGCATTTGGGATAGTTCTTTGTAGCACCGTTGTCGCATGTAAGCATGTCGTGATTCTTGCCCGTATACTACATTCTCTTCTCCCATCTTCACACAGCACAATATGGGTCAGCTTCTGTAGCGGTACTTCACCCACCACAATATATGGAACAGTCTCTGCTGCGGCACAGCAAGCACACGTTCTTCCACACGGACGAACAAAGATCCAGGCACCACTGACGAAATGTTCAGGCGAGAATAAGCTTATTCTACACTCTGCCGGTTTGCAGTTTAGGTATTGTATAGAATGCCTAAGAAATGTACGAAATGTGATGTATTTCATACTTTGACGTCCTATTTCGGGCATTGTATACATTGCCTAGGTAATATCATATAGATCTATATTCTTATTTGTATGCGGCCTTATTGCACTTCACTGTCAATTGCACTTTAATGTGCTATTTGCACCCACCGTCTATTGCATTTTGTTATACTTGTACAGTGACAATAAAGTTTAATCTAATCCAATCTAATATAATCTAATATAATATAATCTTTTTATATAATACGCCACCGTGGCTGTTCGTTTGTCTGTCCAGGATTTTAAATCAGTTGTAGCTCGCAAACAATTTGAACTATTGACCTGAAATTTAGTACACATATACTATGTGACGTCTACTATCCGCTTTTGGGGTGATGATTGACCTCCAAGAGTTATTCCTCATTTTATATTCATTTTATTTTATTTGTAGAATCAGCTCTCGGCAGCGGCCAGCAGGTGTAAGTGCACTGTTCTCATCCCTACCACCTTTGCTGTCACTTCCCTTACCACTTCATATCTTACATCATTCTTGAGGCAGATTGAAGACTGAAGTGCCAGCTTAAGTGAAAAATAAAAGAAAACGTAGTAAGTAATTGGAACACAAACACTGACTTAGTCAGTTTTAAATCGAAAAGATGCCGACGAAAGAAGAGAAGAAGCGGGCCGCTAGGGTGGAGAAAAGAAGAGTTGCACAGGAAGCAGCAAGTGCATCAACCTCTGAGCAAATGAATGCTAAACGTACAGAGAAAGAGGATGAAAACTAGGAATGCTCAAGTCAAGCGTATTCAGCGCACATTATTGTTCAGTGCACCGTTAGTGGTATAATATAATCAAATGCACTGATCTGTTGGTCAGTTTCATAACTGCTAATGTTCTCACATAACATTATGAGCAACTGCTTTCCCCTCTCTTGATGAGAACAAGCATTCTTTTCTAGTAGATGACCAAGACCTAAGATTTGGAAATGCTGATTCTCTTCCCTTCCATGTTATACACAGAGTGTTCCAGTGTGCACTACAAGTCACAGTCACATGAAGTCAATAATACTTCAGCTTCATTCATAAACAACAGAAATCCAGTTTTCAGGTCCCCAAACTGGGCATTGCACACATGTTCTTAATAAAATCACAAAGATGAGAGGAGACTAGACTCACCCTTGGTGGAGTCTTACACCCACTTTGAATGAACTCAACTTCTCAAAGTCACAGTCAAGATAAACTTCCCACAATGGGAAATTCGCCGACATTCTGTCAATTTAGATAATCTTATACAGCACTGTTTACAATTCTTGTATCTCATTCTATAAATTGTCTGCCTGAGTAAATGCATGAACACAACTTTCATCCTGCAAATGCATGGATCATACATCAGTTACCCATGAAACCAGTATTCTTATAGAGCGTTCTACATGGTATGGTTTGGTAAGGTCATAAGCCTCCTAAAGCTCCACAAAATCTGTATAAACAGAATTAGCAATGTCCTGCAAAATCTGAAATATGCCAGTGGCTTCAGTGTTCCTCAGCAACTTATAGATGTGAACATCTGCTCTCTGGCACAGTCCACTCTGGCAAAGCATTTCCCAGTAGGGCTAAGGAGTGTGATCTCCCAGTAGCTCTGGAACAAACCATTTGATTGTAGTCCTACTACTGACTCCACCTTTTCTTTATCAGACACTACAATGCCCCAGTGAGACCACATCTCGAGTACTGGGTGCAGTTTTGGTCACCATACTACAAGAAAGACATAACAGCACTTGAAGCTGTGCAGAAGAGAACAGCCTACTGCATCCCTGGGCTTAAGGACATGTCAGCTCTGGAAGACTCCGAGAATTAAACCTGTTTCGAGTCCAGCAGAGGAGACTACATGGGAACCTAATTCAGGTCTTCAAAAACCTCAAAGGTGTTGATGAAATAGATCCAGAAGAATTCTTTCAACTTAACGGTGGATTTCATACATGAGGACACCAGTGAAAATTAGGAGGATGTGCATTTAGGACTTAATCTTTACACAAAGAGTTGCGGGACTCAAACTACAGAGATTGTGGAGTTGAAGCAGAAACCTTGACAACCTTTAAGAAGAATCTGGATGAGATATTGGGACACCTTAGCTATTAGGTATACAAACAGGCCTGATGGACTGAATAGTCTGCTCTTGTTTGTAAAAGTCCTTCTGTTGTTATGTTCTTTTCCATTTGTCTTTTCTTTCCATTTCAGTTTCCTTTTTGTGTGACTCTTTTTCAGTGCTTCTTTTTTAATTTCACTGTTAAGGTGATGGGGCCGCCGGTGTGACTATCTGAGGCATTTAAGAACTGGCCTCTACTGCAGCTCTTTGCTGTGTTATTTGTCCTTAGCTCCTTGTCTCTCTGCTCTGATCATCTAATCATTTAGTGCTCTTCAGTAATATTATTTGAGTTCTAATTAGTTGGTTCAGCTTTCCTTTTCGCTTATGGTAATAGAGAGAAAAGCCAAGCAAAATGACACCTTTTATTGGCTAACTAGAAAGATTACAATATGCAAGCTTTCGAGGCAACTCAGGCCCCTTCTTCAGGCAAGATGTAATACAGAAACTGAAGTTTCCTATGTTTATATACACACTCTAGGACAAGAAACAACATTGGTAAATCTTTAAATGAGAGATTTTGTATGTAAAAAATTAATAGATTCATTCAGGCTAGGGTTAATTTAGCAAGAGAGAAAAGAACAATGTATTGTCAAGATCTCTGGATAAGATAACTGTCCAACAAAGTCTTTTGAAGTTTGTAATGAGTTTTTCAAAACAATGTGGGTCTGTAGACAGGTTGTCTGTCATTCTGAGAGATGTAAACAATCCTCATATCTGGCCATAAAACTCTTGTCTTTATTCAATCCATGTTGTAAAGTATTAAATTTTAGCATGAGTTTAACTTCCCATTCTTTTCTCTCTTGCTGTGTTTTGAAGTTGCCCATAAGCACTGTGACCTTAAAGTCCTTCTCACAGTGTCCATGGCTGTTGAAGTGGGCCGCCACAGGAACATCTGTGTTGCCATGTTTAATGTGGAACCTGTGTAAGTTCATTCTCTGGCGGAGTGTTTGTCCAGTTTCTCCCACATAGAGTGCAGTGTCAGGACATTTCATGCAGAAAATTAGGTAGACTACATTAGATGATCTGCAGGAAAATGATCCCTTGATGTGATGTTCGAGTCGGCAGTGTGGTATAACTATACGGTCTGTATCATAGATGTGGGCACATGTTTTGCATCTTTTCTGTAGGCATGGAGATGTGCCATTTTCTGTTGGTTCACTTAGGGAGCCTCGGACAATTAATTGTTGAAGGTTTGGTGGTTGTCTGTATGCCAGGAGGGGAGGTTCAGGAAATACATTTTTCAGTGTTTGGTCATTGTTTAGTATTGGCTGAAGTTCTTTTATAATTTTTCGAAGTGTTTCAAGATGTGGGTTGTAGGTGACAACAAGGGGGATGCGATCCTTGTTGTCTTTGTTTTTATATTCCAGAAGGTTGTCTCTGGGTATGGCAGTAGCTCTTCTTATTTGAGTGTCTGTTGTTTTCGGGGTGTAACCTTGTTTGATGAAATCTTGTCTGAGCTCCTGCAGTTGTTGATCCCGGTCTGTTGGGTCTGAGCAAATACGATTGTACCGTATTGCTTGGCTGAAAATAATGGAGCGCCTTATATGCTTGGGGTGGAAGCTATCATTTTTCAGGTAGGTCCGTCTGTCTGTCGGTTTGTGAAAAATAGAAGTTACAAGGGTGTTGTCTTTCAGTTGAACGGTGGTGTCAAGGAAGCTGACTTCTGTTTTTGAGTAATTCAGCTTCAGCTTTATGTTGGGGTGAAAACAATTATATTCATTATGAAAATGGAGGAGGTCCATCTATGTAACGTAATGTAATGGGGACTGCAATGTAATGTAATGGGGACTGCAATGGGATGTCGGTTTGCACCTCACTATGCAAATCTTTTTATGGCAAAATTGGAGGAAGATTTCATGTCAATGTGCATCGTAAAACCAATGTTGTATCTCCGTTACATAGATGACATCTTCATAATCTGGACTGCCAGTGAAAAGGACCTCCTCCATTTTCATAATGAATATAATTGTTTTCACCCCAACATAAAGCTGAAGCTGAATTACTCAAAAACAGAAGTCAGCTTCCTTGACACCACCGTTCAACTGAAAGACAACACCCTTGTAACTTCTATTTTTCACAAACCGACAGACAGACGGACCTACCTGAAAAATGATAGCTTCCACCCCAAGCATATAAGGCGCTCCATTATTTTCAGCCAAGCAATACGGTACAATCGTATTTGCTCAGACCTAACAGACCGGGATCAACAACTGCAGGAGCTCAGACAAGATTTCATCAAACAAGGTTACACCCCGAAAACAACAGACACTCAAATAAGAAGAGCTACTGCCATACCCAGAGACAACCTTCTGGAATATAAAAACAAAGACAACAAGGATCGCATCCCCCTTGTTGTCACCTACAACCCACATCTTGAAACACTTCGAAAAATTATAAAAGAACTTCAGCCAATACTAAACAATGACCAAACACTGAAAAATGTATTTCCTGAACCTCCCCTCCTGGCATACAGACAACCACCAAACCTTCAACAATTAATTGTCCGAGGCTCCCTAAGTGAACCAACAGAAAATGGCACATCTCCATGCCTACAGAAAAGATGCAAAACATGTGCCCACATCTATGATACAGACCGTATAGTTATACCACACTGCCGACTCGAACATGACATCAAGGGATCATTTTCCTGCAGATCATCTAATGTAGTCTACCTAATTTTCTGCATGAAATGTCCTGACACTGCACTCTATGTGGGAGAAACTGGACAAACACTCCGCCAGAGAATGAACTTACACAGGTTCCACATTAAACATGGCAACACAGATGTTCCTGTGGCGGCCCACTTCAACAGCCATGGACACTGTGAGAAGGACTTTAAGGTCACAGTGCTTATGGGCAACTTCAAAACACAGCAAGAGAGAAAAGAATGGGAAGTTAAACTCATGCTAAAATTTAATACTTTACAACATGGATTGAATAAAGACAAGAGTTTTATGGCCAGATATGAGGATTGTTTACATCTCTCAGAATGACAGACAACCTGTCTACAGACCCACATTGTTTTGAAAAACTCATTACAAACTTCAAAAGACTTTGTTGGACAGTTATCTTATCCAGAGATCTTGACAATACATTGTTCTTTTCTCTCTTGCTAAATTAACCCTAGCCTGAATGAATCTATTAATTTTTTACATACAAAATCTCTCATTTAAAGATTTACCAATGTTGTTTCTTGTCCTAGAGTGTGTATATAAACATAGGAAACTTCAGTTTCTGTATTACATCTTGCCTGAAGAAGGGGCCTGAGTTGCCTCGAAAGCTTGCATATTGTAATCTTTCTAGTTAGCCAATAAAAGGTGTCATTTTGCTTGGCTTTTCTCTACATTCATAATGGCTAACACGGTACAACACCCTAGTACTGCTTATGGTAATGATAATTAATTGTAATTCACATTGTTGTTGCTACTTTGATTGTGTGCTTCAGCTTTCGTGTAGTATTAACGTATAATTAATGTTAATGCTAAAAGATTTTTTGGCCTTCACCATTCTGTCTGACTTTGGGATTATATATTTGGGATTTTTTTTTTCATTTTATTTGTATTCCTTGTTTTTGAGTTTATTTGTATTCTTTGTTTGTTCTGACCTTCAAGTTCTACTGCTTTTTGCTGTTTGCTGTCACGATCTGACATGTTTTCATTTTTGTAGTCATTCTTTGGCTTTTAATAATCAACAGGACATGGTTTGGGGGTTTTGGGAGGCCAAGGAATTCAGTGGTTACATTTTAGTTTATCTAGTGACCTTTCAGTAACAATGTTAAAAATGAAATACGTTCTTCCACTAATGCCATTTTGTTTGAGTTATGGGTGCTGCTCTTTTGTGTGTTTTGTTTCGTTACCAAGCTGTCGGTAGGCTGTCAACTGGAGGTGTGCAGTGCATGACATTTTTAGGTCAAATGTAAAGCCTTCCCCACTTTTTGTCATTCGGTCTGCTTCTTAAGGCCAGACTGATTTGGGTACTTGAGGCCTGTGCTTTTGTGCTGCACACTATTGAGTACTGGTCTGATTTTCATTTGAATACTTCCATCTTTTTGAGTTTATCTGTCAGTTCAAAACAAAATTCCACAGTTTATAGAAAGTAAAATAGTGAAATTCAATATTTAATGTAGAGCAAGAAACTGAATCTCTGTGCCATAGTGGCCAGCTTATGGTTGTTTTGGTTGTCATATTCATAGTGCAAATAAAATAATGAAGAACTAAGTATGTCAGCATAATGCAGACATGTATAATAACCAATAAACAAAACAATGTTCAATAATCAATACAATAGCAACAGAAATAGCATAGAAATTATAAAATCGAACTTAAAAGATGAATAAACAAATACTTTTAAAAAGACAAATGGAGCAGGGATCAGACCTTGTCTGATTCCTATTATATAAAGACTAGCCGACGCCTGCCGTACCATACAGCGGTGTAAGAATAGGAACAGAAAATGGTGACAAAGGAATTCAGAAATCAAGAAGAAATAAATACTTCTTGAAAGACGCAGTGTGCATATAGAATTTCCGGCCAAGCAGAATTACATGTGAAAGTGATAAATAAATCAGGCTTTCCGAATTTACGTACTATGGCCATGGCATCCTGATAGTTTTGTTGCATGTATCTTGGACTTCCTGGAAATGTGGACGGTAATATGATCATTTTGCCTATAGGAACGTTATTATTTTACAGCGTTTGCTTGCAGTGCGTCTGATAGTTCGACACGCAGATCTTGTTGATGTATTCTGAGATAGTTGAGACGCGCGCCCTCTGTTTTAACATACGCATCTACGACGTACTTTTGGAATAGTTTGCTGCTGGAGTGCAAAATACTAAATGTATTCCTCATTGCTAATCTGTACACGTAAAATTGGCATTGAGTAAGCCTTATTTGCTTGGCGGTTCTTTTATCGGGAACATGTTGTAAATCTTTGTGCCAGCCAATGTCTCTGTAAGGGAATAAAAGTCGGTAAACCATAGGATCGCAATTCATATTGAGCGTGGAAATCTGTTTACAGGAGTTGCCTCTGAGATAGATGCAAATGTCTCTTTCAGCAGGTGTTTCGCCATCTTCTCCAACGAAAATCGCTGCAACATCGGTGTGACATGTCGGGGCATTGTATCGTTGTAAATCCTGCCTAGGGGTTTCCTTGAAAACCATTCATACAGTAGGATTGGACTGAGCGATTTCATGCATGTGTTTGTATGATTTAGCAAAGGGGTTGATGGTTCTGAGCATGGAATCCAGCTGGAGAAGTACATTTGCGCTGCATGCAGAATTTGCTTTATTTTGTAAGTGTACTTTAGTAGCATGCGCTGTGTCAAAAACATACAACTGTTCATATCCTGGAGAGGTAGAAGTGTTAGCGTATAGTGGAGAGATTTGGTGATAAATTTGCCCGTGTATTTTAAAACAGTATGGTCCATGGCCAGGAGGTTGAGTTATCTGTGAACCCATGGAAGAAAACGCTAGAGAAGAGTTCTATGTTAATTAATGTTGTCTTATTTTAATTTCTTATTTTGTCTTTTATTTTTCTTCTCTCCATTATGTAAAGCACTTTGAGCTACTTTTTGTATGAAAATGTGCTATATAAATAAATGTTGTTGTTGTTGTTGTTGTATTCTCGAATGTGTTCACGATAATTTATAGCTTCTGATGTTTGCTATGTAAGGAGCTGTTGTAAAGACACAGGTGGCTCCTGCGGTTTTGAAGTGGAAGCAGGACGAACCAGAAGAGAAATATATACAGTATAAGAGATTAACACAGTGAGTGGAAACAGTACAAACTACACAAAGACAGAAACATTGCATGGCTGTAATAAACAGCAATTCATAACAATTAATCTAATCTACAGAGTTGAGAATAAAGAAAATGGTGTAGTGAGATAGGATGATAGTTTAGGGCAGCGCATAATTAGTAGTAAGCATGGCAGTGTGTTATTAGATTATACTCTTTAGCTCAGTGACCACTTTGGAAAGTTGCAAGAGCCTGAGATGTCACACAGCAAGGCTAAGTGCATATACTTGTTGTTTTGTGACGACTGACAGCCTATAATGGATTCAGAAGTAATTTTCTCACACTTAACTGTGTTGTAAATTTAATTTTAAATGGGTAAATTTGCAATTTTTGTGCTTCAATCTACATGTAATAACCAATAATGACAAAGTAAAAACATAAAGGTTTACAAATGTATTAAGAATTAATAACTGAAATGTCTCATTCATATACAGTAAATATTCAGACGTTGCTGTGTCAATTCAGATTATGGTCAAGTGCATCCTGTTAGCTTTAATTCACCGTATGATTAGTCTAGAACTGGATTAGAGTCAACCTAGTACAAACTGAATTGATTGGACATTTGTTTAGAAAAGCACACAGCTGTGTATATAAGGTCCAACAATTCACTCTGCATGTCAGGAGAAACACCAAGCCATGAAGTCCAAGGAACTCTCTGTACACCCCTACAATCAAATAATGATTAGGTAGCCTATAGATCAGGGCAAGGGCATTAAACCAACTGTAAAACTTTGAGTGCTCCGAGGAGCACTGCAACCTCAATAATAGTTAAATATAAGAAGGTTGGAACTACCACGACTCTTCCTAGAGTTGGACGCCAGCCAAACAGAGTAAATGGCAAGAAGGCCCTTGGTCAAGGAGTTGACCAAAGACTCAACTGCTACCCTAACGGAGCTTCAGAATTCTTCTACTAAGCTGAAAGTGTTGGAAGAGTGAATTGTGGATTCATTATTTTGTGGACAGAATGGCTAGGTGGAAGGCAATCTTGAGTTAAAGGTATATGACAGTTTAAAGGACCCTGAGAGTATGATTTTCTGGTCTGATAAGACAAAAATGAAAATCTTTAGGCAGACCTCCATGTATTATGCACAATACCATCCCTACAGTAAGCATGGTGGTGGCAGCATCATGATATGGAGTTGCTTCTCAGTGGAAGAGACAGAGATACTAGTCAGAACTGAGGGGAGGATAAATTCAGTCAAATACAGAGAGGTTCTTGAAGAAAACCTGCTCCATAGTGCACACATCCTAGGCTTTCAGCATTACAATGATCTGAAGCATACAGCATTCCATTTAGGAGATGGCCTTCATGGCAACTAACTGGAAAATGGGATTTGTCGTCCATTTCTGGAAGGGGAAGGATGTTTGCCTGGATTGCGGTAAGTACAGGGGATAGCACTGCTCTCGATGCCTGGTAAGATTCTTGCTAGAAATATCCTCAATAGGATCCGTGATCACTTGCTCACTTGCCAGTGACCGGCGCGGTCTGGTTTTATGCCTAAGAAGTCTACAATCGACCGCAATCCTAGCACTCAACGAGTGCAAACACTAATATTGGCCGAGTTTCTTTGAAGCCTCTGTCAATTTTCATAAAGCATTCGACTCAGTGGATCGAGCTTCCCTGTGGGACATCCTGAGACTTCATGGGATCCTTCTGAAGTTGCTGGATATCATGGCCATCCTTTATACTGGCACTATGAGTACTGTGCAGAAAGTCTGCATTTTTCCCAGTTGATTCTGGGGTTCATCAGGGGTCTGTTGTTGCTCCTACTCTGTTCAATGCTTGCATGGATTGGGTGTTGGGCAGGGTCGTGGGATCCAGTGGCTATGGAGAATCAGTTGGTGAAGAAGGATTTACTGATTGGCTTTACCAATGATGCTGTGATCTTAGCTGAGTCAATGGAGGCTCTGATCAGGACTCTTGAGGGTACTGAGCTAGGAGTCTGAATACCTGAGTTTGTGAGATAAACACCAAGATCCTTGCCTTTAATGACCTCTTGGGCACAGCCATCAACAGTGTGACTGTCTACAGAGAGAGTGTCAACCTTGTCGAGAGGTTTACTTACCTCAACAGCAACATTCATGTCTCTGGTGACTCTTCCTGTGAAGTCAGTAGACAGATTGGGAGAGCATGTGGGGTCTTAAGGTTGCTGGAAAGAGCTAGTGCTCCCTGTTTTGCTATGTGGTTGTGAGACATGGACGCTATCCAGAGACCTGAGACATAGACTGGACTTCTTCAGTACTGTGTCTCCTTGGAGAATCCTTGGGTATCATTGGTTTGATTTTGTGTCGAACGAGCGGTTGCTCATGGAGTCCAGGATGAGGCGAATTACCTACATTGTGAGGGAGCATCAGTGATGGCACTACGGCATCATGTGGTGTGATTCCCCTGAGGGTGATCTGGCACACAGGATCCTCATTACTGAGGACCCGAGCGGCTCAACCAGCTCAAAGGGACACCCATGTAACACTTGGCTGTGGCAGATAGATGGTCATTCCTAGAGGGTGGGATTAGATTCTGTTTCTTCCTGTGGGGCTGCCAACCAGGATCCCATGCTGTTTTGACCAGTGGAGGGTGCGGCCAGGCAGTGTACCAGTGCATGCTTCCCAACCTGACCTGACCTGATATGAAGCATACAGCCAAGACAATGCTAGAGTGACTTTGGGACAAGTCTCTAACTGTCATTAAGTGGTCTAGCTAAAGCTCAGAGTTAAACTTCATAGAACATTTATGGAGTAATGTGAAAACGAGATTTATCACATCCAGGCTTACGAGGCGTGAGAAGATCTGCCAGGAAGAATGGGATAATCTGCCCAAATCCAGATGTGCACAGGTTGTAAAGAAGACTCAAAGCTGTAATTGCTGCTGAAGGGTCTTCTTTAAGTGCTGCATTCAGGTTCTGAATACGTATATGAATGAGAGATTTAAGTTTTTGCTTTTTTAATACATTATTAAACCCTCTTGAAAACATGTTTTTACTTCATCATTTTGAGTGATTGAGTGTAAATTGATGGGCAAAATTTTCAATTGTATCTATTTAAAAGTAAATCTACACCACAATAAAGTGGTGAAGAGGTCTGATGACTTTCTGAATCCATTGTAAATTCTAAAGGAAATCATGAACCGGTTAGCAAAAGACAAGAAGATATTAATAAATGTAAGATTTTTTAAGTTAAAAAAATATTTCAATTGTTACTTGTTTGTATTATGCCTATGCAAAATATTGCACCAAGGTTATATTTTTCCTTCATCCCATGGTAGTTTGATTATTTTAAAAAATATGTGCTAATGATTAGCTTTCATGGATTCTCAGTTGGAAACTTCTGAGGACTGGCACCCCATGGATAGTCATCATAAAGCATAACAACAATAAATTTACAAAAGAAAAGCAGTTGTTCTGCATGCCATATTTGCATTTTTAAAATACAAATCTTTGCTTTGATTTGAGTAAAGCTGGCATGTGTTTAGAATGAAGTGCCTTCCATCCGGATCTCAGATAGAGAAGGGGCAAAGAGATTATGGAAGCTTAATTGCCTCTTTTGCTACCACCACTTGATACTTTAGCTCAGGTCATTCACAAATTCTTCACTGCTAAGCAACAGTAATGACGTCAGAATTTTACAAACGGATAACGCCCTTTTAGACCTATGAGAAAGGGGGCCTCGGGCAACAGGTCAAAATAGTGAAAAATGTTCTTGTGGGTACCTGTAGAGCTCTTAGAGCACATAATGTATTTCTTTGGAAACTATTTTTATTCATGCCTCCATTTTAAAATCCACTGGGCTGCAGTCTGTCATGGTGGTATCTGGCACAAGGGATGTAATAACCCTGAATGGACCACCAATCAATTTCAGAACACATTTACTCAAACAGTTTAAAATCACTAATTAACCAAATATGCAGAAAACATGATTACCTAGAGAAAAGCCACTCACACACGGGAAGAACATGCAAACTACACAAAGACTGTGTGTAGACTGGAATTCTAACCCAGACACCTAGACCATTAAGCCTTGCACCTCTGTGCTGGCCTTTATTGAGCTAGTTTTGTTAAATGAATTATAGCACAATAAAAAAAGAATGCCTGCTAGCTCCTGTTTCTCAGCATGTCGAGTTTGCGTATTCATCCCAGGTCCACATAGATTTTACCTCCTGGTACTCTAATCTTCCCTCCTGCAGGGTAGGTTGTCTTCCATATCCAAGCTAGCTATGTATGAGGGAGCGTGGGAGTGCAATCTGAAACAGACTGGTCCCCCCATCCAAAACAGGCCCTTGACTTTGTCCCATTGCTACTGCAGCAGGCCCCTGTACCCCAAAAACCATAAAAGATAACATAACAGATGGAAAGATTGAATTCTGCCTAAGCTAGAAAATAATGCTAGAAACTTTTTTTTATTATTTACCTTAAAATGAACTTTTAAGAGGAGGGTTAGAGCCACTTCCATCCTTTAACTACTGTGAATGTTTCATTTTATATTCTTTATCAAAATATGTCCTTCTCCAAACTTTCCACCATCTTTACATCAATGCTGTACTTAGGTGTTGGTGTAAGCTGTTAGTCGACAGGTCTGTATTTTTTTTTTTTGTATCAGGTTAGTTCAAACTAAATATTAATTAATTAGTTGACTAGTTATTTTATTCCACTGCTGTTTCATTTATCCACCCATCCATCCATTACTATACAGTTCAGGGTAATGCGTGACTATCCTGGAACCAATGAGTACAAGGCAGTAACCAAACTTGCACACAGCTCTAGTCCATTGTAAAGTACAAAGCAGAAATTATTTTACTTTGATTATATTTTTAGAATACTCCTACTTTACTTGAATAGAAAATTTTCTAATTTCACTTTTACTTCACTATATTTTCAAACACAAATGGCTGCTTCTATAACAATATGCGCACTTGTTACTGCACTGTTAAATCAGGAAGCAAACATGTTACACAAATACGCACTACGTTTTACTCAGTCAGGTATCTAAAATACAGGAATTCTCCTGCTTTTGGTAAATTTGCATATATACTGTAAAGAATCTATGACGATTTTTAAATGTGCATCACAGGTGCTAACACTTGATCATCTATGCAGTCATGTCAAGTACACATTATTCAAAGTTATTGTCTGTTTTTACCATCATTTTTATTACTCTTTAATTTAATATTGTTTTCTTGTATCAGTATGCTGCTGCTGGAGTATGTGAATTTCCCCTTGGGATTAATAAAGTATCTATCTATCTATCTATCTATCTATCTATCTATCTATCTATCTATCTATCTATCTATCTATCTATCTATCTATCTATCTATCTATCTATCTATCTATCTATCTATCTATCTATCTATCTATCTATCTATCTATCTATCTATCTATCTATCTATCTAAGAAAAAGCACAAAACACAGGAAGAGGGTTGTGGCACCCTGCAGGTATGCTCATGTAATGAACAAAAAATTATTTGGTAAGGATAAATAAAGTGCACAAAAGGCCATGCAGGTCAAGTCACTTCTGGCGTGCCAATGTGCCTGCTTAGAATGAAGACTTCCAGCACCATTGTTCTTTCTATCCCATCCAAGTCAGTGGGGGTGTAACAACCAGTTCAAGGACAGAGAAAATGACTTCAGCAGTCTTCAGTAGAATTGGGCGGCATGGTGGTGCAGTGGTAGTGCTGCTGCCTCGCACTAAGGAGACCTGGGTTCGCTTCCTGTGTCTCTCCTTTGTGCAGAGTGCTTTGAATAGTAAGAAAAGCACTATATAAATGTAAAGAATTGGTCCTGGAGGCAAAAGAGGAGATGGTGTTACCAGCAACGCCCTCTTACATTCAGAGCATATATTTTAGCTCTGTAGCTGCACTCATACATATCTGACACTGCATAAAACATGAACTTAAATGGCTAGATAACATAAAACAAGCAGCAAGTGTGAAAAATGATCAGGAGAAGAAACATTGACATTAAACAGCCTAACAGCAGAACCTAGAATACTATACTCTTTCGACAAGTTAAAAAGATGAAACAAAAATGAATGATGAAAGGATGTGTTTGCAAAAGAATAACCAGAAAAACCAAAATACTATTAAATAGCTTGGAGAAATCAGCCATCTTGATGGCAACATGTTATCTCATTGCTATGATGATGTCACAGGCTGCACGATTCTGGGCCATTGCAAGGGAAATACAGTATGTCACCAAATGGTAGCAGCTGTTAGAAGTCAGATATGGCAACGAAATGACATAATATTATCTTTAATAATGCCAAATGAACTAAAAACAAGAAACTAACACCAAACAAATCTCCATGATCAAAATCCTACTGAAAGTGAGAAAACATTTGGAAAAACGCAAAGGAACGGTCAAAAGAAATGCGAAATGGCATCATAACAGTTAGTTCCACTTTAAATTTCTGCCATATTTTAGACGTGACTAATTTCTTATTGCAGTGCATACACATTCTCTGTGCTGCATTCAGTTGTCAATTTCAACAATTCTGTTCGTAACTGACACAAGATCTGACCAATCCCATTTCTTGTGATCTCTCACCTTATGGATAGTGGGCTTCAGTTATGTATGCAACTTAAAAGACCACTACAAGTGAAACATCCGGCACTTAGAAAGAGTTAAGTTAAGTGAAACATCCGGCACTCACCTCCAGTTAAGAAAAAACATTTTTTAAATTTTGATTTTATGTTATAGTACAACTGTCAGTAAGATTGCTGACTCTCCTTCGACATTTTATATAAATGTAATGAATTATTATTATTATTATTATTATTATTTGTGGTAAATGATTTACATCATTTTACTTTTTTTGT
Organism: Erpetoichthys calabaricus; assembly: GCF_900747795.2. Lineage (NCBI taxonomy): Eukaryota > Metazoa > Chordata > Cladistia > Polypteriformes > Polypteridae > Erpetoichthys > Erpetoichthys calabaricus. The sequence goes on along the minus strand of NC_041397.2, from coordinate 274,621,308 downwards.
TGTTGATGTGACATAACCGGCATAATCTGCATTTCTGTGTAGGTCTTTGTTCTCATTGTTTGGAGATGTTGTATGTGTGAAGAGGACTAAGAATGATGAAAATTGTGTGTGTGCATTGAAATACTGACATTGTAGCAGCAGAGATTTTGAAAATACAGAATAAAAGTAATGACAAGTATGAATCATTATAAGCCACCAAACCACAGTTAAGAAACCAAGAAAGCACTAAACTTAGATTTTTTGTATGCAGGAGAGGGCTTCAAGTGCAAGAGACAAAAAGCAGTGATTTGCAAAAACAGGATGCGCTTTTACTGGAGGGAGTTGGTGAAGGAAGTGTTTCCGTGGCTTCTGAGTGTATGTGCCCCTATAAAGCTAAAATATTCAAGCATATTTGTCCATCTTAAAATACCATAAATTACTGATTTGACGATAAATTACAGAAAGTGGCAGAGCAGCAAAACACTTTCATAACTGTGCAAGTGAGAGAATGAAAGTGTGAGTAGGCAGTGTTTTATTATACGATTCCGTTGAACTAATGGTTGTTTTTTATTGTATGCTTAAGTATTTAACTGATAAAAGAACTTCTGCTTCTGATAGGTAACAAATTAGTAAATTTAGTCCCTTACAGTTTGAGATTTTTGCAAAGACTTCGATGGATTATGTAGTACACAAGAGGAGACGGAACCTTAATACATAGGTGACCCAAGTGGTCATACTGCCCTCATTTATGAATTACATTTTTGCTCATGAGGTCATCAAGTTTGGGTGCCCCTGTAAAGTGGATTCCACAGCCTCCTCCACCAGTATCTTGTAGGCACCACCATTTTTGCCTATGATATTTTATAATACTGTAGAGGTTGACCACTGCCAGAACACTCTCCACACTGTCATGACTCAGGTGTATAGTGGTTAAATGGTAAAATGTCTACCACATTTGATCTAAAATCACCTAGAGGTCTCCCCACTGAGGGATAGTCCACACCCTATCCTTCAGTGGACCATGTAGCTAAGTGACAGCCTGAGTGAAAATTGTCAAACGTAGCATCTTTCTACTTTGCTGTGAAAAATTGCCTTGAACCAAAATGATCTCAGTGTGCCTCAGATTGCATAAACTTGTCCATATCTCTCTATTATAAAAGAAAATCTTGAGACGAGACTATTGCCAAGAGAAGTCCCACCCTCCTCTCAACCATTTTCAACCATGCCCACGGTCCTCTCACATCTCATTCATTGTGAATGCTTTTGTCAGACAGTTCCTGCTCTCTCAGCTCTTATAAATTTTTACGTTTTCCTCACTTTAAGTTCCCAATAAAAAAGACATATTATGTCCAAATCTTATTGAAGAATTTCATCCCGAAGGTTTATCAACAGAAGAAATGAGTACACAGGCAATCTTAGCACCAGGAAATCATGAATTCAATAGAATTAACACGAAAGTTGTCGATCGGTTTCACTGCAAATTGGTTAAACGCATATCAATAGATTATGCTGAAACAGTTGGTGGTGATGGTGGGGAAGATGAAAACATCAACTTACAATATCCCATAGAAACACTGTCTGGTCTTCCACCAGCTGAATTACTGTTGAAAGAAGGATGTATCATAATGTTATTGCATAATTTATGTATGAGTGATGGGCTATGCAATAGGACAAGATTAGATGCATTCAAAATTGGTCGAACAATTCTGACATGTAAAATTTAAAAGGGGACAAGATAGGTAATGTAGTACATCTTCTGTGGATAACATTAGACACCAAAGCAGATATTGATATGCCATTCTTATTAAACCATTTACAGTTTCCCATTAGAATAGCTTTTGCTATGACAATTAACAAATCACAGGGACAAAGAAATGATATACGCTCACAGGCAATTATACGTTATGTTGCCACGATGTAAGTCCAAACACGGAATCAAAATTCAATGCGATATTGATGAAAAGTTAATTTAAAAAATTGTTTTTACTGAAGTTTTACAGTAAAAGTGTAAGTTTAAAAAGAATTTGCATGTTAATTTCAAAACCAAACAGAATGAAAACATATAACGCAACGAATACCTCTAAGACAACATGAAACATCATTTTTTTTTCAATTTATTATGTTTTACTTTTTTTACTATGGTTAATTACTATTCTGTTATGGTTCTATTATGCATATGTCACAATTCCCATGAAAATAACAATGTGTTTAAATTGTACATCCGCTTCCCCATACACTAGCGGCAGATCTGCGAAGTGGCTAGCACGTAGTGCCCGCCTGGGGGTTGGCGAGTGAAGCGAACAGGAAGCAGAGCCCCCTAGTACTATATAAATTAACGTCATTGGAGATTTATGAAATTTAATCAAAATCAATTTCATTAATTTCAAATGAGATGTAATGCCACTTTTATTTTACAATGTACTTCCAAACGTTCTAAGTGGAAGGTGATCATATACTGTAATGAAAAGCTTTCTAGTTATACTGTATTATAAAATAATGTGAACCGAACTCACTGACAGGGCAGCCCAAAAAATAAAACAGGAAGCGCAGGGAACAATGAGTGACAATGAGTCACTTGTCCAGTTGTACTGTGTACTTCTGATCATGATAAATGTAAGCTTTAAGACTTTACCACCACCTTTTGAATTCTGTGGAAATTCTAGGCAGAATGTGATTTAGAAAGCACAGACTTTTTCTATAGTCTTAGTTAATTTTTATTTTTAAGGGGGAAACTGTTATGCATATTAAGAGTACAGGAATGCAAGCAATGTCTCCATGTTCATCATACGTAGAATTACTTTCTCTGTTTTTAGTCTAAGGTGTTTTACTTGACTCTGAAATACATTCTTAAGAACAAGCCTGCAGTTAACAATGCTTGGCTGTCTAGGCCTTGACCCACAAACCGATAGCATAATGGATAGATCATCCTTTTTGATCTAAAGTACTGCTATGGGTTTCCAGTTTAACGTTGCATTCATTGATAAAAAGTAAGACCAGAAGAAACATGAAAGCCCATCACTGGCTAACAGGGGCTACGTAATACATGTCAAGGCCAGGGACAGAACTCTCTTAATGAGTCCCTCCTAAGGCAGTCAGTCATTTACTAACATGCCTTGTCCTGCTCAAGGTTGTGGGGGATGCTGGAGCCTATCCTATCTAGTCCAGGGTGCATGGCAGGAACAAACCCTGGACAGGGTGCCAGTCCATCACTGGGTGAACCCACACTAAAAATTCCACACCCTTCCACTTAACCTGCATGTTTATGGACTGTGGGAAGAAACCGGAGCACCCAGAGAAAACCCATGCCGACACAGGGAGAACATGCAAGCTCCATGCAGGAAGGACCTGGGACGTGAACACTGGTCTCCTTTCTGTGTATTACAATTAGAACATTACAAAAACACATTTTGTAACATTTTATGCCAAATACAGAACATAACCCATGCATATTGTTTTACATTTTAGGCCAAATGCAAACGATTGTATATTTTGCAACACTGCAAATCTAGTGTAACAAAATATTCTTTTAACATCATGTAAAACTAATATAGTAAATAACAGGTCCTTCCTTACTGCACTAACTTCTGAGTCCACCTCAGAGTGTCTATGGTTCATTCATTGTAATGAACACCAACATGGAAAGACTGGGACACACCAAATAACAGAAGAACAGGTGCATTTATTTAACAATTCAATATTCCACCCTGTACACTCGAAGTAGCACATTCCTTCTGCTATAGCCAAGGGAAACGTCTCATAAAAAAATTAGTTACGGCTGTTCTCGTGCTGTTCCTTATGCCAAGTTAACTTGTCCAGGATCCCTGATTGTCTTCCACTGTCATGCACTGTCTCTCTCTCTTCCTGAGCTTGAAAGTGTATTGTGAATAGTCCAGATGTTTGTGGAATGCAGCGCTGTGCATCAAGTACCCTTGCGGCAGCCTGCACAACTGGGATTAGCTGAATGCTGATGACACACCATCACAAATCATTTTCATTGGTCAATCTTTAGCACATTTTCTTGTAGCAAAGGCCCGTACACCTTTTACAGTTTGTAACGCTGTTAAATGATAGGTTTATTATTGCAGTAACATCCAGCTCCTCCTTATCCTACAGGCTGTAGCAAAGACAGTCTCCTCTACATACATGTGTGACAAGTCGTCAATCATCCATGCAGCCTTTCCTAATTTTCAGGGTAATCTGATGACTACTACAGCATCATCCACAAAATTGGATTATTGGTTTGCAGCCGACCACTGTCACTGAACTGTATTACAAACAGGTTAGAAAGAAGGACAACTCAGTGTGGAAAAGTGAGTCTTTGACTAAACAGCTGGCCTGCTATTAAATAAATAATTAAGTAATTGGCTGGCTTGATCTCCACGGGTATGTGTGTTCATGCAGCTGCGGGAGGTTGGTGAGGTAACTGAGGTGAGATGCACCTGCATGTGAGGGTGCGGTCTATATTGGTTGCTTCATCGGCTTTCAGCAGCGCGCAATTGAGGCACTGCGCCCACAGAGGCATATAAGGGGGAGCCGGCACAAGGAAAATGAGAGAGAAAGAAAAGGACAGAAAAGAAAGGATGTTAAAGGAAGGAGAAAGAAACAGGCAGGAAGACAGAAGAGAGAGCCGGTGCAAGAGCGATCGAGTGAGCAAGGAAGCAGACAGCCGTGAGGCGAGCCCCAGGAAAAAAGCATGCGGATGACGCTAAAGAGCAACAGAGTTTTATTCCCAGAGCCATAAGCATTTTGAAATTGGTTACTTATCGGAATGCTGCTAAACGCTAAATTGTGAATTATAATTTTGTGTACTGTTAATGGTAATTATTAATCTTGAGTATGTGTATTTATGATAACACCAGTAACGGCAAACTGCACGATAACATGCAGTGAATACACTTGACTTGAGCATTCCTAGTTTTCAGACTCTTTCTCTGTACGTTTATTATTCATTTGTTCAGAGGTTGATGCACTTGCTTCTTACCTGAGCAGCTCTTCTTTTCTCCACCCTAGCATCCTGCTTCTTCTCTTCTTTCCTTGGCATCTTTTCACATTAAAACTGATTAAGTCAGTGTTTGTGTTGCAATTACTTAATACGTTTTCTTTAATTTTTCACTTGAGCTGGCACTTAAGTCATCAATCTGCCTCAAGAATGATTTAAGATATGAAGAGGTACTGGAAGTGACAGTGAAGGTGGTGGGGATGAGAACGGCAACACATGTGCTGCAAAGTCACCCTGCTGGCCTCTGTCGAGAGTTGATTCTACAATAAAATGAAAATAAAAAGAGGAATAACCTTGGAGGTCAATCATCACCCCAAAAGCGGATAGTAGATGTCACGTAGTATATATGTACCAAATTTCAGGTTAATAGGTCAAACGGTTTTGCAAGCTACAGGTGATTTAAAATCCTGGACAGACAAACGGACAGCCACGGTAGCGTATTATATATAAAGACTAGTTATCTGCTGTTGTGGTTTTGCTTATTTTCTTATATATTAAGGGGAGTGCATTTAAAGCTGAAGCCAGAGAGCACTTCTTTATGCAAAGAGTTGTAGGACTCTGCAAACTACCGAGACATGGAGTTGAAGCAGAAACCTTGACAACCTTTAAGAGGAATCTGGATGAGATGAGTCTTGATGGACTGAATGGTCTCCTCTCTTGTTGCTGATGGTATCCTTAAGAAAACACTGAATTTGTGAACAAATTGTCTTTGGCCCACTTACAGTTCAGGGCCTGGGGTAAGTGTTTTAGTTCCCCCATCACCCACCAGTAGTATGTTGTATGTTATTAAAGCCCTGCCCCTAAATTATGAATTATGAAATGTATGGCCCACCCCAAATTATGAGTTATGAAACCTATGCCACTTGTGACATGTGATTTTATTTTAAAAACAGTAGATTCAAAACTAATAATGTTAATAAAACATACAAATAATAGGATCTTCATTAAAATATACAGTTCTCTTGACAGCCCTAAGCCCCACCCCCAAATAATGATGCATGAAATTTATGCTCCCCTTCCCACCAAATTATGAATTATGAAAGTTGGGCCCTAGCAAAAGTTATGAATTGTCACGAGTGGTATAAGTTTCACATGTGACTTTATTTTTAAAACACTAGATTCAAACTAATAATATTAATAAACTATACAAATAATAGGAGCCTCATTAAAATATACACTTCTCTTCCTTTCATAGTAATCCCAGACTGGAACTGTTAAAAAGTGATTGATTGACAGCTTTAAGTCCTGCCTCTAAATTACTATGTATGTTTTTTAAGCCCCTCCCCCAAATTATGACATTTTTTCCCCACCCCAAATTATGAATTATGAAACTTGTGCCATTCCTGACGGCTTATGTGATTTTGAAAACAATAGATTCAAAACTAATCATTAAAAAAAATAAAATGTAAAAAAAATATAAAAATAATAGGAGCCTCGTTAAAATATACACTTCTTTTGCTTGTAATACATAGCCAAGCAAGTGTATATCTTTTTCAAATTCAAAACTAATAATATTAGGATTTTCAATAAAATGTCTATACATTCTTTTTTCTTCATAATGTGATTAAAATAATCATCTCCATCAAATAAGCATCCCTTACTGTTAAAAATATGGCACCCAACCCAAATCTTTACGTGTACTAATTCTAGGAATCAATTAAAGATTATAAATTAAAATATGCATCTCCTGCTGACTAAGCAGGCATCAGTTGAAAACATACTGTAACAAATTGTTACGAAATTTCAAACTACAGGAAGCTGTTGTCTTTATCAGTTAAAAACACAGTGTCTCGAAACGTTACGGAATTTCAAACCACAGGAAGCCGGTGTTTGTGCATATAAACCACACGGAGACGGACTCCACAAGTCAACTTAGACTGCTTTATTTTAACTGAGAATGGCAAAACAGATGTTCTATCAGACAGTTGTGTGGTGAGCGCCCTCTTCTACACAGTGGTGTGCTGGGGAGGCAGCATTAAGAGGAAAGACGCCTCACGCCTGGACAAACTAGTGAGGAAGGCAGGCTCTATTGTTGGCATGGAGCTGGACAGTTTAACATCTGTGGCAGAGCGAAGGGCACTCAGCAGGCTCCTATCAATTATGGAGAATCCACTGCATCCACTAAATAGTATCATCTCCAGACAGAAGAGCAGCTTCAGCAACAGACTGCTGTCACTGTCCTGCTCCACTGACAGATTGAGGAGATCGTTCCTCCCCCAAACTATGCGACTCTTTAATTCCATCCAGGGGGGTAAACGTTAACATTTAACATTATACATAGTTATTGTCTGTTTTTCACCTGCATTATTATCATTCTTTAATTTAATATTATTTATTATATCAGTATGCTGCTGCTGAAGAATGTGAATTTCCCATTGGGATTAATAAAGTATCTATCTATCTATCTATCTATCTATCTATCTATCTATCTATCTATCTATCTATCTATCTATCTATCTATCTATCTATCTATCTATCTATCTATCTATCTATCTATCTATCTATTTAAAAGGCCGCCAACAGGACTCACCGTCTGTTTATATACTATCTGCCACTAGGTGGCAGCATAACCTCTTAATATCCCCCTTCTTCTAACTTTGTAGTCCAACACATTTAATTAAGGTTGCTAGCAGAAAACATTAAAGTTATTTAACTCACCAAACTTTTTCAAAAAGTGAACAAACATAACCGTAATCGAAAGGTTAAGAGGTTATGCTGCCACCTAGTGGCAGGCAGTATATAAACAGACAGTGAGTCCTGTTGGCGGCCTCCTGCTATTCTCAGTTAAAATAAAGCAGTCTAAGTTGACTTGTGGAAACCGACTCTGCGTGGTTTATATGCACAAACACCGGCTTCCTATAATTTGAAATTCCGTAACGATTCGTGACACCTTGTTTTTAACTGATGCCTGCTCAGTCAGCAAGGGAGATGTGTATTTTACTTTAAAATCTTATAATTGTGTCCTAGAATTAGTACATGCAAAGAATTGAGTTGGGTGCATATTTTTAACTTTAAAGGATGCTTATTCGATGAAGATGATTATTTTAATCTTGCTATCAAGAAAGAAGGAGGTATGCATATTTTATTCAGAATCCTTATATTCTAAATTTTGAATTTTAAAACGATAAACACTTGCCTGGCTATGTATTACAAGCACGAGAAGTTTATATTTTAATGAGGCTCCTATTATTTTTATATTTTTCTTAATATTATAAGTTTTAAATTTTAAAAAGATATAGACATGTTTGGCTGTGTATTACAAGCAAGAGAAGTGTATATTTTAATGAGGCTCCTATTATTTTTATTTTTTCTTAGTATTATTAGTTTGTTTTTAAACCAAAGTCATGTGGCATATGTTTCATAATTGATAATTTGGGGTGATGGCATACATTTCACAATTCATAATTTGGGGGCAGGGCTTAAAGCTTTCAAACAATCAATAACTTTTTTGACAGTTCCAGTCTGGTATCGGCCCAGCTCAACAGTGCCCCTGCTGGCTAGCCTCAAACTAAGGGTGTTGGGACCGCAGCAGAATAAGCCAATAAAAAGGTTACAGGGATAAGAGGAGTCACATTTAGGGGTCACGTGGCAAGCAACTGTGTGGACATTCATTATTTGCCTACATGCTTATAGCAGAAGCTCAGGCAGGTTACATGCCTTGTTCAGAGTCACTCAGTGAGTCAAAAGTAGGAACAGAACGCAAAAGCTTGAGGTTTGAATTGCACCATCTAAGCCGCAACACTGAATAACACAATTCAGCATCATGGACAAGTGGCCTGAGTGAGGCTGGAGTGTACAGTCGTGGCCAGAAGTTTTGAGAATGACACAAGTATTGGTTTTCACAATGTTTGCTGCTTCAGTGTTTTTAGATGTTTTTGTCAGATGTTTCTATGGTATACTGAAGTATAATTACGAGTATTTCATGTTTCAAAGGCTTTAATTGACAATTACATTGATTTTATGCAAAGAGTCAATATTTGCTGTGTGGGCCCTTCTTTTTCAAGACCTCAGCAATTCGCCCTGGCATGCTGTCAATCAACTTCTGGGCCAAATCCTGACTGATGGCAGCCCATTCTTACATAATCAATACTTGGAGTTTGTCAGAATTTGTGAGTTTTTGTTTGTCCACCCCCCTCTTGAGGATTGACCACAAGTTCTCAATGGGGTTAAGGTCTGGGGAGTGTCCTGGCCATAGACACAGAATTTTGATGTTTTGTTCCCCAACCCACTTAGTTATCACTTTTCCCTTATGAAACTGCTGGAAAACTGTTGGTCACAAAACTGTTCTTCGATGGTTGGGAGAAGTTTCTCTCAGAAGCTGTTTTGGTACCATTCTTTATTCATGGCAGTGTTATTAGGCAAAATTGTGAGTGAGCCCAATCCCTTGGCTGAGAAGCAACCCCACACATTAATGGTCTCAGGATGCTTTACTGTTGGCATGACACAGTACTGATGGTAGAGCTCACCTTTTCTTTTTTCCAGATGCCCCAATCAATCAGAAAGGGAATTCATCAGAGACAATACCTCTACCCCAGTCCTCAGCAATCCAATCCCTGTACCTTTTACAGAATATCAGTTTGTCCCTGATGTTTGTCTTGGAGAAAAGTGGCTTCTTTACTGCCCTTCTTGACACCAGGCCACCCTCCAAAAGTCTTTGCCTCACTGTGTGTGCCTGCTGCCATTCCTGAGCAAGCTCTGCACTGGTGGTGCCCTGATCCTGCAGCTGAATTAACTTTAGGAGACAGTTCTGGCGCTTGCGGGACCTTCTTGGGCATCCTGAAGCCTTCTTCGCAACAATTGAAGTTGAAGTTCTTGATGATCTGGTAAATGGTTGATTTAGGTGCAATCTTACTAGCAGCGATATGCTTGCCTGTGAAGCCCTTTTTGTACAAAGTAATGATGGTCCTTTTCTGGCAGGGCTGAAATGCAGTGGAAATGTTTTTTTTGGGATTAAGTTCATTCAGCAAACTTTGTGAAAATTAATAATTGTGTCATTCTCAAAACTTTTCGCCATGACTATACAGTGAGGACTTTTTGATTGGACTTCACATCTCTTTGTTTACTCAGCAAAGCCTAACTTCATGTGGTGATGGGTACAAATAAATTGCTGATTTAGTTTTAAGATGACAACCTCATTATCAGGAACTCAAGAGAAGTAGTGCAGTTTGATTTTAAACTACAATTTTTCTCAGGCGTGAGAAGACAAAGGATCTGTCATCCGAAGGACACCTCTTTATGCACTTTGTAAAATCATCAACACAGCTGTCTGCCCATTCATGATGGGGGCTTTCATGGTTGATCTCCTTATTTAATTTATAGTGTTTGATTTGTTCACTTACAAAAATGGCTCGCAAAGTACAGCCCATTTTATCTGTATTTATTGAAAACATTTCCTTTGTTCAATTATGCAAGTCATCATTTTCTTTGGCAGGTGCCTTCAATTTGCAGATTATTTTTTCTCCAAGATGACACGAAAGAATGGTGTTGTTTTCATTTTTTTTTGTTTTACCTGATTTACTTGTAGAAAAAAGTTCAAACACTGGTTGGTTGGATTTTGACATGAAAGCACCAATTTTGAAAAGTTAACCCCCAGAACTTCCTTAAAGTTCTAAGTGGTTCAGCCTTTATGCCCAAGTGATTCTACTAGGCCTCATGGGATTTCTGCAGTTGCGCTCATGGTGAGATTCATTTCTTCACTGCAGCAGCTGCAGTCCATTTCTTCCACTTGGGAAATGTGTGTGATATTCCTATTAAGCTAAAGTAACACTATTTTATCTCAGAAGTCTGTTTTTGCTGTTGCGTGTAAATCGTTGATGATACAACAGGCTACTGCAGATGGGTCAAACCAAGCACATTCCAAACTTCTTATGTGACATTTTTTACAATTCCCCTTAACGTCAAGTGAACTTCAACTATTGCATGCAGTTTATGATGAGTCCTGTCATTCCTTGTATATTCCATCTATTGCAGATGATCAAACTGACCACCTGTTACTCATATTCCTTATTGTTAGCAGGCGACTCACACCAAGCCTCCATCACAATTCATCTCTTATAGGTGGCTCACATCAGGCACAACATTTCATAATTTAATGAGTAGAAACGTGGGCAGAATTAACAAACCAATGTCTTAACAGCAAACAATAGTCAAACTTATGGAAAACTACATATCAGCTCACCTCATTTTCTTACCTGGGCAAAAATACATAACTTTCTCAAACTTGCTTAATCCAATTTGTGGTCATGGGGAAGCCAAAGCCTGTAATCCAGGCACTTGTTGCAAGGGAGAAGAGAGCCCTAGGATGTTCCTGCTCATCTTATATAGCAACATGGAGGGCAAGTTTGAAGCAACATTTAACCTAATCTCCGTTATCACTGGGAATGTGCAAGGAAAACAAAGTACTTGAAAAGGAATATCACTGTAGACACAGGAAGAACATGCAGACTCCACAAGGTGAACAGCTAGGCATAGCATTCAAACATAGGATTCTGGAAACATGAATCAGCAACACTACCCACATCACATAATTATGTCATATTTTGTCCCGAAAACACATAAAACATGTGGTACTCCAAATATGCGGTGAATGAGTATTTCCTATAATTATTATATGCAACCTCAGAAAAATACTTTTTTAAACATGTTCCACACACAGTAATTCCACAGAAACAATAGTTTATGTGTGTCTATACTGAAACCAACTTTAATTAGCTTTTTCCAGCTAGACTAGTTTTATATGCTAAAGCCATGACTTCTCAGGGTAGGTGTTCAATAAATTCAATAAATCAGCCCTTTCTCCATATGGTGCCTTTTGCCTTGTTTCAGGTGGCTCATATCAAATCCAGTCATTTTGTATGTGCGTATTCATTGGAGGTAGCTCACACCAAAACTCTGGTAACCTTGTGTTTTTATGCCAAGCCCCTTATTTACCTTGTATGAGACAAATTTCAACATGAATACACAATGTGAGGTCTGAATCTTGAAAGTACACCTTATGAGAAGGACCCAGGACTTGTAGTGGACTCATCACTATCTATATCACGATAGTGTACAGAAGCAACCAGTAAAGCTAATAGGATGTTAGCTCATATATTACGATGTGTTGAGCACAAGTCTAGACAGGTTATGCTTAAAGTATATAACACACTTGTGAGGCCTCACCTGGAGTACTGGGTGCACTAGGAACAGTCCAGAGGAGAGCCAGTAGGCCAGTTCTGGACGGTTATGAGCCATGAGGACACACTGAAGGCGATTAAAACCTATTCAGTTTAAGCAAGTGGAGGTAAAGCAGATGACATGATTGAAGTGTTCAATATTATGAAATGAATTAGTGTACTGCAAGAACATTGGACATGATTGGAAACAATTTTAAGGGTTAATTTTGCAAAAATGATAAAAAGTGTTTCTTCCTGCAAAGAACTATGGACACATGGAATAAATTACCAAGGAGTATTGTAGAGAGTAGATCTTTAGGGGCCTTAGATCATGACATGATGTTAATTTAGACAATCTAGGTGAAGAAAATGGATAAGTTTGTTAGGCTTAATGGCCTGTTCTCATCACAATTTTTGTAATGTTCTAGGGTGTTCAATAAATTGGTCACTGGTGCTTATTTCTGTGTTTCAGATGGATCACACCAAATCCAGTCATTTCTTATGTACTATATCCATTGCAATTGGCTCACACCAAACTCCTGTTACACCATATCAACTTACAGTGAGCACCCTACTTGCCTTAGATGTGCTTGTGTTGAAGACAGCTCAAAATATTCTCCCATCACACCTCATATGCTACAGTTCATGTTAAGCTTGGTTATTCCTTTCTACTGTGGGTGGTTCACACCAAGTCTCACTTACTCCTCATGTTCTGCATCACTTGCAAGGAGCCCTTTTCTATACTTTGTGTTCTGTACATGTTGTAGACAGTTAACACGTTTAGTGTCATTTAATATACTGTCTCACGATAAGTCCTGTCATGTTTTGTTCATTGCATCTCTTGCAGACAGTTCACATCAAGCCCTATCAGAGCTTGTGCACTGCATCATCTACAAGCCCACTTCATCCATTGTATGCAGCATGTCTGTCAGATGGTTCACAACAATCCACATCACTCATTTGCTCTACAGGTGGTTCACATCTTTGCCCATCATTTCTTGTGTACTGAAGCTTTTACAAGTGGCTTACACCAAGCTTGCATACCTCTTCCAGTCAGCTCACACCAAACCATCTTCATAGCTCATACAATATATCATACCTCACATGAACATGTCATACAGTACATTACATCCTTTATATTGTAGCAGTACAAATATTTTTGGGGCACTGTTTTCTTGTTGTGTGAGAATGCCAGCCTTTTGCCAAGGAGAAAATGGTTGTAAGATACTGTCAAGTTTCTTATAATTCTTACATTGCCCATGCCATAGATCTGTGCATGACTCTTGCACTCTTGAATGGAGAATACTTCTGGGTTCTCCAGTTTTTTCCTTCATCCTAAGAAAGGAATGATGGGTTAAACAAGACCAGAGGGAGTGGCACCCCCATTCAGGCTTGGAATGACCACCACAACCCTGCCGTACATCCATTTCTGTCAGGATAGATTCTGGCTCTCTCTCTCTAGCAAATCATCAGGTTCAGAAAAAGGATGGATTGATAATATACACCAAAGATGGACTGAAACCAAATCTAACCCAATAAAATAAAAACACAGTTAAGGACAGGATTTTCTTATGCTGTAGCATTATTTGTCTTGTCTCAACCGCAGCTTATGCATTTTACAAGAGTTAAATGCTGTCAGCATTGAAAACACATTAGGACGTGCCTTGTGCGGAGAACTACCATTTCATGTTTTCCAAGAACAAACTCCCATGAGAAGATGCCAGAAGTTCAGTAGCCTATCATCCATTTATCCTTCCATTTTCTAAACTTATTTTGCTAGTTATGGGGTTGCTTGGAGCCAGTCAGCTTCTCTTCAAACACCTTTTTAGGTGGCATTATGATTTAACCTCCAATTATTTTAGAGAATAGCTCAACTATGAATTTCACTGGGTTTGGACTTTCAAGATTCTCTGGGAGACCTACAATTCTAATATTATTCCTTCTGCATCCATCTTCCAGTGCAGCAAGTCTGTCTCCAAGTTTATTGCATTCAGAATTTGTAGCCGTCGTTTTCCATCAGCAGTACATGCTAGATGTTTGGCTGTTTCAATTCGAGTCGTGAATGTTTGCTTAAAGTCTTCCAACTGAGCACCAAGTGCTCTCAGTTTATTCTCAAACTTAGACGCATTTTCCTGAATTTGTTCCTCAATTTTTTCCAGCATACCTTTAAAGGCTGCCTCAAATTGATTATATACATGTTTCTTCAGGTCTTTATTATCCTGCCACAGCTTCTCATTTGTCTTCTCGTTTGTCTTAAGCATACCATTTTTTTCTTTCTTTACATCTTTCTTTATCTCTTTCTTGAGCGCCTTTATGTCTTGAGCGGTGGCCATTGCACTGATCATTACCTACAGTTTCGGCCTTCATGCTCCACAGGTGAAGTGGCAAGCCCCATTAGAGCCAATGCTCCCAGCTCGCGAGGAGTAGATGAAAACACGGAAGGCCAGGCCATTTCCAGTTTCAATGGATCTTCTGAAATCGACAAGCTATCGTGACCTGCACATTTGCTGCCAGTTTTGCTCTCGACTGGAGATGATGCAGTGGACCAGGTTCCCAGGAAATCTGTGCTTTTGCCTGCCTGTCCCAGGTCAGTCCCTGTAGGGCTGTACCTTGAGTTTGGACTTGGACTTGATGCCTGTTTAGGCTTGGGTGTAGTTTTGGGTTTCTTTTCCGTTTCTTTCTGAGCTCCTTTCTTTCCGCTGATGTTTATATATGATTGCAAAAACTGCAATAGAACCTCCTCGAGTTGGGTAAATATAGGATACCTCAGGATGATAAAAAAATAAGAGAAAAAAATAACACCACTGCTAACGGAGTTCTGCTTCAGATGTTCATCTCCTGTAATGGATGAGACCAACTGATCAGGTAGCTAGGTGGCATTATGGTAGTCCCTTCACTGGTCTATAGGTCCCAGGGATTACAGAGTATTATAGTGAAATTGAGAGCAGCAGAATAATTCATTTTTTTCTTCAGTTTTTAATGAATTTGACACAATTTCATTTTTGACAACCACTAAAGCTACACTATACATCTGGCTTTATAAACTATTAAGCAGAGCATTGTATAGTATAAATAAATTAGTTTTTTGGCAGCCTGCAAAATTTGATTGCTTGCACGTTACACAAAATCATCAGCTATATTTAAAAAGAAGAAGAAGAAGAAACAACCCCATATTTTAAGTGCAGTGATGATAAATAGCCACATTCAAGGGAATATTTCTTGCTTTTTCAAGTCTGCACAAAGTGATGAAAGTAGGTTTTAAGAGTTAGGTATATTGCGAGGGAACACATGAAAAATGTCTCAATTTCTTTCAGTTTCAGACAAGACTTGATAAATAATAGTGCAATCACAGGACAAATGCAAAGAATGTGAAATCACTTCAGAAGCTTCAAACAGCCAAATGAATAATTAGTAACATTCTTCAGTGAGTGAGCACAGTGTCTCCTCTACTATACTGCAGGCTCTGCACGCCAGCCTTGGCACAGGAACAGTGGCCTTGAGCCTTTCTCTTCCTGTAACTCTGAGGACCTGTATGTGAGAAATGGAAATGACATCCATCGTGGTTATTTAAATTAACTTTACATAATGCGGATATTAGGACAGTGGGCACAGCGGGTCCAGTTTACTGAGTTCTCCTTCTCCTTCCATTTCTACCTTTCTTCTGCCTCATCAGACAGGAGTTCAGTTAGCTGATATTTCAAGCACAGAGTTTTCCTTCTAGGTATATTATTCTGTATTTTCTCTAAGGTAGATCTTGAATATGTCTTTGAGCTGCTTGGGCAAATTTAAATAAATGAATAAACAGTTGCTTAATTGAGAAAACGGTATAGCAAAAGTGATTGAGACACGATTCAAGGATACATTCATCTACAATCTGCACGATAAAGCTTATTGCCACAGCACTGAGCATCCGCCAGAAAGCAACCCTGAATGAGATGTCATCCATTGAAAGATACTGTATAATCTACTCACTCTTAAAATATACTGCAGCTGCATACAGAGAAGGTTTATAGGGTATCTATTGCAAGTTAACTTCACTTTTGGAATGAACAAACTATCTATCTATCTATCTATCTATCTATCTATCTATCTATCTATCTATCTATCTATCTATCTATCTATCTATCTATCTATCTATCTATCTATCTATCTATCTATCTATCTATCTATCTATCTATCATAGTTACTTGTACTGTATACAGTATCTGTTTACGGTAAGAACATCTTTGAGATGTGAGAGGAAAACCAAAAAGGAAGAATAGTTAATCTTCATGCAAAAGTCAATGTGATCTAGATTTGCAAATGCTAGTTTGGAAGTGAATTTGTTGTGAACACTGGGAAAGTTTGAGTGTATGAAAATCCAGGAGCTTGAAGTTACTGTTAAGAAACAGCCCAATTCATAGTCAGGGGACCGAGAAGAAGAAATGCAACGTATTTGATAGTTCAGAGCCAGAGCAGAAAAAACAAAAAACACAGTCAAAACCAGAAAGTCTTTACGCAGCCTAGGGTTTCGTTTCGCTTACTATCACCACCATAAAGTTAGCTTTCAGAAAGGATACAATACTCAGATATCAGAAACTATATACACCACCATCTTTTATAAGAGGGGCATGATAGTTGAGCAGCAATGGACATATTTACTGTAACCGGAAGAAGACAGATTTACTATACCAGCCAAAACTTTTAAAACACACTCATTTTTCCATCTTTTTTATCGAAATCTAAGCTGATCAAGTCTAGTGAATAACCTGAAATAGTATAAAGGTAAGCCATAAACTGCCAGAGGTTTAGGTTACTAGAAACTGAACAGAGTTACACAAAAAGTTTCTCTTTTTTTAAGGGAACAAGTAAAACGTTAACAACTAAAAGCTTTTCAGCAACATTGGAAGTTCATCAATCCTTGAAACTTGATGCCAACAATTTCTACAGGTGTCCCAACTTTTGCTGATTGCTTACAAATCCTCTGTATGTATAAAATCAATGTTGGAACAAACTGTTTTTCCTGTACCCTCTGAAACATTATTGCACATTATTTTGCTATCATAATGGTGTGAAAAAGGCAATGACAAAAGATGACAGACAGAGAGACCAAATTTAAAGTGTAGGTGATCCAATCCGTTATGAGATTTGATTCTACCGTGGTGTAATGACCAGTGGTGATTTATAACCCTTGAAAGTGTAGCTTTTTCTTTTAAAGATATTGCAAACAAAACCAAGATGTCAGTGAGGACAGTTTCCTTCACTATCATCAGCAAGTTCTAAATAAAGGAAACTCTGGACAAGAACAGATCTGGCAGACCCAAAGCCACTACAGAATCAGAGCACAAGTTTATGAGAGTCTACAGCTTGCGTGATAGGTGCCTCACAGGACAGTAGTCGAATTAAGCAAGTGCCACTTTCAACTGTGAAGGGAAGACATGAAGTGCAGGTTTGTCTTGCTAAGAACTGCAAAAGTAGGAAAAACAGGCTTACCTGGGCCAGGAACTGCCATCAGTCTCAATGTACTCTGAACACATAAACAAGTGGAGATATGGATGCTGCACAGCCGTTAAGCTTGGACAGAAGCTATTACCCTATGAGGTCCCTTTAACTAAGTTTACCGTTTATCTTTGTACCAAGGAATGAGCCAGTCCAAGCAGTTTGGGCAGCACCTTCTCCTTCAAATTGCCCTTTGTTGGTAATATCAATGACTACGTTGGAAAGGAATTAACAGACATGAACAACTGTGTACTGGTCATTTTCAATGAAACTGAGGACTAGAACTAGGATTTTCAGCCTTTAGTCTTTGCTAACTTCAGGAGCTCTTTCTTGCAGTGTTTTGCACTCCAACATGCTTGGCTTATGCTTACTGATAGCAGAAGAGAATGTGTGGGAATAGTCTTGTGGCAACATGGTGTGCTTACACAGTCATACACTGTCTTTTTAAAGTTCAAAGCTGCATTCTGTATTATACATTATTTATATGAGGCTTTATATTAGGATGTATTAGAATGCTGTTAAATTGGCCTTTTTTTGCAACATTTCTGGTTTCCCCATTAGGGTGGGGCCCAGGATGAACACCTTGCTGACTCCACTACTACTATTCACCCTTAGACAAGATAGTGAGATTTGAGGAGAAATAATTTTCTTTCACTGAGAAAAAATAAAGTTCTGGAAAACATGAGGCTCTATACTCACACACTCACACACACCCACCAACTCAGAACAGGTTCTGGTAACATACTGTAGCTATAGCATAATACTGTAGGTGCCCAGACCATCCTGTATTAAACCAAACTTAGGAGTTAAAAAAGACTCAGGCAGACTTTGATTTTAAGGTCACTGATATCTGAGGTTTACATTTGTTTGACAAAAAGCTAATATTCCAAGCATGAAGACCTTTAAAACTTAGTGAAATAAATGTTTGCCTCATGTCTGGATTACATTACTTTCTGTGCCATGTTTGACACATGCATTTGACTTGTGTATGTAAGAAAATGTTACGGTTTTGAGTTTTGCTCCTTTTAAACAAACAAGCGAATGCAAAAAGAATAGTCCATCATGAAAATGGAAGTGTAAGTGTCAAAGCTTACTGTCCTGTCAGTATTCTTGGATCCCAGGGAGATAACAAGTTTAAAATCCTTTTACTGTAAAGTGTACACAGAATGCCACATTGAACTGTTGTTAAAGTAAACCACTGTAAAGAGTACATATACAGTAAGTAGGCCAACACAGATTTTCCTGACTCTTTATATATAAAAATGTTGATGAATTATTGCCACACCAATAAAAACACCACAGATTAGCCCACTTCTTCTGGATGCAGTTCTTTGACACGAATAATGACAGATTGGGATTAAAAGACAATTAATAAAAAATATTGCACATTCTGAGCAGGCTTGCAAAGGAATTTCGAGTAAAGGTTATAACAGTCACACTCTGGTCTTTGGTAGCTTTTTATGGATATCGACATTGAAAAACTCATTCGTTTACATCTCACAGATGCTCAAGTGAACTGAGATCTGGTGGCTGGAAGGCCACTGCATTAACTGGAGTTCATTGTCATGTTCCTGGAGGTGTTCCAGGCCTGTTCTAGTCTTTTGGCGTGGAGTATTAGGTCTTTTTCTGCTGGATAAAATGGCCCTAAAGGTATAGATAGATAGATAGATAGATAGATAGATAGATAGATAGATAGATAGATAGATAGATAGATAGATAGATAGATAGATAGATAGATAGATAGATAGATAGATAGATAGTGTGACCAGTAGGGGGCATTGCAGCACCCCAAACCACCAACACAACCACAGAGACTCAAGCCCCAGGTGTAAATGCAAGGTTTATTAACACAGATACCTTAAAGCTTCCTTGTAATAATGGCACAAGCACAGTAACATTCTTTATTCCTCCACTACTCCCAGATGAACTTTGTCCGTCCTCCACACCTGACCCCAGCTCACCTGGTTAAGACTGAGTGCCTTCTCTTAGCTATGCCCCAGGAGCACTTCTGGTGCTAGGACATAGCCCACTGGAAGCCCTTCCAGGTCATATGGTAGTCCATGAAAGTAGGCTTTACTAATCCTGGCAGCTCACCCTGGTGGTCCTCACTCAACAGGGCTTTCCCATCGTACTAAATGTCCCAGCATGCCCTGCAGGTGTGGGAATCCTAACCCAGGGTTGCTGCCATCTAGTACATTAGGCGAGGTAATAGTCCAAGCATAATTCTACCATTATGTTGGTCTCCTGGTTAGATAAGGAATCTGAACCTTTCCTGGACAAGGCAGCTGCGTAAGTAAATATCTGGCAGGCATAATTCTTCTTTTTGTCCTGCTTTTTCCTTCTCCATCCAGGCAATGGACTAGAATTTATCCCTGTATGGACGCCAGTCCATGCATACTGTCTATTACAATAGATCGATAGACAGATATTTGAAGTAGGTTAAGAATTATTATACCACCACCACAAGAATAACCCCTCTCAAATAGAAGAATTACAGAAAAGAAAAATCATCTGAGTTTGCTGAAGATAAGAGTGAGGCATTATGCATGCGTATTGCTGTTGGTATAAAAGAAACCCAGTAATGTTTCTTGACACTCTTCTACTGAGTGATTTGTTGGCTGAAAGTCCTCAATGTTAGTGTGTCTCAAAGAGGATGTGTAGCATTGTTCATAATGACACTCAGTTTTGTTTTCATTCTCTACTTCGCCATGACCTCTATGGTGGTCCACAGTGTGTCATATAACTGAGTCTGCTCTTTTAAATTGATCCGGTGGGCCTCTCTTGAAGTGATGTTACCAACCGAGCACACCACAGCATAGAAAATTACACTGGCCATCACACAGTTGCGACTTCCCAAAGGAGTACAGTCTCCTAAACAAATGAAAGTCTGCTCTGCCTATTCTTATATAGTTCCTTTGTATTACAAGACAAGTCCAGCCTGTCATTGATGTGGATTCCCAAATTCTTGCAGCAATGCTCTACCTACACATTCACTTCCTGAATAATGTCCAGGTGTAGCGGTTCTTACAGTGTAGCAAAAGTCAATAACCAGTTCCTTGGTTTTGCTAATGTCTGAAGTTTCATACAGTTCTCTTTCTGCACCAAGAAATAATGTTCTTCACCTGACTCCAGTCCTCTGTCTCACCCCCTTTATCAATACACCCCATAAATGCAGAATCATTTGAGAATGACATGTGACATGACCTGCTGTTATATTTAAAGCCTTAGGAGTACAGCGTGAAGAAAGAAGGAGACTAGGATTGTTCTTGTGGTGCTCTAGCATTGATCACTTCCATTTCAGAGACACAGTCCTTGAATCTCATAATCTGCGGTCTGCCTGACAGTTAGTCCATCATCCAGGACACCATAGGCTCATCCACCTGCATACCTTTAAGTTAACTACTTAACAGGGATGGCTGGATGGCACTGAGGAAATCAAAGAGCATAATCCTCACAGTGCTGGAAGCTTTGTCCAGATGGGAATAAGCCTTATGGAGCAGACAGATAATTGTGACAACACTGTGTTCATTCATCCATCCATCCATTTTCCAACCCGCTGAATCCGAACACATGGTCACGGGGGTCTGCTGGAGCCAATCCCGGCCAACACAGGGCGCAAGGCAGGGAACCAATCCCGGGCAGGGCGCCAACCCACCGCAGGACACCCACACACCAAGCACACACCCGGGCCAATTTAGAATCGGCAATCGACCTAACCTGCATGTCTTTGGACTGTGGGAGGAAACCGGAACACCCGGAGGAAACCCACGCAGACACGGGGAGAACATGCAAACTCCACGCAGGGAGGACCCGGGAAGCGAACCCGGGTCTCCTAACTGTGAGGCAGCAGCGCTACCACTGCGTCACCGTGCCGCCCTGTGTTCATTCAGGGAGACTCAATTATGTTATGCTATTATTTTTCTGGATTTTCTTGTAGTATTCAGTGTTTTTTTATTTTTATTCTGGTTTATTATAACTTATTCTAATTAAAATCTTAATGCTTAAGATGGACATTATTTGCATTCAATGTTGTATATTCCCTGTTGTTTATTGTGAATTTCTGTGTAGCGCTTTGAGCATGGGAAAGGTACAATATAAATATTCTTCTACTTATTATTAATGTGAAAACACCTCCCACATGACAACGCTGTCTTTATCATCTTGCATAACTGACAATGGACAGAAGGGATCTTTTAAATGATTTTTGCCTTTTACCAATCCTCCCATCAGCAGGAAATGGAAGGCATAATAGCAGATCATTTTTTCCAGTCTCCCAGTCTCAGTTTTCTGCAACACATCTCTTTCCCTGTATGCTCAATAAAAAGAGAGAAATGTCTTATTGAACTGATGTTGCAATAATGACATAGATTTTAAACTGTTTCCTTTAAAAAGGAAAAGGAGATGAATCAATGATATTAACAGTGTCAGTGCATCTTAAGTTTGTAATTCACCATTTAAGAGGATAACCTTAAACTCAAATGCTGTTCACAGTTAGTCAGTGCCACTTTCCGTAAAGGTGTACTGTAGTGCCCAATTCTGATCTGGACGGCCACAGTGGCTACAGGTTTTTATTCTAACCATTTTCTTAATTAGTGACCAGTTTTTACTGCTATTTAACTTCATTTAATTGATTTGCTATTTACGACTCAGAACCCTTAAAATGAGGGGTGAGCAACGCTGGTCCGGGAGGGCTGCAGTGCTTCAGGGTTTTCTTCCAACCCATCTGCTTCATGAGAAGTCCTTTATTGCTGATGAAGCACTTATTGCTAAGTACAATTTTTCTGCTTCATTTTAGTTGTTCCACTTGTTAAATTTTGAACCCTTAATTGCTTATAAACAGATGCATCCACTGTTATTAATGGCTCCTTATTAGCAAAAAGATGCAAATAACAAAGGAGCCAGCAGTTCCCCATGTAACTTGTTTCCATGCATGCCTGTGTGCATTCATCATGAACTATCTCATAGAATAAAATACATTTGGAAGGCAACTGAAGAGGAAAAAGTGAAGGACTGAGAATTACTCCTCCATTTCAGGCTAAAGCAACTGGGTTGGAACAAAAATCTGCAGCCACCGCAGCCCTTCAGGACCTTAGTTGATCACCCATGCTATAA
Organism: Erpetoichthys calabaricus; assembly: GCF_900747795.2. Taxonomy (NCBI): domain Eukaryota; kingdom Metazoa; phylum Chordata; class Cladistia; order Polypteriformes; family Polypteridae; genus Erpetoichthys; species Erpetoichthys calabaricus. Next base: position 274,598,586 of record NC_041397.2, on the reverse strand, counting down.
AGTATCACCATTTTTCAAGAATAAGCTAAAATGGAAGTTCGAATTAAACAATATTTAAAGTCAGTAATCCATCCACTTTCAAACCCGCTGAATCCGAACACAGGGTCACGGGGTCTGCTGGAGCCTATCCCAGCCAACACAGGGTGCAAGGCAAGAACCAATCCCAGGCAGGGCACCAACCCACCACAGGACACACACACAACAAGCACACACTAGGGCCAATTTAGAATTGCCAGTCCACCTAACCTGCATGTCTTTGGACTGTGGGAGGAAACCGGAGTACCCGGAGGAAACCCACACAGATACGGGGAGAACATGCAAACTCCACGCAGGGAGGACCCGGGAAGCGAACCCATGTCACCTTACTGCGAGGCAGCAGCGCTACCACTATGCCACTGTGCCGCCCAAGTCAGTAATCTAATTCAGAAAGAAATGTATTTATTTTTGCTCAATATCTATAGTCTCTCACTAAAGTCTTTGCTAAGTTCAAAATCTTCACACTGTGTGCTAACTTCATTTATAAGGGAATCGGGAAGACAAACCACACAGCTGCCACAAGATGCTGGTGCCCAGGCTGCCTGGAAACATTCCATTTCTGAAGCCACAAGATATTGGCACCCATAGTACATGTCCAACACGGTAAAATGTCACGTAAATGACTGACACATTCCTAACCACTACTACCACATCTTCTAGATACGTAATGTATGACCCTGTCTATGTAATGTTGTACTCACCTTCTAAAACACTTATTACAGAGCCAGGGGGAAGTCCAAATTAATTTATCAAATATAGTAGATTCTTTTATTGCTAGCAGCTGGGAACAGTTTAAAGCTTTACAAAGCAAAAATGTACCACAGACTTACCACAGAAGTGCTGGCACAATTAGCTCACAAAGGTACAAAATGAAAAAAAAATCATACAATGTGAATAAACATTAAAGTGTCAAACTACACATACTGTTTTAAGAAACATAACTCAATAAAATATTGAAAAAAAAAACATTTAAAATTCCCCTTTCATGCTGTAAACAACAACAAAAAAAATAATAAAAACCATCTATATTTAAATCCCCTGCAGATCCACTCAGACCAACAATTCATTATACAAAAATTTTGATGTGGTTCAAAATTTAAATAAAACCCTGGTTACTAATCTAAGCTGGCCAACAAAAAGATGTTAATTCCATTTGAAAAAGTTAAATAAATAGTATTAAAAAAACCAGAGCAACAGCAGCCAACGATGACACGCTCTTCAGAATAAAATAAAAACATATCTCTCCCTTACTTTAATCCATTAGCAAAAAGACTAAATGCAACCGCTCCAGCGTTCAGCTCCTGTATAACCCCGAACAATCGACTCCTCCTAAGATATAACATAAAAAATCTTAATTATAAAATCTTTTTAAAATGGAAGGCCACAATTATCGCATATACTTCTATTTACCAATACTTATGGTGATTTGAAAGCAATGCAGTAAAGCAGTCTGCCTCTCACCACTAAAGTGAGAGCCTCGTCGATCTTAGCTTTCTTTCTACTTGCTGCTTCATTGCCTGGTTAGCATCAGGATAACAAGAACTAATTTTCTGCTTCATGGTTATAATTAGTTGAATTTTCAACTTTCATACCTCATTCTTGGCAGCATACATTCTACAGTATTGTGCCTCTTTTGGCACCATAGTTGTACTCAGCTGGTATACGACTGACTGTAACTGTAATGATGTGAAACATGTTATATCACTTTTCATGCTGCCCTTAATAAGTTATACATTATAACTAATGGAACATACGGACCTCTGGTCCTCAAATAGAAAAGTGTTCATAGCGTAATCAGAGATGGTGTAATGTGTTAGTCCAAAATGAGAGAAATGTTTTAGTGAAAAAAGAAAACAGCCAGCATGGAAAATACAAACTTGAACTAATGCTCGAATGTGAAGTAACATCAACATTATTACGTTGTTGATCTGCAGCTAATTTTCTGACAAAAATCCCACATGCTTATATAGCCATTGTTTTCTTGTCAGATACAGTATGTCATATAGCCATGTCTCCACTTGCAGTGAGTAGGCAAAGCTGAGTTTCACGGCTGATGTTGCCCACACAAGCTGTCAATTGAGATCAAGATGAAGCTTCAAGGCCCAGAGGTTTGTGAGTTTCTGCGTGACAGACAGATAACCCTTAGCATTTTATATATATACTAGCTGTGTAAGCCCGTGCTATAAAAAGCACAGGGTGCTAGAAACTATTGAAATCATCAGAAAAATACTTCAAATGTAGAGATGTTATGTAATTGAAAGGAACTACTCTGGGCATCTATCTCCTAGGAGGTTTTGTTTTGCCGACGTGTTCACATCACTTGTGTATTAGCGGCTAAGTGACTTTGTCTTTCTTCGGTGGTTTCGTTTTGCCAATGTGCTCCCATCACTAGGGAGAATAAGTAAAAGGAATACTGTCTTACCGATGTGCTCGCCTCACTTCTACATTAGCAGCTAAGCAAGTAACTTTCTTCGGAGGTTTTGTTTCACCGACATGCTGGCCTCACTTGCGTATCCTTGGAGGTGGAGCTCTTACCCCAACTCCATCTCTCACTTCTGAGACAGACAGACACACACACTTCCACGCGTAAACGTTTATACATAAGATACAGACGATTCACTGTGGGTTGAAAGAGTCACAGAAATACATAAAAATGTTAATGTATTATGGATTATGATATATTGAGTAATGAAAGTAGTTTAAATTGTGAATTTTGGATGAACAATTTATATAATATGAAAGAGAGTGCAATAAATTGCCAGCTGTAAAAACTAGAAGAAATTCTAGAGTGAATGTAGCTTTAAACAGGCAGTGAACACTGTCATACCAGTGACATAATTTATGTAGGTCTGAATTAAGGAAATGTGATTAATGTATCTGTGGACCAAAAGGATATGTCCTACTCTGAGAGGTTAAGGGAATTATATTTCTTTTAGTTTAAAGTTTTGCATTGGGCATAATCCAGATTTTTGAAGGCCTAAAAGACATTGATAAAGTTGATTTAGCAGAATTCTTAAACACTGGTGAATACTGAGATGTGTTTTATTCAAGATGAAGTTCTTTTCCACAAAAAGTGGTGTGAGAACTTAAAATAAACTATCAAGTCTTGTAGTAGAAGCTGCCACTGACAATTTTGGAATGGTACAGTACTGGGACAAACTTGCTATTAACTAACAAAATGAATTTGATGGACCTAACAGTCCCCTCTCATTTGTCAAATATCTTAGGTAAAACCATATTATCATTCAGCTACATTTAAAGAGTCAAACTGAGCAAAATAAAGATTGCAGAAGACAAATTGTCATGTATTTCTTAGGAGAGTAAGCACTGTCATATTCATTAAATAAGTGCTCAGTTCCAGATACTAAGGGAAAGTTTCCAGCTATTTGCAATTTAGTAAAAATAATCAGTGTTTATCATTGTGTTTATCGGTGTTTATCAAAAATTTATCATGTATACTCTACTAGAGTTTTTGTCCCGAAAAGAATAAAAAATAATATATCAAAAACAACTTCCTGACAGTCACTTTCACTAGCTATTATGTTGAAGGATGTGTCAGTAACAGTATGGTATTAGTTTAGAGTTTGGTGTATTGTTCTACCGCATCACAAAAGATCTAAATGCAAAGTAGCAGGTACAGGGTGGTCCATGAAAATGTGGCCTGCCTCCAATCGATCCCATGACGTTGCAAAGAGTGTACATGAACCTGATGAAATGGGCACAGAGATGTATTGACACACAAGGAGGCCACTTTCAGCATCTTCTGTAAATGTGAGTACCAAATTTGATCATTTGTCTCTTCACCACATAATGTAGTCATCTTGGTGGAGGCGGGCCACTTTTTCATGGGCCACCCTGTATGTTTGTCCTTGGGCTTAAGGTTCATGTGTTTATTATTTATCAGGGATGTATACAAGAGGTTCTAAACCATCCATCCATCCATTAACTCTAGCTGCTTTATTCAGGTTAGAATCATGGAGTGATGGAGTCTCTCTTAGCAGGATCAGAACCCCAAATAGGGCATTTACAATGACACCGACTCATATCCAGTCACAAATTAAACTAACTTGCATATGTTTGGGATTAAAAAACCAAACTACTATTAGAAAAACTCACAGAGGCATGGGTAATAATGCACACAGATATTCAACAAGGCAGGATTCATATCGTAGCCACTTGTAGCTTTTAGGAAGCCAAACTAATTCCGATACCATTTCAGTACCCTTTTAGCAGGTTAAATTAAACCCGTCTTACTCAAATTTAGGAAGAATACCTTTAACAGTTAGTCCAATATGCATGTATTTACTGCTAATTAGAACTTTAGAATAATAGAACAATCTAGACGAGAACAGGTCATTCAACTCAACAAAGCTTGCCAGTCCTATCCACTTAATTCTTCCAAAATAACATCAAGTGTAGTTTTGAAAGTCCCTAAAGTCCTCTGCTACTTGGTCACTTATTCCATGTGTCTATAGTTCTATGTGATTAAAAACTTCATAATGTTTGCGCAAACTTTACCCTTAATGAGTCTCCAACTGTGTCCCCGTGTTCTTGATGAACTCATTTTAAAATAACAGTCTCGATCCACTGCACTAATTCCCTTCATAATTTTAAACACTTCAATCATGTCACCTCTTAATCTTCTTTTGTTTAAACTGAAAAGGCTCAGCTCTTCTAATCTTTCTTCATAATTCAACCCCTGTATCCCTGGAATCAGCCTAGTCGCTCTTCTCTGGACCTTTTCTAGTGCTGCTATGTTCTTTTTGTAGCCTGGAGACCAAAACTATACACAGTACTCCAGATGAGGCCTCACCATTGCATCATAAAGCTTGAGCAGGACCTCCTTCGACTTGTACTCCACACATCAGGGCGCTATATAACCGAACATTCAGTTAGCCTTCTTATTGACTTCCAAACACTATCTAGCAGATGATAGTGTCGAGTCCACTATAACTCCTAAATCCTTCTCATAAGGTGTACTTACAAATTTCAAACCCCCCATTGTATATTCAAACCTAACATGCTTACTTCGTATATATAATAATTTACATTTACTTACATTAAATTTGATCTGCCCCAAATCTGCTGAAAGACTGTATGCTGTCCAAGTCCTTCTGTTATGATTCAATACACAGGTAACAATCAAAATGCTGGGACAATAATGTTGCTTTTGGATTTCAGAGTTAATATTTGTGACATCACTCTTTCCTACTTAGTTCTTTCAACTTCACTTCCAGTCAGAGTATTGATTTATTACTTGATCTGTGCAAAAAGCAAATAAAGATTAGCTGTAATTGCTTTTGATGAAAATGTACTACATCCCTTCTAATATGGTTTGTGGTACCCGGCTGGGGTTCATCCCCGGCCGGGATGCCCAGGAGGACAGGAGGAGGGCTTGTGCCTCCTACAGAACACGAGGGGGCACCCACCCTGGTTGCTTTGGGGGCCATGGGTGCAGAGCTTGGAAGCTCAACCCTGTAGGGACCCGTGGTCACGGCCGGGGGGCGAACGATGCCCTGGGAGCCCTGGACCTCAGCACTTCCGCCACACCTGGAAGTGCTGGGGGGAAGAGGATTGGGGACACCCGGAGGACTTCCGGATACACCTCCAGAGCTTCTGCCACACAGGGGTGTGGTTACAGAAGCTCCTCAGGATGCACCTGGAGTCCATCCGGGGTGTCTAAAAGGGGCCGCCTCCCTCCAGTCATTGGCAAGAGTCGGGTGGAAGAAGGACGGAGCTCAGAGGAGAGGAGTGGAGGCGGACCAGAGACTAGAAGGCATTGTGTTGTGTGGCCAAGGACTTAAGGGGTGATTGGTTCTGCGGCACTGGGCTTGTGCACTTGGACAATGTATATAGTGTATAATAAACGTGTATGTGGTGAAACCAACATGTCTACCTGTCTGTGTCTGGGCTGTTCCCCACAGGTTGCATCATCAAATGTGATTTATAGTTGATCTGATTATCATTTTGAATCATTTTTAAAATGAGGGGTTAGCACTACATCATATCTCAGTACATTACGGTAGCATATTTATCTTTGAATGCTCCCATTGGGAGCTACCACATGAAATGCCACTTCTGCCAGAATTATATTTCCCATATTTCCGATATGCTGTAGCAGGTGAAGTCAGTAATAGTTGGAAAGCTCTTTACTGTATCTATCTATTTAGTAACCCCCTTATTCCGTTCAGACTTGTAGGAATCCACAGTCTACCTTGGCAGCATTGGCCATATAGAAGAAAATGACCCTGAATGTTTGTCCTATGTATACCACTGGGCAAGAACTGCATGGAATGCTATAAACTGCATTTCGTGTCTCTGCTGCCGATTTCTTGTTTTTGGCATTAAAAAGAACAGTGCGCAGATTGTTTGTAGATCTGTGTGCTATTCTGATGCCTGATTTGGACAGGATATGTGTTGCACCTTCTGACACTCCGTGAGGATAAGGAAGTGTGTGCCAGGTGGGATGGGGGGTCAGATTGGAGTCGACTGTTTGCTGGGTTCTCTGGCATCTCCTGTGTAGGCATTGTTTAATGAATGTCTTTGGGTAGCCGTTTGAAGTGAAAAGATAGCGTATTTCATTCGTTTTTGGGTGTGAATTCTTCTAAATAGGGTCTTAATACAGCTCCGTTTATGAGATGCTGGGTGATTGCTGGCGAAGTGTAATATCTTGTCTGAATAGCATTCCTTACGGTAGACACTTGTAATCAGGGTGGAGTCGCTACTTCTTTCAATGGAGATGCCCAGGAAATTGATGCGTCGGTTTGTTTCTTTTTCCATGGTGAATTGGATTGCAGGCAATATTGTGTTGATGTGGTTGTAGAAATCGTTCAACTGGTCGTTTTTTAATATGACGAATGTGTTGTCTACATAGCGTATCCAAAATTTTGCAGTTCGAATCGCTGCATTACCAGTTCTGCCAGAAGTCCTGATAACAGCGATTCCAATGGCATGCCTTCTTTTTGAATGTAGTATTTTCTGTTGAAATGAAAGTGAGTTTTCTGCAAAGTGATATTTGGTGCATTATGTCTTTAGTGGACAGCTTCGTTCATGTCTTTATGGTGGGGTCATTATTCAGTCTCATTAGTAGTGTTTCTGTGGCCAGATGGATCGGAATCATAATATATATGTTTTTTATTGCCAAAAACAAGAAATTGGCAACAGAGACACAAAACGCAGTTTATAGCATTCCATGCAGTTCTTGCCCAGTGGTATACATAGGATAAAAGGTCAAAAAATTGGAACATGTATACAGGAACATCAAAAAGCCATCAGAAGGAAGAACTCACGATCACTGATTTATACGCACACAAATTCAACCGGACATACATTTAACTGGGACAATGTACAAGTAAGATTTAAGGCCAGTACTAAAAGTGCCAGAGAGCTGGTTGAATCTTGGCTATCAAACGAAAACACCATTAACAGAAATTTGGACATGAACCCAGCATATACAAACTTAAGAAGAAGAACATCCTCATAATAAATAAAACTTTACAACCAACACCCTCCTAACCCCACCTTATTACCCCCCATCTCCCACACCACACACTCACCTACCCCCAATCCCCCTCCCCCTACCTAATTTTGCTATACATTGCCTTTGATTCTTGTATGTCTAAGCATTATCATCTGATGACAGCTCCAGGCAGGAGCTGAAAGCTCAGAAATTAAAAACTACTTTATGATACGTGATTCATTCTCTCCCTTTGTGGATCTCCAGCTACAAATATGCAAACCATATCACAAACCTTCGCTTCCATATACAGTATATACAGGAACTTCTGCAGAGTGACTTCATAAACTTTATTTAAATGTAATCCATCACGACATTCTTTAGTACAACAGATCTATGGGACATCAGTCATATGAGTTCACTGCTAACCTAATGAAGAGAGAGTTAGGTTATATGGACTGACATAATTTCATATGTCAGTTTCCTTAATCTATGTGTATAATACTTGTCACCCCATTACACCATGTACATTACATAGACTATATTATAAGGAAAGGATAGGCTGTGAAATAGTTAAATGCATAAGATAAACCACCCATCAAATGAGCTTACCCTTGCCATCTTGGATACAGTGGGCTCAGAATACCCATCTATTCATCTATTTTTCATATTCACTTACTGTATCCAGGGCAGGGTCACAAGGCCAGCTGGAGACTATCACAGGACTCAAAGCAGGAACAATCCCTTGACAAGCCACAAGACTGTTGGAGGATATCTAAGAAGAAAATTTCCCTTACATAACACATCCTATATTCATTGGATCAGCATATTTTGATTGTGTTCATTCAGCCTCCTTCAAAATGGCACCTGAGGATTTGTGGAATAGTCTCGTGCTGTGGGTGCTCCTGCAATTGACAGTATTGGGCTGCTTTTTCATGTGTCACCTTGTAGAAACATAGTGAAAAGTTCTGATGGACATGGATAGAGTGAAAGTCTTGCCTTACCCTTCCAGGAGGCCACTGTCATGTGTGGACAGCCAGGATGGATGGACATCCCTTCCAGAATAGGTGCTTCTTGTCTAAATAATGGACAGACATAGGGAGGTTACATCTCAACAGCAAAGCCTCTTTCAGTACTCTAGGTGACACTGCTGTTCTGGTGTGCCTCCCACAGGCTATCATGGAAGAATCAAACAGGAGAACAGAACTTCTGTTTGCCTCTAGAGGTCACCAGGGGGGTAGTGCTAGGAAAGGACTCCTTTGTTTCCTGGTTGTTTGGCCTGACCTGGAAGAACTTCCTGGGTGCAATGCTCTGGCTCTTGAAGTACTCCAAATCTGATATAAAAACAGCCAGTCTGCCTGGACAAAACTTGCTTGCGAGGAGTGAAGGATGAAATGAAGCATAGTGTGAGTGTTTTGATTCATTTCTGTAAAGGAAATTTGTGCTAATGCAAGATATTTTTGAAACTAAGACTTGTGTATGCCTAGTTGTATCTGAGATTTGGGCTCTGAGGTGACCCATACTGGCCACAGAAGGTTAAACTGTGCGTTCAACATTTGAACAGTGTCTAAACACAAATATTTACAGAATATTTTATTACTTTGAGAGCCACCAGCAATCCACTTGAAAATCTTAAGCAGTATCCCTATTTTAGCAACTGTGTTGCAGATGTCATCTTCATCAGTTCTTTCATCAGCTCTTACACCAACTGCCTCCTTACTATTAAATATTTTCATGTTTTACAAACTGAGTTTTGCATTTCTGAGTAATTCTTCCAGCAACAAATGTAAAGCACAGATGTGTTCCGAGGCACCTCACTTGCCCAGTAACTTTAAAAGGGCAGCTTTTGATTTAACGTGTCATCAATCACACTGGCAGCACATAATGGCTGGTAATGCCAAAAGCAATCATTTCAAGAAATGTTACTCGATGCAGGAAACCAGTGCACAACGCCAAAGGCGAGGCTTGAGCATATTTCACTCACTTTGTACACCTTACTAGTTTCTGGCCAATTACAGGCCGAGGCAGATCCACTGGAATCAGGCTTAAGCAGGCAACATCTGGATCTCAAGGAGTTTTGTCAAAGCTGCGCACAATGTCCTTCACAATGTGTCGAATTAAAGGAGATAGATGGTCTTTCTGGGTGCTTTTCTAAGATAAGATCCATCACTCCATTTTTCATTTTTTATTTTGTGTTTTTTTTTTTTTTTGCTTGGATATAACAGAGAAAGCCCGGCACGCATTCCTGTAGGGAATGTCTGGAAAAGAAACAAAATAAAAGCCAGCAATAAACAAATATGTAGAAAGCACTTGCATCATCTGCACCAGCAGGTGTTCACCTTCTAAACAACTGTGGTTTTTGTTATTCATGAACTGTTTTGATTCCGGAAAGTTTAAGAGATAATTAAATCTTCTGCTTTGATCTTTTGAGACTGATGCCCTCATATTCATTGTGCAATTCCTTCGTCACACCAGTAAAATTTTTTATAAGGATTTTGCTTGCAACTTCAGAAGAATGACCCTTTTTGGCTAAAGGATTGGACTGTAAAACTGAATTAATCCCCATTACTGTCTTATCCATTCATCCATCCTCCAAACCTGTATATTCAAAGAAAGGTCAAGGGGCAGCAACCATTGGGCAAAGGCAGGAACAATCTCTGAACGGGCACCAGTTTATCCCAGGGTGAACACATACCCACACACATGAGGCCAATTTAGAATTGCCAATTCACTTTCAACTACATGTGTTTGGAGTGTGAGAAAAAACAGAACACCCATAGGAAACCCATGGTGACACATTGAGGACATTCAAATTCCAGAGTTAACAGCATAAATAAATATCCTACCTAGTTGGCATAGTTATGACCAAGATGGTCCTGGGCAAAGGTAGAGCAGGGACCAGTCTCAGCCTGCATTGGCAACCATACAGCATTTCTATGTGAGTTCTAAAGGGATCTTTCAGTATATCTGGTGTCCTGGAAGGCAAACTATTGGGGCAGCCCAAAGAGAGGTCATTTGGCACCTCAGGAGCAAGTCTACAAGATTCTCCAAGACACTAGAGGAAGCAGATAAGCTTAGCCAGATGGGATTTTGCTTACAGAAGGCTCCAGGAGAGTTCAGCAGATGGCACATTTGAAAAGAGAAAGAGAGTAAGAGAATACAGCTAACTAGCTGGCCTTATCCTGCCAAAATGAATCACCACTCAGGGTTATAGGAGCTTTATGGACCACCAGGGGATACTGAGGCTTTATAGACTCAGTCCTACCTGCAAAGTAAGAATACGGTTTGATCTACAAGTGAACTCCGGTTGGTGTAGCATGAAGGGTTACAGGAAATGGAGGCCAGTTTGGAAATAAACAGAGAGAGTGAGAAAGAGAAGCGAAAGCAACATTTATTTGTGTGATATCAAGAAATGGGAAACTGAATGAGTCATCCTTCCTTGTAGACAGGCCAAAGACTAATAAAGTAAGATCCAGCTGAGTTTTCCTTTGTTTTATGATCTGGTACTTTGTGTTCTCTCTTTATTTCCAACCTGTGCTCCAGAAGAGGTCATCCACCTAAAGCAAAGCATGATCAGGCCTGGCCAGTACTTGGATGGGAGACCAACTAAGAAAAGCTTGGGTTGCTGCTGCTGGAGGAGGTGTTGGCGAGGCCAGCAGGGGACGCTTACCCCATGGTCTGTGTGTGGAACCCAATGCTGTGACAGGGACTCTGTGCTGTAAATATTGCACCTGAAGAGACTTAAAACTAAGGTCCTGACTCCCTGTGGTCATTAAATATCCCTGGGCATCTTTTGACAAGAGTATGTTGTATCCCGATGTCCTGGCTAAATTACCCATCATATCCATTCTGGCCCCCTCATCTTCCCCTGTCTCTAATTGGCTATCTCTGTCACCCTTTCAGCACCTAACAGCTAATGTGCGGTGAGTGCACTGACACAATAATGGCTGCCGTCACATCATTCTCTATGTAAAGCACTTTGAGTAGTGAGAAAAATTATTATTAACCAGTAACGGTGCACTGCATGGTAACATGCAGTGAATACACTTGACTTGATCATTCATAGTTTTCATCCTCTTTCTCTGTACGTTTATCATTCATTTGCTCAGAGGTTGATGCGCTTGCTGTTTCCTGAGCAGCTCTTCTTTTCTCCACCCTAGCTGCCCGTGTCTTCTCTTCTTTCACGTTAAAAATGATTAAGTCAGTGTTTATGTTGCAATTACTTAGTAAGTTTTCCTTAATTTTTCATTTAAGCTGGCACTTAAGTCTTCAATCTGCCGCAAGAATGATTTAAGATATGAAGAGGTAGAGGAAGTGACGGTGAAGGTGGTAGGGATGAGAACGGCGCCAAGTACACATGTGCCGCTTGGCCGCCCTGCTGCCCGCTGTCGAGAGTTGATTCTACAATAAAATAAAATAAAAAGTGGAATAACCTTGGAGGTCAATCATCACCCAAAAGCGAATAGTAGACGTCACATAGTTTATGTGTACCGTGTACCAAATTTCAGGTTAATAGGTCAAACGGTTTGCAAGCTAGAGGTGATTTAAAATCCTGGACAGACAAACAGACAGCCATGGTAGTGTATTATATAAGAAGATTTTATTATTCTTTTCTTCTTTGTCCAGTCTTATCCTTATCTTCTTATTATGAGCACTTGAGGCACTATTCTAACTAAAGCCGATGTTACATCACTCGAATTTTAGTCCATGAGGATGACATGTTTTGCTGATCTCATTGCCTGAATATGTCACATTTCACAACTAGCAATTACACAGTGTATCAGGTTAGATGACTGTGTAACAAGTTTGCAGCAGAGTTTCACGTTTCCAAAATATCGCAAGCTTGCTCCATTTTCTGATAGCCAATACCATGCTGTGTGACAGAACCAGTGACCATGCAAAGGCTTTAAAAGCATGGCCAAATTCAGCCAGAATCACTGACCTTTTCCTCTTTTTTCCATTCTGTCATTGTATGTAAAACATGCGACATTACATAGATATTTGTCAGGTCCAAAACACTCACATTTCTTATTCCTCTTAGCTGCTGTAATAAGGAGATAAACAAAAAAGAAATGGTTACGGGTTGTGGACAAGCCAGTATCCAGTTTAATTTGGCAAAGTAAAAGAAGAAAAAAAGTCATTCAAACAAACAAAGGAAATTGAGAATGTTGTCTTTCTGGTCAGCAGTGCCTCTTCCTAGGCTTTAGATTTCCCACAGGATGGAAGAAGCAGGAGTTTCTAGGCCATTGTGGAAGAGCTGTTAGGTGAATAGGAAGGGCAATAAGCGCCTGTGTTTCCACAGATGCTGGTTTATGATCCCCTACTTCTGAATTGTCCCATGGATGCTCCTGGTTTGCATGCTTGCAACACTGAATTAAAAGTATTGTTCTTCCATCAAAGCGCGCACTGGTTTTCAGCTCTTGCATGCACAAGTCCACCTCCACAACTTAAGACAAACTAAGGTCTGATTTGTTGTGTCGAGTCACAGACTGGTTGGACCGAGTCGCTGGGTGTGTCAGACTGCATGGCTGATGGTCACAGGAACACACCACAACTGCCTCTGATTTTCTAAGATTGTGTAATTAAGTTTGCGATTGAAAATCGCTGGAAAAGTTAAATAATGTGATATGGCCTTTAGAGGCACTATCTGTCATAGTAGCTAAAAGTCATACTTTGATTAGTATGTGAAATACTTTGAGGTTTAGCTCACACTACATGGGTTCGTTTTCCATTTTCAAAATATTCCACTGCAGGGTTACGGGCTGCTGTAGAAATGAGCAATATAGTATAAAGTTTGTTGCTGGCTAAGGTCACTATTTTCTATGTAAACACTAAGTGAGGCCATTTTCCTTCAACAGACAGAAAACAGACCTTACAGTTTATATAAGATCCCTTGGTAAACCACCAGCTGTGCCGTATGATCGCACCCTTTGCACCTGTGTAACCTGCACGTGAGCCTTCAGGCTATCATATTTTACATACTTCTTGTCTAAAGTATCTTTAGTGACCTGACTACATTTGATACTATTAATTGGATATAAATAGTTGGCCTGGGTCAAGAGCTGCCTGACTTGTAAAAACATATCGTAAATACGAAGCAGGCGCACAGAAGGTTGATTGGCACTGCACTGCAGAGTGACAGTGTCTTTGAAAGATTTCCTATTTTGCCTGTGGCGTTGTGATGTCATTCATTGTGATGTTCTTGCTAGTTGTGCTCATGCTGGTTGGTGTTAGATTACAATAAATATCAGTAGTACTAGGGTGTTGTACCGTGTTAGCCATTATGAATGTAGAGAAAAGCCAAGCAAAATGACACCTTTTATTGGCTAACTAGAAAGATTACAATATGCAAGCTTTCGAGGCAACTCAGGCCCCTTCTTCAGGCAAGATGTAATAAATATCAGTAAAGTCTGAGCGATGGATTGTGTGCTCATTTTGTTGAACCAGCAGCACCTCTAGAGGTTTCATTGTCCTTGGTTAATTGAGTGGTTTCTGTTGACATTGCTGGTTCCTGAAAGTCCAGCCTTTTCAGCTCTGTTTACCTACAAGTCCCCTGTTTGATTTTCTTTTTGTTCACCTCTCAAAGTTGTTTGTCCCAGTCACACCTTTTGTTAAACTGGTCTTTACTTGAATTGCTGCCACACACTTCCCATGTTAAATTTTGCTTTAACCTTATCTTTGGTGTAGCACTCAGCAAATCACATGCTAATATTTGATTGATTCTAGTGCAGTTAAACAGTTTGCCTGCAAAACCATCCATCCATTGTAAAACCCTTTTATTCCAGCTTAGGGAAAGTATTTATTTGTTTTCAGAATGAGGCTGTTTTTATTTTTTTAAATTCTTCCAATTGAGGGGAGCATGTAAACTGGGGTCTGAACCCTCAGCCTTAAAATTGTGAGGAAGAAGCTCTAACCACTGCATCATTATGCCATGGCAATTTACCAGCAGATTTACATTCCCTGTCTCAAGCATGAATAGTGAAGAATTGGCTGCAGTTAGGTTCCAACTTCCATGGATTAATAAAGTTTATCTAATCTAATCTAATTTGTGGTAGTTGTTGAGTTCACACTCTGTTATAAAGTGAGGAGCATGGCCATTTGAGTCAAGTTAGCTATTTGAAGTGGTTTGAGTATGCAGTTTAGATGTCTCCTGGGTGCTTTCCACAAAATGTGGACCAGACAAGGTCCTTTGGGGAAAAAACAAACCAGGACAGAGCCTGGACATGCTGGAAGAATTATACCTCTTAACTTGCCTGATAGCATCTAGGAACTCTCACACTCAGGCAGTCCAGGACTCAAGTGCCAGAAGGGGATGTGGACAAAGCTAATGGCCTGAACTGATTTTTTAAAATAGATTTCCCCTCCCATTGCCACCTTCTTCTATTGACCAGTTCTTCCACACCATCCCTACTACATCAACAGCCACTACTACTTCAACTGGAGTGACCAGTGATGAGTCCATCTCTGAGCATCGGTATGAACTGTCCATAACTGATCACCAAGTGAGGAAGCTGCACACAGGAAAAGCCACAGAACCAGATGGAGTCAGTCTTCAAGTTCTTAATGCCTGTGCTGATCAACTTTGTGGTCATCTTCTGTCACCTATTTAGTCTGACATTTAGGCTCCAGAATGTGCCACTGCCGTGTGTCCCACATTCTTCCAGTTCCAAAGAAGGAAGACACCTCTTCACCTAATGACTACAAATTAGTTGGCACTTACATCACACATCAAGAACATCTCTGAGATCTCTGGGTCACAATCCCTCCTAACCCACTAACAGCTGTGTTCGGTGTTCTTCCAGACGGACTTGAAGTGGAAAAGGACAAGCAAACGGTGATTGCATTCACTACACTCTTGGCATGCAGACTTATTCTGTTAAATTGGAAGAATCCTAATTCTCCTCTGATAAGTCAGTGGGAAACCGATGTTTTATATTATTTGAAATTGGAAAAAATCAAATTCTCAGTTAGAGGATCTGTACAAAATTTTTTCAAAACCTGGCAGGATCTAATCAATATCATTTTGGAATAAGAGAAATAACTATTACCGCATTTAATTCCCTTCTTCATCTCTTATTTACCTATATATTTATTTCTCCCTTTCTTTTATTTATTGTCGCCTTATCAAAAAGCCCTAAGCAATTCTCCTTTGGCTAAGCTCTCCTTCTCAGGGGTGGGGTTTGATTTGTCTTCAATTTTGTTTGGTTATAAATTGATCTATTTGTATGGAATGATACAATAAAAATTAATAAACAGAAAAAAAAAAAGAAAAAAAGAACATCTCTGAGAGACTCGTCTCGGACTATATGACTCGTCCTGTGGTAGTCCACCTGGACCCACTGCAATTTGCCTACTGGACAAAGATTTGACTGTAGGATGCAATTATCTATCTACTCCACAAGGCATATTCTTACCTGGGCAAAACTGGCAGCACTATGAGGATTATGTTTTTTGATTTCTCCAGCGCCTCCTAGCCATCACTGTTAAGGGGTAAACTTAGAGATATGCAGGTGGATGAGCCTGTGGTGTCCTGGATAATGGACTATCTGTTGGGCAGACTGCAGTTTTTGAGACTCAAAGACTGTGTTACTGATAAAGATGTGAGCAACACTGGAGCAGTTCTGTCTCCTTTTTATTCATTCTGTACACCTTAGACTATAAATATAACACCAGGTCATATCACTTGCAGAAATTCTCAGATGATTCTACACTTATTCGGTGTATTGATAGAGGAGATGAGGCAGAGGATAAGAGTCAGGTAGAGAACTCAGCAACTATATATCATCAGCAGCTTAACATCAGCAAAACCAAGGAACTGGTTATTGACTTTCACCACACCAAAGAGTCTCTGTGTCCATTCACTGTTCAGGGAGTGGATGTAGAGGGGGTCCAACTCCTACAAGTACTGGGGGGTCCACAGTAATGACAGTTTGGATTGGTCTATGAACACAGAGGAACTGTATGAGAAAGGGCAGAGCAGGTTCTTCTTCCTTAAGAGACTGCTTTCCTTTAATGTGAGTAGTGACATCCTTCACATCTTCTATAACTCTGTAATAGCCAGTGTGATTTTCTATGCTGTGGTGTGCTGGGCTGGTAAAATCACTGCATGTGAAGCCCACCAAATTAAGAAGCTAATTAAAAGGGTTCACTGAAATTCCCAAAACTTTCCACTATTTCGCCGAACTACAAGCGAAGCTAATTCAAAAGGGTTCTCATAACTAACAGACATATTTTAACTGTCTGTCATTCCTTGGTTGGGGCTGGAGTTGTAGTGGTGGTATTGTCATAAGTATCCTGCATGCACAATCGATACATGCAACACGTTGCAATTCTCTGGTGTATTATAAAATAATGTAAGTACAAACTAAAAAAGAAAATTATACTTGTTTTGTTCTGAAGTGTTTTTTGTTTTCAAATTAGCACATATGAATAAGGGACTTTATTCTGATAGGATCAAAGTCAATACAGGTGAATCTTCTATTCATTGAATGTTCTGGTGGATTGCTAGCAGGCCCATTTACAGTACCAGTTAATAAGAAGTGTGTTCACATATCCTAATCATTTTCCAGTTTTTTAAGCATTTGTTTTTCATGCACAAACAGTTTGTAGCAATTTGCAACAAAAATAACTGGGTTTAAAGTTAGTCCTAAATATTCAGTATATAAGGAAAACACATGTAATGGTTTTTTCCATGCTGAAAAAAAATTATGAGACTGAATGATTCATCTCTATTCTTCTTCTGTTTTTTTTCCCAATGGAACTACCCTTTGCCTGTTTTTTCCTATTGCAGATGCATGGTGGTGCATCTGTTTGATAACTCCCTAAGAGTCCGTAGACTTTCTGTTTTATCACTGCGCACCAGTAAATCTGCTCATTGCTGAGTCTGCTTCACTTCATAAATGGACCGGATGAGGGAGCAATTTAAATGAGTGAGACAGAGATGATTCAAAAAAGCTGAGGAAAACAGTAGTCAGGATAAGCAGAGGTTACCATAAACAAGAGAACAAAGCAACTCACAAACCATCAAGAAGCAAGGGTTGCAAAAAGAATCAAAAAGCCAAAGTGAGACTGATAGGAAAATCATTTTTTACAAGCTAAGTAAAATACTATTTCCTTTTTGTAACAACAACAACATTGAAGTGCACACTCCTCAGCTTTAGAAAGATTACCACCATGACAACACCTACATGTTTGAGTGTGAGATCATATCTGAGTTATTCATGGCACAATAACAACAAGAGGGCAGTGAATGTTGTCAAATAAATAAATAGCAAAGGACAAGCAATTTAATTTAGTCTTTTATAGTGAAGGGTTTTGCATGGAGCTAAAGGCCATCCGAACAGTAATGGGTGGAATGCCTGTTCACTGCAGGGCATGCTAATGCACAAATGGAGTCATTCAGTCTAACAGCCAGAACAAGCAGGAGTCCTCGGGGGAAAACCATAAGGAGTTTAACTTATGAGGGGTGATTGAGAAGTAACCACGTCATTCTGCATCTAAAGATTCCTCTTTGTTCTGGAGGTTTTTCATTTCAAAGTAACTTTCTTCAAACTCTAGCCAATTCATGCAATTTCACTGACAGGGAAAGGATTGTCAGTGAAGATTTTATGAGAAAAGATCCAGGGAAAAGTCAAAGTCCAAAAAACAAAGGACAGGTCAAATTCGGAAGTGAAAAGTACCATCATCAAAGCCACTGATGCTAACCAAAAAATCTAAGTTAAAAAAAAAAAAGCAAAGTACCACAAACTATCAAAGAAGTTTGCATGCAATTGCTAAGGGTTTTCATTTAATCTCAGATAAATTAAAACTGTGAGAGATGAACTTTATATAGTCATGCCGATGATGTCGTCATCACACCACCCCAGTGTATTGTGGGATTTGTCACCATAACACAGGGTGATGCAAAATTCTCAAAATGGCAGGGACTGTTGCTAAAACAAAATGCTAAACTTTAAAATTAAGTCTCCAATTAAAAAAACAGAAAAACAAGAAATGATATATAACTTAATTTTAAGTAGAACCTAAAAATTAATTAAGAATGTTTTGGCATTGTCTTCAAGCCACAGACAGTAACTTTGTTTATTTCTTCATTGGATGAAAACACACAAAATTCATGCAGAGCTACACAGGGCTAAGTCAGGACTGTAAGGAGGATATTATTTGCTGTAATATGTTTCAATGTTGCTGTTGCTGAAACGTCTTTGTCACATAGTTGTAGAAATATCATTTGCATTTCAACTGAAAAATAGTTTAAACTATAGTGTGTAAAAATGAAAGGACTGAATATCAATTGATCCTACTGTTGCTTTACGGTCACAAGGACTTCAATTGGACTCTCACACAACTCTCACACAACCACCCATCTGCAGCACACAGGGGATGCATGTACGACACCAAGTCTCAAAACTTTTCAATCAGCGTTCATATATGCAGAATAAAATAAAATCCAGCCAAATCAATTAATTTTAACACATTAGGTCTTGGATAAAATAAATCATTTACCCTCCACGCCTCTGAAACCTACCTAGTTTGGTCTTGGGCTGAGGTTTGAAATCAATTAAGTAATGTATACCTATAGGGTAGAGGTTATAAATGTATTTTATGACGATGGTGCTTTATATTCCATTTATCCTCATTTCATTTTAAGGCCTTGATATAACTCAGTATGATACAGATAAGAGATGTACATGTATGTGCTTGGTTAATCACGATTACTTCAGAACAGATAATAAAATTAATTAAAAATAAGAGTTGTTTTCTTTCTTTCATTTTTCTCAATTATTATTAATACGGAGTCCAATGTTAATACTTTGCTCTCAAAGGATGATAACAGTGTAGTGTGAGGGACACCACACGGCAACTGGCCCTGGTCGGGACACCCATGGGTGATGACAGTGTTGCAGAGAGCATTAGAGTTGTAGTTGTGGCTGTGCTGTGTTAAATGCTTTATTGTAAAGAGTTTCACACAATAAAAACCCTATTGTTCATTATTGTCCGGACTTGTGTGTTGGGAGTTTGGAGAGATGAAGAGCCCACTGAGGACCACAGTAGCAATATGGTCATCACAAATTCATCGTTAATGGTATGTCTTAGGTCAAGTTGTCTAAAATTCAGAAATTCACAACAATCTATCCATCATTTTGTTCATAAACCTGCTTATCCAGTTCAAGGTTGTTGGAAGCCATAGTTTACCTATCAGCATTGGGTGTAAGGTGCAACAGCCCTAGAGAAGGTGCTAGTCCATTGTAGGACACACTCACACACATTCATTCACACAGGGTCAATTAAAATGACCATTTATCCTAATGTGTTATAACTATGTTCTGTTTTAATGGTTTCTTTAACATGCTTTGTCCATTTTTATGTTTTTCAACTGGGGGAAACCATGTAGAAACTAATTTGGTTATGCATTTATACTTTCACCTTCATTTCTAAATAGTTTGCTTTTCACATCGTTTTTGTTTACTCATGACGCCAATTTCTGGACAATTTGTTTACGGCTGTCATCTTGTTGCTATGCTAGGACAACTAGAAGGTGTTATGACTCACTGCACTCAGAAATGACAAAGATGTCTGACTTCCAAAATAGTAATCCCACTTAACCTGCCCAGAAAAGACACATTTCGCGACATCCAGAGGGAATACTCTGAATACTGCTGGCTTTGGCCTCCCCCTAAAGAGAGGGGCTTTGGGTTCAAAATGTGTACATTACACATTAATATTCCAATAAATCAAAGTATTTCCCAAGGGATGGAGAGAAACCATTCAAATACAATAGGACTGAGCAAGAAATCATCCTACTAGAATCTTTATAAAAAAATAAAATATATATTAACAATAAAATAGCACAAGGCTCAAAAAAAGTAAGACAAGAAGTTGCCTTGAAGACAATTCAAAGAAACCAAATCCAATAATAAATCCATAAATCATAATCCAGACAAAAATCATAAAAGAAGAAATCCAAACAAAGAAACAAGAATACTCACTTAAGCTCCAAAGCCCAAGGAAAGAACCTCAAGGATCTCACTGTCCCAGCTTGCTTCTAAAGACTGTGTGACTTTCCCACCATGAGCTAGAGGTGGGAGAGAAATTCGCCAAGATGAGGTGCAGAGCTGGTTAATGTTTAAAATGGTCAAATCTCTTTAATAGTTTGTTTACCTTTTTAATTCATTTCTAAAGCAAATAGGACTTTAGCTGGCTCAATGAGTACACCTGGCCAAGCTCAACAAAAGTCTCAGTCTTGATCACTATGATTTTTGACCTCCAAAAAAAAAAAAAGTCAGTTTGGAATAGATTTGAATTTTCTCATATATCATCATGCAATTATGTTCAGAAAATGTAAGAACTAACATTTAATGTCCTAATATTTATAAGAATATTCAATTTGGTACAGCAACAATTGCATAAGGATAAACAGCAATAATTATAGCCTAATGATTGGCCTTGTATACAATAGTCCAAGCCTACTTCTATTTCTTTAGGAAAAGCATCAGGCTCTTATTTAAAAGTGGAAGCTTCTTTGCCTTTTCAAATGGCAGACGGTTCTTTTACAATAACACAAGATAAATCTAAACAGTCTCTCACAGTCTGTGCTTGTGGATGGGACAGAGAAGTATTTTGTCTGTTCCTTGGTTCTCAAGTCATACATGTCCACATTGTTTATTAAGCTCAACTTCTGTGAATAGTGTTGCTTTGTATCCCTATTCAACTCCTCCCAGTATGATCCATTCTCCTTCTCGCTCCCTTGGCCTATTTGCATTTTCCTTTGTCAAAAAAATATGGTTTTTCTCAGTGTATTACTACTATCGTTGTACTTTGTTGCAAGCAAACCAGAATAATTCTCTAAAGATGGTTCACACAACCCATAGTGCAATGCAGTGTTATCTATCTCTCATTCCTTTTAGAAATGGAACCACTTCTTGAAAGCTGTCAGGAAAGCAATGGAAACAGCATCACAAATTCTGCTAAAAAATTCTGCATTTTACTCATCTGGCTGAATATTGAATGTGCCATGTTTGGCCAAATATTTTGGATTCATCCCTAGCCACAATACCTTTTCTATATTAATAGATAGTGTATATGTGCTTTTCTATGTAAGGAAAAAATCTACTAGGAACTTTTGCTTAGAATAAACAGGTTTCTAGTATTTTACCATGACATAACAATGCCAAAGTCATTCTATCAGAGTGATAATTTTTGAGTTAACAAGTCCATCCTGGCAGACATAGACATCACTCCATCAGTGAACAAATCATATTCAGGGATGAGGAAAACTTGAAAATTTCAGCCCTGTCACAATATCTTCGATTACATATATTGTGAATAAATTAAAAGGGAAGGTCTGGGGCACCAAAGGACACCCCATTTAATACTGTATCTGAGAGGATAAAATCAAGAATAGAAGATTTAGCAGTAACACAGGTACTGAGGCATTTTCGGTGATAATCAAATTTACAAAGCATCAGTAAATTGGCTATTCATTTGTGCATTATGGCCTACTAAAATAATGTCACTTTGGAAATGTAATAAGTGACTTAAGTAAGACATATTTCTCTTGATATTGCATACTTCAGTATAAAGCCTGTAAATCCTTCATGTTCATGAGTAATTTTACCAGTGTATCACAAGTTCTTAATATACCATGCTGCACATGGATGAATAAACACTTAACTGATGCTTAATAAATATAATTAACACCAAAAACATCATTTGTTAAGGTATTATTACATAATTGTAAAGGAATAATAGATGCATTTTTGCAGTACCTAAACTACAGTGTTACCGATTTAGTAAAGAAATACATCATGATTGACATTTGGATGGCACTGTGAATGATTTTCAATAACAGAGGAGATCTCTCCTGGTGTGAAGTCAGGTCCCAAATAAACATTGCCATCCTATTGGATGGTGGATTAAGTACAGGAGGAAGTAGAAAGGGCGTAGTTGGTGTTGCCGTGACAGAAAGTGATGCCTATAGTCTTTCAGTCTACCAAAAGTGCCCAACCCAAATGTAATGGTAAAAGAGCTGATATGGGGTAAAAGAGGATAAAACCAAGGATGATGGTTTACTACCTGTTACTGTCTGCCTTAGTCTAATTACTGTTTAAGCCAAACTGCACAGTAGCTCCCACTACTTTTGTAAGAACAATAACATATGCTTTCAAAAAGTAGACTTTTGGAAATAAAGAATCAACTGTAAAAAGGAAAATGAACAACAATGACTCTTGTACTCTAATGATTACATAGTGACATTTCAAGGACATTCTTATGCACTTGGAAAGTAAAAATGTTCCAAAAATCAGCAAAAAAAAAGTCATGTACAAAATCTCGACAAAAAAAACAAACAGCAAAGGAGGTGCAAAAAGGTGTTACCTAAAAGGCAAACTAAACCAGTTCAAAATCCAAGAATCAAAATACAAAAACCCCAAAACTCAAGTTCTACTACAAGAAAAAAAAAATACTCGTAAAATTCAGAAAAGCAAAAAAAAATAAATCCAAAAGAGAGAGGGAGACGGCTAGAAGAAGAGGAATACTCCAACATTCCGACCCTAGAACTGTGTAAATCCCCATCATATGTGAACTATGGTTTCAGGAGGGCGCACCCCCTCAGGCTCAGCACACAAAAGAGAAGTAATGTAACATCCATCCATCCATTATCCAACCCACTATATCCTAACTACAGGGTCACAGGGGTCTGCTGGAGCCAATCCCAGCCAACACAGGGCGCAAGGCAGGAAACAAACCCCGGGCAGGGCGCCAGCCCACCACAGGGCACACACACACACACACACCAAGCACACACTAGGGACAATTTAGAATTGCCAATGCACCTAACCTGCATGTCTTTGGACTGTGGGAGGAAACCAGAGATACCTGGAGGAAACCCGCGCAGACACGGGGAGAGTAATGTAACACATAATAATTAAATAGAAGTATAAAATAAGTACATGAACATAAATATACAAAATACTTATAATAGGAATATGAAAAGGAAGACAAAAGCATTTCTAGAAACATAATCCATCAAAGAAACACAAAGAATGATAAAACACTTAACTAAAAAGAAAACAAACATAAGCCAGGAATGAAACCCTGGTTATAATATAACACCACCATGCACACTACCTATTGGTACATCTACTCTGACAACAAGTTTAAAATAGGACTACTATCATGTCCAACATAATAACGATAATGAAAATGAATAAAATTAGTTCATAATGCACTGACCATATTAATGCACATTATTATGGCTCTGAGTTACTAGTGTGGGCAGCAACAAACATGCGATGAATGGTAGAAGAAAGTAAAGAATTAATACACTGTAAAAAAAATTAAGGGAACACTTAAATCACACAACAGATCTCAAAGAACAAAATATTTAAGTGGAAAATCTTTACTGAGTAATACTGTGTAATTTGTTGATAACAAAATGATGTAACAACGGTCAATGCAAACTAAAATCACCAACCCACGGTGGGCTTCATTCAACATAACACCAAAAATCAAAGTCAAAATTTGAAATTATAAACTGATCTAACTTGCGTAAATTCCATAACGGAAACTCATAATGTGATTCAGTAGTGTGTGTGACCCCACATGCCTGTATGTACTCCCAACAACATTTGGGCATTCTCCACATGAGATGACGATTAGTGTTCTGGGAGATCTCCTCCCAGATCTGGATCAAGGAATCAGGGAGCTCCTGGATAGTCTATGGTGTTACTTAAATGCACTAATACATAATGTCCCAGAGATTATGAATTAGATTCAGGTCTGGGGAATGTGCAGGACAATCAATGGCATCAATACCTTCGTCGTCCAGAAACTGCCTACACATTCTGGCCACATGAGGCCAGGCATTGTCCTGAACCAGGAAGAACCCATGGACCACTGTACCAACATAAGGTCTGACAATGGTTCTGAGGATTTCATTCTGGTATCCAACAGCAGTCAGGGTACCATTGCCTAGCATCTGGAGGTTGGTGCGACCCTCTAAGGATATGCCTTCACAGACCACCACTGACCCAACGCCAAATTGGTCATGCTGGATGATGTTGCAGACTGCATAATGTTCACCACAGCATCTCCAGACACTTTTACACCTGTCACATGTGCTCAGTGTGAACGTGCTCTCATCTGTGAAGAGAACTGAGCACCAATGGTGGAGCTGCCAACTGTGGTATTCTCTGACAAATGCCATTGAAGCTGCATGATGATGGGCTATGAGCACATGTCCCACTAGACGACATCTGGCCCTCATGTCACCCTAATGGAGTTTTTTTCTTACAGTTTGGTCGGAAACATGCTCACCAGTAGCCAGCTGGAGGTCATTTTGTAGGGCTCTTGTTCCTCCTTACACAAAGGAGCAGATACTGATCCTTCTGCTGGGTTGATGCCCTTCTATGGCCCTGTCCAGCTCTCCTTGTGTAACAGCCTGTCTCCTATTATCTCTTCCATTCTTTTGAGACTGTGCTGAGAGACACAGAATACCTTCTTGCGATGGCACGTCTGGATGTGCCATCCTGGAGGAGCTGGACTGCCTGTGCAACCTGAATCAAATATCAAATAAGCTAAAAACAAAAGAGGAGACCCGGGGCAGACCCAGGAGATTCGAGAGGGATAATATATTTTGATTGGCCTGGTAGCATCTGGAAATTCTCTAGGAAGAGTTGGAAAAAATGTCTGAGGGCTGGGTGCCCAGTTTGTCTAACTTTGGTGTGTTGCCATCACAACCCTCAGCAGGATAAGCAAAGTGAAACTGAAGTGAAGTAAAAATAAACAGACTTTGTTGTCAGCAAAAGCAAAAGCTTTGTCAAGAACAAACAGAAATGCAAATTGTAAGATAAGTCTGGAGTTTCAAAGTGCCAACAATACAGAGAAATACAATAGTGGACCTTAAACAAGTGGACTAAAGGAGAAACAAGTGAAACAAGTGGAGGAGCCCAGAGTCGAGTTCATTATAGTGCCCAACAAACAAGAATTAAGGGTACAAACATTATATTGTGGTACAGAGAGTGCTTATGAAGTCTGATGTTAAAATCATGTTGCCACAATATTAAATGAAATAGAAGTCTTAAAAGGACATATCCTACTCTGACAAATGAAACGAACAACTTCAGCTATTACCCAGGTCTGATCAAAGTTGATCCAGCAGAATGTTTTCCAGTTAAATAGTGAATTGTTGGACACCAGTAAAAATTAAAGGGAAGTGAATTCAGGAACCATTTCTTCACACTAAAATTAATAAAAATTACTGAATGAAAAAGCAGAAGCTGATTTTTAAAAATGGCTGGATGAGACACAAGCACTATCATTAAAACAAACAAGTCTGATGGATCGAAGAGTCTCCTGTTATGTCCATGTAAGTAATGTAATGTAATGTATTTCTTTGTTGCCATTATCAGCATATTTGTAGTCTTTCCAGAATACAACATATAGAGTGGTCAACACCCACCCCTTTGAGACAAAGTCAATGTCTCGAGGAAGCTGGGCAAGCAATATATGAACAAAATATTTTGTCTGAGGCTAAGGATCTGCACTGGTATCCAGAAGGTTGCCCGTCCCCATTACTGCCAAAAGAGATCCTACTCTGCAGGGCCCTTGAGCAAGACCCTTAACCTGCAATTGCTCTAGGTGTGCTGTACAATGGCTGACCCTGCGCTCTGATCCCCGGGTGTATGCGAAAACTAGCAAATTCCTAATACAAGAAATTGTATAAGGTGAAATAAAGAACAGAAAAAAAGAATGTTGTACATTTAAAAACTCACAGGAAATATACTGTACTACTTAAAACAGGAACTGAGAAACAGAGAGCACTTTGAGATACACAGATGTGACTCATTTCAAGTTTCAAACCTCATGAAACTGAAGGAGCAGAGAAGCCGAGTGTCCATTGCTCATCAAGCCTGACACACACTCAACTGAAGTTTAAATGGGAAACAAAATGCAAATGTACAGAACATGTGCCACAGAAAACTACTGCTGTGTTCATTACCAATTTAAGATTTGTTGCTGAATTTTGCTCAGACACAAGCCACATAATACTTTCACAATAAAATTTTAGGTCTTCTACCATTATGGGAGCTCTCTTAGTTTTTGTGTCACTATGTGGGGCAATGCAGTGTACATTTCTTTTTGATGAGAGTAAAAAATAACATTTTGAATAATGTAATAAACCCTGGCTTTAATACAACACTACCATGCACACAACCCATTGGCACATTTACTGTGACAATGAGTACAAAGTTTAAAATAGAACAACTAACATGTCCACAAAGGTCAGTTGCACCTTCAAGCTGTAATAGTTGCTCATTGTGACATTCCAAGGTAGCCTCCTGCCAAGCAGAAAGTCATTTCCATTACTTTAGAACTTTGAAATATCACACAAAGCATCACTATGCTCTGCTAAGAGAAGGAAAATGTCAGGCCATGGAGAAAAATTTGGAAACAAACCAGAAGATGAACAGTAAGTAAATAAAGCCTAACAGATGTCTAAACTCAAGACAAGAACCAAAGTGCATAGTATTATTTTCAAATAAAACTTAGTTCAATTCAGGATTATGAGGAGCAAAAGTGTATTCTGATAACAATAGATGCAAAGTAGGAGCCAGCCATTGTCAGGGCACACTCATGCACACTCCCACACTCACATTCACACTTATACATGGTCAATTGCAAATAAACCATTTGGACATGAAAGTTTAGAAAGAAGGTACATCAGGAAGTAGCCAGATAGAGTAAGTTGGTTTATGATTGTTCGACTTTGTTGTCAGTTATTAGTAGTGGTGTTTTAGGCACCGTCCACACTCATACATTTTCATTTAAATACGCAAACATTTGTCCATGTTTTTGACATTCGTCAGCACTACCTCAGAGTTTTAACACTTTTAAAAATGCTTTCCAGAGGCCTCATTTATAAAACTTTGCACAAATTTGAGTGTGAAAATATGCGCATGGCAAAAACTACTTGCACGAAATTTACCCTTAATAAATCACAATCACCTTGTAAACGTGTGTACATGAATGTGCCTCGAATGCTGCCCTGAAACATCCACATATGGAGCAGGCAAATCAACCTCATGTACACAGTATGCAATCATGATGCTTCAGAACTTCATTGGAAGGTAGAGTAGCTTCCATCTTGACACGTCAAAACACCGTCACCTGCATTCAAGAATATCTGGCTGTGCTCCGTAACTGAGAGCGCAAGTGTCATGTAGGGCATTATAATGCCTTTCCTCTGCATTCTGCAGGTCAGGGAAAGCAGTAAAGCTCCAGTATCTGAGCAGATAGCCGCTACTACCTGGCACATGTAATGACATAATTGTTGTTACAATGAATAGTACAGGCCATATGAAAAACTGAGGGTTCAGCCAGTTATCTAACCAACAAGCCTGTCACCACATCCGGTACCATCACATCTGTCAAAGCTGCTTTGCCTCAAAATAAATGAATTTACAGCTGGACCCAATCCACCGAGCCATGACTTGGCATCACAGATGACTTGTGTGTTAATGGAAAGTCACTGCTCACGGGTACCAGAAGCATCTGTGTTCTCGCTAGGTGCCCTGATGGAGTGAAGCGAGGCTGAGATATTCCAGACCTGCTGGCCTGTTCCCTAAGAAGTGACAACAGATAGCCTACGTACAGTATATAAATGGACGAATAACCAAAGAAACTCTTCTGTGCAAATACGCAGCATTGGCCCTCTTAAAAGGCAAGTAAAATACGGTCTGTACATCATATTCATCATTTTCTAGGTATAATATGTTTGTTATGTCAACACACATCATAATAAGAGTTCAGTGATACGAATTATGCATATGAGTCATCATTTAGCTGGTCTGGCTACATTTCCGTAATTGATTGCTATTTGTTGTTATTTCCTAGTTTCTCCAAAATGTTGCATACACAGGTGTCAGTGTTGTTGGATATACTACTCGCATTCCCCCATCAAGTTTTCTTTAATAAATCCTGCTGTTTTCTTGGGAAATTGTGCATGCACATTTTGAGCCTTTTGTGTGTACACAAGCTTTATAAATGAGGACCCTGAGCCACAAATTTCTAAAAACAGCTCGTGCATTTCAGTGTGAATGGGTGAAAATGAAGGTTTTTGTAAATGCTGACCCCAGCATGCTGTGGTTGGTTTGTGCTTATTGTGCTGCCCTTCCCAGATTGGATCCTAGTTATTATAATGTCTCATTCTCTGATTGGTTCACGCAAGAAAAACATACACTGACATAATAGATATTTAAGAGTTACTTTACATGGTGTTTCTTGTGTTGCTTCACTATAGGCATCTAAATTGCATTTTGTACAGTTTGAATGCTGCATACATTTTTTATAATAAATCCTGTTGCCATTCAATTAGGACGGGCACTCACCTGCTCCCGGAAAGGTGCAGAAAGCTGCCAAGCTCACAAGAATACAGTGCAGGAGCATGAAAGCACAATGCAATAAAGGAAAGGTACATACACACACAAGAGTCTTCATTTTCTCTTTTTCATAATAGTTTGACATGTGCTGTAACTCCATAAGAAATGTTTTGCTGCTTAATTAAGGTCAATTACAGGTCAATTCAGGGGAACATCAAAGTTTTTTTGCTCCTGCACTAGTGGTCATATTGAGCTAATTGTCTGAAAATTGGAAGTAGTTAGCATCGGAGCACTAGCAGAATCTTCAAGGAGCTGTAGAGAAGAGTTAAGCACTTGAAGAGTAGTGGGAATCTGGAACAAACTACCAAGACATGTAGTTGACGCAGAAACCTTCACAACCTTTAAGAAGTGTCTGGACAAGATTTTGGGACAGCTTAGCTATTAGCTGAGCAGATGGACTGAATAGTCACATCTTGTTTGTCCAGTTTCTTATGTTTTTATGTCTATGGGGATGTGGGAGGAAAACCAGAATCCCTGCAGCAAAGCCCACTCATATAGTGGAGATATACACATCTCCACATCTACAAAAACGTCAGTCAGAGTGGAACCCAGGACCTAAAGGCACTAATCATTGTGCCATTATGCCTATTTTTAATAATTCCTGTTCTCCCAATTTCATCATTTGCATGATTTGGTGAATTCAACACAAGTGTTGGAACAATTGGTTCAATCACTTTTTATTTCAAATAATATCTCATCTGCTGAGGAACATCCAACAACACTTTAACAACAAGTTGGTATGATCGACTGTGCACATCCATCTGTTTTCTCCACCTACTTTTTCCAGCACACGTGAATATGAGAAAACTTTTTTTTTTTTAATATATTTTTGCTGGCAAATTAACATTTACTATCCAGGTAACTAGCTTTGAAAATGCTTGCCTTTATCACTAAGAACATGTGAATAAATCTGGTACCACTGAGCCATTCCACATTTATTTCATCTGCTTTTTCTGTTATTGTGGAAGAATAGACAGTCAGTGATCCTTCAAAACTGCCTTTGTTAATCCATGCATGTTTGTCACATGCCACACCGTTGCTTCCGATCTTCTAAATCTATATGATTTGCATGAATTTGTAAATGTGTGAAGAGTTCCAAATTAACTAAATATGGGAACTGATACTAAAGAAATAATATAAATTGAGTTTATTTACCTTCTTGGACCTCAAACCCATCCTTGACCCATCTCCAAAGAGCAGTGGTGCACCATCCTCCTCCTTAAAGACAGCTGTTACTGCAGTGGCAGGGGGCTGTCCTGATGGAGGAGTCTTAAAGGAGCTCAATTCCTCTTCCCCTTGTATTTTCGAAACAGTACATAGGCTTCCCTGTCATCTCCATTGTTGTGTGTCTTCAGGGTATGATTAAGAACTGAGTGCACTGCTGCCTCACACCTTGCCTAAATCATTTCTTGTGAGGATTTGCTGCCAAAGCTCTTGTTTATTTACATTAGTGCCGACCAAAGAGCGTCTGCAAAATGAGCAAGCAACTGTGAGGAAAGAAAAATAAATGGCCTCCCTCTCATTGAGTGGGAATGGAAATGAAGCACTGAGTCAAACAAACAAGATCTGTTTTATAAAGCACATTTCATGGTCCTATATATCTTAACACAATCAAATAATATATTTATGTAATGTGAGTGATGGCTGGTTAAGTGACTGTTCTGGGTCCAATAACACTGGCCAACACAATTTATTTTTTGTGCCAAGGGTGAAAGTGCCTGAACCTTATAGAAGTTTGTGCGTTGAATCCAAATATGTTTTCAGAATTCCTCTATCAGGCAAGGTTTTGAATTATGTACAATTTAAATTTGAAAATACTGAGTACATCTGTACTTATCTGGCACCCTGCCCGGGATTGGTTCCTGCCTTGTGCCCTGTGTTGGCTGGGATTGGCTCCAGCAGACCCCTGTGACCCTGTGTTCGGATTCAGCGGGTTGGAAAATAGATGGATGGATGGATCTGTACTTATTAAAATGACAAACATATATCTAAAGCTTAGCCATTTTTGATTTTCTGCTGTATTTTACCTCAGGAACATCTCTCTTAAGAGTCCAGCATTAGTCATTCAGCATACTGGGACTCAACTTACCTTTTTAACCATGTTGAAAATGTCCTGCTCGCCATGTGCATTGCTGACCACAGCACAGTCTTCACGGAAAAACATTCAAGTGAGAGTCCCAGAGATGAATCTTCAATGGCATTTGTGCCCCACCGTTTGGTATGACTTGAGAAGGTCCTTCACCATTTCAAGATAGTCCTCAGTCTTACGATTTCCCAAAACGTTACTGCAGATGCTTCTGAAGTTCTGCCAAGCAGATTTCTTAACCCAAATTTCTAATCTCTTAACACTTCCTGATCTTGGCATCACTGATCTGGGGAAATGTGTTTCTCGAGTATGTGAATCCTGCTTGTTTTTATCCATTGCTTTAACAAAGCTTTTCATAAGTTCAAGTTTTATATGAGAGAAGGAAGATAAAGTTTCTTAGGGCACTTTTTACCACATTTTACTTTCCTGAACAAATGAGGCTTGTTTTGACCATTTTTTTTTAATATAGAGTTTCTTCATGTCCCTACTGTCCCACTCACACAAAAAACACAGTACTTAAGTGCAGTCACCTTTAGATTTTTACAGGTATTCTACTCCATTACTGATACTGAATGCCATCGATAAGAAACCTCATGTTTTCATGCAACTCTTTTATGTTAGCATGTGCTGTAGGTACAGAAGGAAATGTTAGTCTGTGATGGAGAAGGACAGCTTTCAAGCTGATATTCGAGGAGTCAATGAACAAACACCAGACATCCATGTTGTGTTTATTAAAGACAGTAAAAATGTATCTGATAGTGATTAATATTTGAAAAAATATGTATATTTATTTTGTTAATATTTTTTCCTGCAATGGCACTAAATGATGAAAATACGACGTAGGTGCCATCACCACAAAACTAAGCATGATAGAAAAAAAATCTGATTTCATGTTTGGATTCAGCATTTTAAAGTAGATTTAAAACATCCATCACGATCCTTTTGACACAATTATCTTCCAATTGAGAATGTGCCTGATCGATGCTACTGTGTAATGTAATCAGTTTGCTCTGTAAAGGACTTTGTGATAGCACCTTTTTGTCAAGCACACTTTATTAATAATGAAAACAAGTCAACTGATTGATTGGCATTTCGGTGGCACAGTGGGTATCTTGGTTTGATTTCTGTGTCTCATCATTATCTGTGTGGAATTCCCATAGTTGTGTGTGGGTCTTCTTTTAAGTAGTCCTTTTTACCATCACCCAAAATGTGCAGGATAGGTTCATTTGTGACTCCCAATTGTCCCTCAATGAGGGGGCTTTTAGGTGAGTGACTGTGTGTTGCAATGGACCGGTGCCCCTTCTACAGCTGGCTCCTGTGCCTGATGCTGCCAGAAACAATCATCAATTCTTTACATTTATAATCTACTTAGTCAAAGTAATAATAAGTTGATTAGAAACAAAAAATGAGTAAAGGAATTAAATTGCTTCCTACATTATTTTTTTTCATGTTAGACTTTTGTAAAATAGACAATCTGCCAGAAACAATCATCAATTCTTTACATTTATCATCTACTTAGTCAAAGTAATAATAAGTTGATTAGAAACAAAAAATGAGTAAAGGAATTAAATTGCTTCCTACATTATTTTTTTTCATGTTAGACTTTTGTAAAATAGACAATCGAAAAGTGATCATTAATGCAAAGAACAGTCTATCGACCTACTACAACCATTATCATTCAGGGCCATCTTTGACAAAACACCAGTCTGAACTAGAGATAGACAGGCATGAAATGAAACCATTTGTGTGAATAAAACTTACAGTTCTCCACTAAATTTAGATTTTGGAGTGATACTGGAGAAATTGTTATAAATATTCACATACCCAAAATGTTCAAAAAGTAAAAAGATCTGCCTTGGGTGTTTTTTTTTCTCTAACATCACACTAATAATATAGGAACAGGGAATTCATCTTTATTTCATATACCACTTTTGACAATATACAAAACATGTTTTAATTAGATAGATAGATAGATAGATAGATAGATAGATAGATAGATAGATAGATAGATAGATAGATAGATAGATAGATAGATAGATAGATAGATAGATAGATAGATAGATAGATAGATATCTTTATTAAGGAAATTGAAGGGTTATAGCAGCAGACAATACAAATGTAAACGTACACATATACATAGAATAATTATCAAGTATACTGACAAGGTAGAAATACACATATGACAATAATATGCTCAATTATTGTGTACAGTTTTGGTCTCCAGGCTACAAAAAGGACATAGCAGCACTAGAAAAAGTCCAGAGAAGTGCAACTAGGCTGATTCCAGGGCTAAAGGTAATGAATTATAAGGAAAGATTAAAAGCGCGGAGCCTTTTCAGTTTACGCAAAAAGAGATTAACAGGAGACATGATTATGAAGGGAATTACTGTAGAACTGTGGATCGAAACTGTTACTTTAAAATGAGTTCATCAAGAACATGGGGACACAGTTCGGAACTTAGTAAGGGTAAACTTCACACAAACATTAGGAAGTTTATCTTCACACAGGGAACCACAGACACTTGGAATAAGCTACCAGATAGTGTGGTAGACAGTAGGACTTTAGGGACCTTGATGTTATTTTGGAATAATTAAGTGGACAGGACTGGCAAAATTTGTTGGTCCAAATGGTTTGTCCTCATCTAGATTGTTCTAATGTTATAAAGAATTATCTAAAAGTAAATTAACAAGTGTAAGTATTTAATAACTGTAAACCTCTGCCAATGAATAATGCATTATAGGGCCTGACAGCTGAGGGAAGAAATGACCTCACATTGCGCTCCTTGAAGCAATACAGTTATCTCAGTCTGTTACTTAAGGTGCTCCTCTGGTACACCAACAAATTCACAAACAGGTAAAAATGAAAGCAATCGGCTTTTCCATATGATGGAGAGGAAGGAATACCATCAGCCAGAGTGTCCGTCACGACCAAGACTGAAAACTCCTGCACTGGGCAGAGAGTCATGGAGAATGTATTGCATTTTGCCACAATATGTTTACTCTGTGAGTGCCATGGCTGCACAGTCATTGGTGTTGTTGCCTCACACCTCCAGATGCCTGACTTTAAAATTCACACTTTGCCACTGCATGGGATTGCCGTTCTTCCTGTCTTGTTTTTTTGTTCAGAATACTCTGATTTCCTGCCACATACAGTAACATGGACATGAGTTACTGTATACTGATTGTTGACTCTAAATGTGCTGGTATGAGTTTTTTGGATGTGAGTCCTGAGACAGACTGGCATCCTATCCGGCGTTGCTTTCCACCTTGTCTCGAGTTACTGCCAGAACAACATTAACTTTCTGTAACCCTCAAATGATAAGTGGGTTAGAAAAAAGATGGATGTTTGCTCAGGACAGTATGGACTTGATTAATGAAAAATTATAAATTTAGATTTGGGGGAAATAATTAACAAGAGCCTTTTATTGGACAGATATTCTTCTTGCTTCTAGATTAATGTAAAGAAAAATGCCTGGCAAACTGAATTTTGATGAAGAAGAAATAATTGCACTTATTAAATACGAGTTAAAAATTAAACAAAGCTCTTTACACACCATAGTGTGAAAAAGAAATCATTATAGAGAAGGCAAGCACACAAGTCTATTGTATATCTGAGATTATGGGCTCAAGGCAGCACTGATAAACACTGACAAAATCTGTTTACATCAAGATGTCATGTGCTGCTTCAGCACACACAGCAATGCTAGCTGATGCAAGCAGGGCTTTAAAGAAGCCTTCCAACTTTTAAGAACCAAGATTTATTTGAAAAACACAGCTTAGGATATAACATTTTTAAGTCAACATAATTCAGTTCATGTTCTTTGGGAGAAGGCCTATCCTATAAGCACAGGGCAAAAATTTCACTTATATGCTTGAATTCTTTGAGAAAGCTGCAAAAACATACACTAAGAAAGGTGTGTATGATATTATTTATCTTGATCTTCAGAAGATCTTCTCTTGATAAGGTCCCACAAGAAAAGTTAGTGATCAAACTAAAAGAAGTGGGAATTCAATGTGCGGTCTGTAGGTGGTTACAGAATTGGATCAAGCACAGGAAACAAAGTGTAATGGTGAGGAGAACATTTTCAGAATTAAGTGATATTAAAAGTGGTGTCCTTTAGGGATCAGTGCTCGGGCCACTGCTTTTATTAATATGTATAAATGCTCTGGACAAGAATATAATAAATAAGCTGGTTAAGTTTGCAGATGATACCAAATGAGATGGAAGGGAAGATGATGTAGAATCAACTAAATTTTTGCAAAAAGACTTGGACAGCATACAGTCAGATTTCTGACAGATGAAATTTAATGTAGTAAAGTATTAAATGTAGGAAGCCGAAATGTTAAATTTGAATACACAATGGGAGGTGCGAAACTTAAAAGCACACTTGTGAGAAGGACCTGGGAGTTGTAGCAGACTCATCACTCTCTACATCCAGATTGTGTACAGTAGCCATCAAGAAAGCTAAGAAGATATTAGGTTTGTGATGAGTGGTCCGTGGTGTCGGTTGAGTTTTTAAATAAAAGAAAGATACACTGCGAGGTGGTGGCTCTAATCGGGAGCAGTTAAGTGCGTGAATATGTTTCACTCTGGGGAATGGGGTGCCTGGCTGATTGCAAAGGCACGTGCAAGTGTGAGCCTCAGTCAGGTGCCTCATCAGCTCCTTGGAGGGAGTGGCATCATCTCAAACTCACACTCAATTAGGAGAAGCAGCTTAAAAGGAGCCTGCATGGGACATAGGAGGAGAGAAAAAAAACACTCATGAAAGAATAGGAAAAGCAGAGACAGAGGTTAGAAAACAGGAGGAAAGGCAGGAAGCGAAGATAGACGGTGCGAGTGGGTGAGCGAATGAGAAGGAACAAGAGAAGACAGGCAGCTGGG
This sequence comes from Erpetoichthys calabaricus, assembly GCF_900747795.2. Classification (NCBI taxonomy): domain Eukaryota; kingdom Metazoa; phylum Chordata; class Cladistia; order Polypteriformes; family Polypteridae; genus Erpetoichthys; species Erpetoichthys calabaricus. The sequence goes on along the minus strand of NC_041397.2, from coordinate 274,562,690 downwards.
AGGAGGTCAGTTGGAGAGCATGCAGCCGAGGCTCAGCGGCTGAAGGAGGTCACTCCAGATGAGAGATCAGAGAGCTGCTCTGCTTGGATGGAACGACTAACTGTGTAAGGTGGGAGAAAAGTAGCAAGGACTGCAAGGGAAGGCTCAGTGCGGTGTCTTGCAGGATAGCCATGAAATGCAAGGATGTGAGCCTGGCAGCTGGAGTCGGAGGCTTGGTGTGGTGTCCTGCCATGGCCACAGACGGTTGCAGGGGCCCGAGCCTAAGAACAAGGTGGTTCGGTGAGGTGTCCTGCTGGGAACGATGGGCTGCAAGGACCCAAAACAGGTGGAGAAGGAAGACTGTGACTGTTAGTTAGACATTTCCGCGACTGCCAGAATTCAGCTGGAGTTCAGCTGAGGAGGTGGCCGTTGTAAACAGATACACCAGGGACTTGATTTTAAAGGGAAGTTTCATGCCTTGAGTTTTTAACCTTCATTTTAAAGGGTTATTTATAGACTTACTTTAACCTCCACTTTTCCACCATTTTGAAGGTTTATTTATTGAACTGTCTGCACGATAATACCTGCCCCTTGCTATATGTGTCCTCATTTGAACAGTTCATCTTGGTTGCAGTATGGATGGTGGTGGGTTCAAGAGGCTCCCGGGCGCAAGCGTGGAGTGTGAAGCATCACAAGGTTATGTATCATGATATGTGGAGTACAAGTCAACTTATGCTTAAGTTATACAATGCACTAGTGTGGTCTCCATGTCACAAAAAAGATATAGCAGTGCTCGAGAAAGTCCAGAGAAGAGCAACAAGATTGATTCGGGGACAAAGAGCTGTGGGCTATCAAGAGACACTGAAGGAGATGAACTTTTTAAGTTTAAGAAAACAGAGATGAAGTGGTGACATCATTGAATTGTTTAAAATAATGAAAGGAATTACTACTGTGGATCCCAGTTATTACTTTAAAATAAACTCTGCAAAGAAGAACACGGTGACACGGTTTAAAAGATGGTGAGGGCAGATTTTGCACAAATGTTAGAAAGTTTTTCCTTCAATGGTGTTATGGAGAATAAAACTTTAGGGACCTTGAAATTTAAACTTAATATTATTTTAGACAATCTTGATGAATAAAATGGACAAGCTGTCTGGGTTGAATAGTCTGTTTTATAATGTTCTAAAGAGATAATCCAACCCTGAACAGGTCCATCATGGGGCTCACTCACTCACTCACTCACTCACTCACTCACTCACTCACTCACTCACTCACTCACTCACTCACTCACTTACCCATACATTCTCCTTCATATGGGATCAACTGAGAATATCCCTCTGTATTCCTGAAATATGGTGGAAAATATAGTGAGGGAGTTCGGTTCTGTTTGTTCTTAGTCAAATTTGGGATCCTGGCCAAATGTAATTTTATAGCAAGTAGGTGTCTGACAGCTTTAAAGAAGAAAAAGTCCTAGTACATCTGATTCCTTGTTGGATCTCTAGTAGCTCCTCGTCTGTTACAATATATTGTAGAGAGCCAGTGAGGATCAAGGGAGCTCAGGCTTGGATAGTTCAAGCACCTTTAATAGCACAGCTGAGACACCCCCACAGCCTGGAAACGTAAGGCCTTTGAAATGGTCTGATTTGCAGTCAAAGACCTCAGCAATGGCAGCCGTGGGCTGTGGGGCAGAGAAAGTAAATAAGGGCATCCGTGGGAGGACATCAGGAATGTTTTTCTTTAATGAAGCAATTAAAGCTGAAGTTAAAAAAGGCAAATTGCTCTGGGCAGAAATACATCTATCTATCTATCTATCTATCTATCTATCTATCTATCTATCTATCTATCTATCTATCTATCTATCTATCTATCTATCTATCTATCTATCTATCTATCTATCTATCTATCTATCTATCTATCTATCTATCTATCTATCTATCCTGTCTGCCTGTCTTTCTGTCTAAACCTTCACTACAGCCAAAGATAAGCAAAGGATTATTCAAGGAAATTAGGAGAAATACTATCTATCTATCTACAGTATGTGTGTGTTTTATAAACAAGAGTACTTTTCTGCCATCTGAGGTTTTAATTATGTTCATTTGTTTTGCTTAATACAACGCCCAATGGAAGAATCAATGCAGAAAGAACACAATGTGTAAAATAACAGAAACATAATTTACTGTAACTTTACCCTGGCCTTAGCTGCACATGTTTTCTTACTCTTGTCTGTTGGTTGGCTCGACTTGCTTTCCTGCCCTAATCTCAAGCCAAACAATATTCCTTATCCGATGTCACACTCTGTCTCTATCTCTTTTGCACAAATCTGGCCTCTTTTCTTCCTGTGCAGTACTGTTTTGTCACTGCTGCTGCTGCTACTACTGAAGCACCGTAATAGAGCTCTCTCTAGAACAGTCGATTAAAAAGTCAAGATGATACCACTCATCTAAATCAGAGACCATCTCTGTGTTGCCCTTTACCAGCCATTTTTTTCAAATAACATAAAGAGATGTTGTCTTTAACAAATTGTTTTTTTTCCCAAACCTATTGTCTTACTGTAACCAGAACAACAATGAGATTCCAAATACAGAAAATGCCTAAAGCTCCAAATCTGATAGAATCCCCAAGTACACATACAAATAAAAGCCCAAGGAAAGGCAAAAGCACCAGACCAGATTTGCCCGTATCGAGACTTACTATGGTATGCACTACTTGGGTCCAGCAATTTTGCTGAAGTGGTGTAGATATGGATGACCCCAAACATCTGTTTGTAAGGCAGAAACCAAACCAAAATACTTTCTATAACAGGACCAATGGGGTGACCCAATTTTTGCAAAGTCAAACTGTAACACAGTACAATGTTGAGAGATAGGGGCTGCTAAACAAGTATGTTGTGTATTAAGAAATTTGTACTTACAATCTTGCTCATGGCTTCAAAACACTGTCCTTCTCTCTATATGAAAAGGTAGCAATACATTTTCCAGCAAAACTGGAATTATCCGAATAAGTCTGAGGCATCTGATCGCACTCACAGTATCAAGGACATTTGTTATGCTCAGAATAACCAGAAACTCTGATTAAACAACAATACAGGGTTCACAATATGACTCGGATCAGTCTTGCTGATAGCTCCAGGACCGTCCATGTTCCCAAAAATAGAGCAATGATCACCCCAGCAGAGAGTCACCGAACAGAACCCTAATTATTCCAATAGGCTTTTACAAAACATTCTATCTGCCTAGAACCAAGCCCTGATCATCCTAATTTCCTGAACACTGTAACACTGCTCAGAAATTGAGAGGGTCCTAGAACTGAACCTTAGATATCCTAAAATGGATCCCTGAATTGGACTGTAATCACTGAAATAGATCTTCTCATAACCTTCCAAACACTCAGAATTGTATCCACATCAACTTAATAGGGCATCCCAAAAAAGTGAACCCTAGTCATTCATTTTAACAGACTGCTCCAGAACCTTAATTATTCCACAGATCGGAAAGTGATCTCCTTTAGAGATCATTCAAGACATTCAGTGTTCCCAGAACTGGACATTGACCATTGTAAAATGGGTACAAAGACTGCCATTGTACCTGAAATGTCAAGTACAGTACACACAACAAAGCCAGCAGTTAACAATGGTCCAGTTGGCAATTTACTTTTCTTGGCATGACGGAAAATGGTTCTATATCCATTACATGGAAAGTAATGTAACAGGTTTTATGTGACAGCATCAACTGTCTCACAAACTATGCCAAGGTATCTAAAATCGACCAAATGGTGTTCATTTGGAAATCAAATTCAAATTCCATTTTATCTTAATTAGCTTTAGATTAGTTACTGTTAAAGGTTTAAAAACATGTAATATGACACATTTTTGACAACAGTAGTAAATAAAAATCATCATTCTAGAGACACTGTGAGAACCTGGAAGAATCTGAAAAATACTTTGATTGAACACGGGAGTCGATCTAGTCTTTATACAGTAACCAGGCCTGTAATCAAATCCAGAAGGCCACAGCTAGGAAGGAGCAGTACTAGCTAACTGCTGTGCAACCAAGATCAGTGAGGGTTTATTTAATATTTTGTCTTTCATACCAGCCATTATCTCAAAGCATTTAAATATTCCTAAATTCAGTCAGTAAAGATCAAATGAAACATACAAAAAAGATATCGGGGCAGTCCTTTGGAAAGGCCGGAAGAGAACAAAGGTTGACCATTAGAGTATCTAAGGCTATGCCACAATATTAAGTTTTCCTTTAAAACTATGTTTTTAAACAAAAACAATCTCTGCCCACACCAGCATTTTCGCATTGTTTATAAAAGTATACTAAAATGGCTGAAAACGCATATGACATAGAGGTTCACCCACATAGGGCATATGTGTAGCATAAACATCTTATCTAAAACCAGCTATCCGTGAAGGTATGGTAACATCACCGGCCACAGGATTTATCTCAAAACTGTAGCAATCAGTAAAATATTTTCCTTTGGTGCATGTATGAAGCATTCAAACTATACAAAATGCAATTTAGATACATATAGGTAAGGAACACAAGTATCATAGAAAACAATTCCTTTATATCCTCTGTCTTGGAATTTCACTTCCTTCAGTGAAGGGCAGCCAATCAGGGAAACAAACATTGTAATCAGCAGGATCCAATCAGGTAAGGGCTACATAATAAGTACAAACACATTAGTGTTTTCGAAAAGCTATGTTTTTGTCTGTCAATACCCCAATGCTGAGGCTGCGTTTTCAGAAGTACATGGTACTCCATTTTTGGGGGCTGGAAACGATGGGGTAGTGTGGATGAAATGTGCAAACGGTATGTTTTTAAACAAAAACATAATAGTGTGGACTAGGCTTTAGACTGAATATAAGAAGATGAATTTATTAATACAACAGAGAAGAGAGGAACTCAAATGTTGGAAGACTATGAATGTTGGAATGGGGAAGCTAAAGACTGCATAACAGAATAGTGAGGAGATCATAACTGTGTTTCTAAGTCTAAATGGCACAGACAGGGATATTGAAGAGAACAATCACAGGGCTTTTGTATGTTAAGTGAGTAGCACATTTTTAATTGAACCAGAAACCAGGACAGCAGAGTTGTTTATGATTTGGCCATGATGTGTGATGTGTGTTAGGCAGAGTTTTATTATTGAAACTCTTTTTATTTTACTTGTGGCATTCAGTGTCTGACTGTATATTCAGTGCAAGTTAAATTTATGATGAACCATAAAAATATTTACCTACATCTAGAAGGACTGTCTACCAATTTAAAGTAGAACATATATTATGCAGTGACATTAGGCACACTAGACAAGACAGATAAAAAAAGCAATGCCGTCTGTGTGTAAGTTACTGCAACTAATGGCTTCTGCAGGTTTACTCACATGGTGACTTCTGCTGATTTTATCTTTATGACGCAAAATGTGGTTTCCTGACTGGTGTCAATGTGAATGTTTATTCTGTCAAACCACAGCTGTCATGTGCTGCTCTGTTGCCTTCATTTGTATAAGGCATTCGAAGTAATCTGTTCGATTGAACGAGCACTCACTTTTTTCTTTTCTTTTTGTACTGTTTCTGGGATTATTATTAATTTCTTTTTTATTTATTCTTGTCAGTGTAACCAATTTGCACAGCCAGTGCCCACCTTGTGAGCCCACTGAGTATCTGGGGCACAAGAAAGCAGCCATTATTAACCAGTAAAGTAAAAATGAGGATTCTATTGGCGTAGGTAACTAATTGTGCTTTTGATGGTGAAGGTGTAGCAGGCTCACTCCAATTCAGATCTGCTACACTAGCTTTAGAAAACACACATAAAATGTCAAAGATAGAACATAAGGAGATAATGTAGCAGCTAATTCCATCTATCCAGGCCAAGATTAAAGAGGGTGGGGACCCCTGGGCTAGAGGCATTATTAGGGCCCTACCTACACAAAATACAATGAGTACACATCAACTTCAAGGTCTCATTGTCACACGGAGTACAGTAAATGACTATTGGAGTCTTGGCTTTAAAGTGAGTGGCAAAAATCTGAAAAACAGAAACAAAAAACTCTGATATTATGACACAACAAGTATGTTGTGTCATAGCTTATATCTTTAATTAGCCATTTCTGCACAGATGACAAGTAACAATTGCAAGCCAAGGTGTGAAAAGTCAATTATTGGTCTCTATTGCTAAAGCCAACAAAAGCAGGAAAATTAAATACTGCATAATCCATTCTGTATATGACCACAGACATATGTCTGCTTTTCAAAATAGTACTTTTCGGGATTTTTTTTGTAACAAAGACTTTGATCAAATCACTAAAATCCAATTTCTATATTGACATAATATCATTATGGTGTTGCTGCAGATTTGTTGTCTGCACATCCATGATGCAAATCTCCGATTCCACCACATCCCAAAGGTGCTGTATTGGATTGAGATCTGGGGCCTCATGCATAACACCGTGTGCAGAATTCACACTAAAACATGGTGTATGGACAAAAGTGGAAATGTGCGTATGCACAAAAACATCCAGATGCATGAATCTACGCGTATGGTAACTTCCACGTTCTTCCGCTACATAAATCCCAGTCATGTGAAAAGTAACGCACGTGCACACGCCTGCTGCCACTCCCCAACTCCTCCCAGAATTACGCCTCTTTGAATATGCAAATCAGTATAAATAGCCCTTAAGCTCAGCATTCTGTGAAAAGACAATGGCAAAATCACGGGGGAAAATAGAAGAATTTCAGCGAATACCAAGTGGAGGCAAGGAAAAACGTACTTTTGCTGGTTTAAACAGTGGTATAAACAGCAAAAGGAAGTTGTTTGAGTGACATAGAGTGTCGGAGAAACTCGAAAGCTCCAGTTCACAAAGTCGCACAGTGCCCGAAATAAAAAAGAAGTTGTCAGATACCAAAGTCACCGTGAAAAGGCGAGTCATAACCCACCGTCTGAGTGTCATATGGAAGCTTATTAGAGTACAGAGAAAAGACAAAAAATAGGCACACAGTGGCAAAAAAAGCTCGAAATGTCAACTTTAATCTCGAAATTTCCACTTTAATCACATAGTTTATTTTGTCATAAAAGTAGAACATCATAAACTTCAGCTTAAAATCATTTAATTTACTAGTTTCTCAAATCCCATCGTAACTAAAGTAGCATGTTAAATGATTTGTATTGTACATATTCTTCTATGTGCTCTATGTGTGTGAATCACTACGTGCTTCTTAAACAAGCTTTCTCTTCCTCCGACAGGACACAGAATCCATTACATTCATGATATTACAGCTTTCAGAATAAATTAAATACTGAGATGTATACTAGATATCATTTTCATGATGATAGGAATTAAAGTACGTTATTAAACATGGGAACACGTTGGCACAGTGATAGTGACAACCTGGCGCCCCGTCCAGAGATTGTTTCTGCCTCACGCAAGATGCAGGCTGCGCCATGCGCGACCTTCGATGAAATAATTTATTGCAGCAGTACTGTCCCTTACAAATGTACTAACCTCCTATTCCTGTCCTTCCTTTTCTTCCTCCAAGTACCAATCACCACAGAATCAGCTCTGTAGATGTCAAGCCATCTGTAAGCTTAGAATGCCGATTCTTTAGAACTTTTAAGGAACATTGAAATATCTTCATAGTACACGTTTAATTATTCTATCCATCTATCCATCCAGTGTTGCGCCAGTCCCAGCAAGAATACAGCGCGAGGCAGGAGCAATCCCTGAAGGAGGCGCCAGCTTGTCGATAGCACTGCGACACCGTGTCCTCACATGTTTAATTATTAACAATATAGATTATTTAAATGATGTTAAAATTTTATCTGTATAATGTAAAAAACATATTTTGCTGCATTTCATCTTAAAAATGATATAATCATATGTAAATACGTGCTTTATAAAGTGGCTCAGGTTGTGCAATATTATAACTGTATCACAAGTTTACAGTGAGGTAATTGTATTTATAGGTACAAACAGTTCTATAAGGAGCACTTGATGGACTGATTGAGTGTGTTTATACTTCTTGAAACTGTTTCTGAACCGCGAGGTCCGTACAGGAAAAGCTTTGAAGAGTTTGCCGTGTGAGAGCAGTTCAAATAGGCAGCATGGCTGAGGCAGCATCTGCTTGATGCTGTACACCGATAATTCTCTTTCCGATCATCTGCTGTACAGCTGTGATTCACACTCAGATACAGTGAGAAAAATACTCCGAGTGGTGCATTGAGAGTAATATGGAAAAAGATGATACGCTGTGGCAACCCCTAACGGGAGCAGCTGAAAGAAGAAGAAGAAGGTGCAGTGAGAGTAACAACGCTAAAGCAGCTATGGTATTTGGAATACTTTGGCTATTACCTGGACCATTATATTGTTACAGGTTAATTACAATCAGATGCCTTAAACTTGCGTATACCAGGGTTGGAGCTACCGTGAAAATGTGCGTGGCTTTACGAAACGTTTAGGTTTTATACATTGGGATTTGAGCGTGGAAATGTTCGTACGCAACATTTTTGTGCATATGCACTGTTCATACATGATGCCCCTGATGAGGGATTTTAAAGGCCACAGGTCATGATGGACAACAGTTCATCTGACCTCATTAAAAGGACAGAGGTTATGTCTACACATTAGTCTCTGTTTTGACCTTTCATCCACACTACCCAGATGTTTTTAACCTCACAAAATTGAGACTTTTGATATACCTCTCCAGAACCATATACTTCTAAAAAACACTTGGGTTGGTGTACAGGTAAAAACCTAGACTTTTGAAAGCACAGATTATAGATGCAAACATAGTAGTGTTGACGTAGCTTGAGTCTACTTCAGGCATCTCTGAGGGGAAAATGTTTAGAAGAACTGTAGAAAGAGAGGTGCTAGACCTATGTGTTCTGTTATTAAATAAATCAAAGACAGGTTGAAATCTAAGTAATCGATATAGACATCGTGTTATTTATTTGATAAATGGGTTGTACATTTGGTCTGGTATAATAATACACACCTAATCCCTTTCCCTCATGGTAGCCTTTACCTTTTTTTTACTGCTTCCTCTTAGCGCTGCTTGTTAAACTGAACACGTATAGTTAAAATGTTTTGCTAGGAAAATGTGATGGGAGTCGCTACTACATTGGCCTAGTATTGCAAATCTAGACTAATCGTTTCAGAGCTTTGGTTTTCCAATGTGTGTGCGTTTTCACTCATCCATTACCCAACATGTCAGTCATTAGCATTACAACTATATACCTCGTTCTTGTAGCCCAAACCGGTGCAAGGAAATTGCTACCACGCTGTTGTTGTCGGCGTTTAATGCTGAACAATAAAATAGGCAGATAAGATCAATTTTCTTGTTTTTAGAACCTTATTTGGTATATTTATCTCTTTGATTTTTTTACCCTTCTTCTACATGTTTTGACAATTTCTACATTTTTTTCCTAACCTTAGAATCTGGGCAGCCACCCAGATACATAGGCACACACACAGACACTTGTCCATTTAGTAAGGTGGATGAGACAGCATAATCCCTGGACTTTAAGAACTAATAAAGACTAGTGTCTCTAGAATATCCTTGCAATCCCTACCAGTTACCATATGCAATACATTTCTTCCTCCAGCCTGAAGACCAATGTGGTTTTGTTACTAATTGTGCCTTACGATGGACTGTCGTGCCACCAAATGCTAGTTCCTGCTTTGTGCTGTATGCTCCAGCTCATTGTGACCCTTTATTTAAGTGGTGGCACTCTTCCTATTACAAACATATATATGATTGTATACACTAGGAAAGCTAATATGTAAAATCAAGGTTTTCTGGTTATTACTTCATCCTTAGCTAGCTTTACTCAATTAAAGGCTGCATCTAAAGATGACAATTTGTTTCATAAAGGGGCTATTAGACTGTCACTTAATGGACAGACCAGCAATCCCACACTCAGCATGTGCATCAAGAGTGTCTGTCATGTGGCAGGCGTGCTTCTTACCTGACCTCACATCCCAGGCCGTGGTCTGTGAACGTTTCCTGTCAAGATGGCTAAATCTCTTAGAGATGTCAGCTAAGTGCTGGAATAATAAACTGGTGGAGTCGTGTTCCCATTGGAGAGGATTTCAGCTGCATTCCCAAGCAGTGAAGTCATCAGAAACTTGGAGCTCTGCTTCTGTAACAAAATTGTTATTTTTCTGCCTCTTTATCGATTTTGCAGTGGAAGCCGCTCTTTCTTTTTCTCTTGCTGCTGTTCCTTTTCTCAACAGGGATCCTGGTATGGTGCCCAAAATATAAAATTAAAGAAGAAAACAATCCACTTAAAGCAAAATAAAAGCTAGTTTATTACCGCCACAGATTTATAACACAGCAGAAGCCTCTGGCTGCTTTTACAGATCGAAGCTCTGGTATGAATTATCTCTGGAAGTCTGCGTAATTGTGACCATTCCAGGATTTGGGCCCCGCACATTGCAAAACATGCATCAGTTTCCATAAATGACGATCAAAAAAGATGTATTTTGTTTAGGATTTTCTGCAGGATTGATCTGCTGGGACTTGTAGGTTTCAAAGAGCTTATCTAACAAATATTGAGCAGTAATATATCCTCAGTGAAATTCAGTATATCACAGAACTATTCATTGTCAATTACTGAGGCTCAGAATAAACAAAATTAGATTATCACCAGGTTCAGAACTAAGAAAAACTGTACATATGTCTTCTGTCCCCTGAATTTTTAACTATTTTCAGTGACTGCCAAAGATTAGTAGGCAATGTGGTCTTGAAGGGAAGAAATTTCAAAATGAACAGAGTGAAGGTGTAATCCCAGGTCTAACTCCTTTTAGGACACTGAGCACATGACACTTGACCTAGTTGTGCTTAATATTTAAACTATGCTATGCACTGATCAGCCACCACGTTAAAACTGCCTGCCTAATATTGTGTAGGTCCAATTTGTGCCACCAGAACAGCTCTGACCCATCAAGGCATGATCTCCAGAAGACCTCTGAAGGTGTCCTGTGGTATCTTTCACCAAGTCGCTAGCTGCAGATCCTTGATGTCCTAAAAGTTGTGAGGTGGGGCTTCCATGGATTGGATTGAGATCTGGAGAATTTGGAAGCCAAGTCAACACCTTGAACTCTTTGTCATTTTTCTCAAACCATTCCTGAGCAATTTTTGTAGTGTAGCAGGGTGCATTATCCTGCTGAAGGATGCTACTGCCAGCAGGGTATATTGTCGTATGGAAATGGTACATGGTAAATAACAGCCACTTCAATGCTAGAACCCAAGGTTTTGTAGAATAATTTTGCCCAGAGCATTATACTGCCCCTGCTGGCTTCCCTTAGTCACACAGTGCATCCTTCTGCAATCACTTTCTCAGGTAAAAAACATCCACGTACCAGCCATTCACATGATCTAAAAGAGAATCTGATTCATCAGACTCAACAACCTTCTTCCATTGCTCCATGGTTCAGTTCTGATGCTCATGTGCCCATTGTTGCTGCTTTTGGCAGTGGATAATGGTCAGCATGTACACTGGGACTGGTTTGTGGCTATGTAGACCTATAAGCAGCAAGCTATGATGCACTGTGTGTTCTGACACCTTTTTCTCATGGCCAGCATTATGTTTTTCACCAATTTGGGTGACATTAGCTCATCTGTGAGATCCTTCCTTGGACCCCTTTAGGTACATACTAAGCACTGCATACCAGAAACACCCCTCAAGACCTGCTGTTTTGGAGATTCTCTGACCCACTCGTCTAGCCATCACAATTTGGTCATTGTCAGACTGACTCAGTTCTTTACACTTGCCTGATTTTCATGCTTCCAACACCTTATCTTCAAGAACTGACTGTTCAATTGCTGCCTAATTTATTCCACCCCTTGACATGTGGCACTGACATGTTGGGGCTGATGGATATATATATATATATATATATATAGTTTACAGTTGTGCAGGTGCACAAACATGTATATCTTTTAGGTAATCTGAGCACTTAAGAGATTGTACTTAAGTGCAATGTGCCATTGTGATATTCATTAGACTTAATAAAGTTAATAAAGCTATTGGGTTAATAAAGCTAATGTAATAATCTTAACCTGCATAACCTGTATGTCTTTTTCCGTATGAACAACTGTAAACCTACTTATGTATACATGTATATATATATATATATATATATATATATATATATATATATATATATATATATATATATATATATATATATATACAAGAGGGGGGACCCAAAAATAACCGGAAATATTTTTAAAACGTGTTTAATTTAATTTTCTGTACAAACTACAATTAGTCTCCTTCAAAGTACTCTCCATTGGCGGAAATACACTTATCTAACCGTTTTTTCCATTGTTTGAAACATTTTTTAAATTTGTCTGAAGTAATGCCCATTAATGCTCTGGTCGTTTCTTGTTTTACCTCTTCGACGTCAGCAAAACGCCTTCCTTTCAAGTCTTTTTTCATCCGAGGGAACAAAAAGAAATCACACGGAGCTAAATCCGGTGAGTTGGGTGGGTGGTTCAGGGTTGTCATACCGTTTATTGCCAAAAATTGGCGAATGCTGAGAGCAGTGTGAGATGGAGCATTGTCATGATGAAAGAACCAATCGCCCGACTCCCATAAATCAGGGCGTTTCCTTCTCACACTGTTGTGCAACCTACTTTTACAAAAAAATTCACTGAACACAAGCACAACCTTCCAGACTGATGGCACTTGGTAGACTGACTTGTGAGGAGTGTAACTAGATCGCCCTAGCGGCCCAACCACGTACTACAAGTACCAACCTAACAACAACAAAATTCCGGTTATTTTTGGGTCCCCCCCTAGTATATATATATATATATATATATTATATATATATATATATATATATATATATATATATATATATATATATATATAATATATATATATCCATCCATCCATTATCCAACTTGCTGAATCCGAACACAGGGTCACGGGGGTCTACTGGAGCCAATCCCAGCCAACACAGGGCACAAGGCAGGAACCAATCCTGGGCAGGGTGCCAACTATATATAGAGTGTATACGCCTGATGAGCCCAGAATTAGGGCAAAACACGTGTCACGTACTCTTTGCATTATTTGACAGTAAACTATTTCAACCATATATATATATATATATATATATATATATATATATATATATACAGTAATCCCTCCTCCATCGCGGAGGTTGCGTTCCAGAGCCACCCGCGAAATAAGAAAATCTGCAAAGTAGAAACCATATGTTTATATGGTTATTTTTATATTGTCATGCTTGGGTCACAGATTTGCGCAGAAACACAGGAGGTTGTAGAGAGACAGGAACGTTATTCAAACACTGCAAACAAACATTTGTCTCTTTTTCAAAAGTTTAAACTGTGCTCCATGACAAGACAGAGATGACAGTTCTGTCTCACAATTAAAAGAATGCAAACATATCTTCCTCTTCAAAGGAGTGCGTGTCAGGAGCACAGAATGTCACATAGATAGAGAAAACAATCTCTAGCAAACAAATCAATAGGGCTGTTTGGCTTTTAAGTATGCGAAGAACCGCGGCACAAAGCTGTTGAAGGCGGCAGCTCACACCCCCTCCGTCAGGAGCAGGGAGAGAGAGAGAGAGAGAGAGAGATAGAGAGAGACAGAGTTTGTTTTTCAGTCAAAAATCAATATGTGCCCTTCAAGCTTTTAAGTATGCGAAGCACCGTGCAGCATGTCGTTTCAGGAAGCAGCTGCACAAAAGATAGCAACGTGAAGATAATCTTTCAGCATTTTTAGACGAGCGTCCGTATCGTCTAGGTGTGCGAACAGCCCCCCTGCTCAATCCCCCTACATCAGGATCAGAGAAAGTCAGCGCAAGACAGAGACAAAAGTAAGCAATCTAGCTTCTCAGCCATCTGCCAATAGCATCCCTTGTATGAAATCAACTGGGCAACCCAACTGAGGAAGCATGTACCAGAAATTAAAAGACGCATTGTCCGCAGAAATCCGCGAACCAGCAAAAAATCCGCGATATATATTTAAATATGCTTACATATAAAATCCGCGATGGAGTGAAGCCGCGAAAGGCAAAGCGCGATATAGCGAGGGATCACTGTATATATATATATATATGTGTGTGTGTGTGTATGTATATATCGATTCAATATCACATTTTAAAACTGTCCTCAAAACTTATCTTTTCAAACTGGCATACCAGTTGTGAATTTTGCACTGTTACTGTCTGTTATCTTTGTTTTGTAATTATTGCTTTTTGATTTATCATTCTTTTTGTTTTTGTTTTACTATGTTGGTTAATTTCATTGTAAGGTGACCTTGAGTGCTAAGAAAGATGCCTATTAAATAAAATGTATTTTATATATATATATATATATATATATATATATATATATATATATATATATATATATATATATATATATATATATATATATATATATACACATATATATATATATATATATATATATATATATATATATAGTGGGATATGGCCGGCTATTCATCCCGGCCAATACCCCCAGGCCGCCAGATGGAGCCCTCCCTGCAACATGGAGGTGCCCCAAATTCCAGCAGGGCCTCATGGACAGTGGAGTTTTAATGCACAGCCCTGCTGGATACCATGGGGGCCGCCAGGAGTCGCTGCCCTGGAGGCCCAGGGATTTATATTTTCCGTATAGCCCGGAAGTATTTCCAAGTCACAGGAACGGAAGAAATGATATACTTCTGGGCTGAAGAAAAAAGAAAAGTTTTTACCTGACCCGGAAGTGCTGGATAATCACATGGACTGAGGGCTCAGGAGCACTCCCGGGTCGAGGACTATAAAGGACTGTGGGAAATCCCAGACGGATTGAGCTGAGCTGGGAGGCAGGGTGGCTAAGCGTCTGGGAGAATGGAGGATTGTTTATTTGATTATTATTGAGTATAGTGGAATGGTGGTGCTTTGTGCACTTTATTATTATAATAAATATTCATTTTGGACTTTTATCTGGTGTCTGATGTTTGGTCTGACTGTTCAAGGGGTCGACAGTGCCTCTATATTGTCACAATATATATATATATATATATATATATATATATATATATATATATATATATATATATATATATATATATCGTGGAAAATTTGGACCCAGACACAAACAGGCAGAAAATACATGTGTTTATTTACAGTGCCACACCACAGTGCACAAAATAGCAATAATAAAGTTCCTTTTGCTCTCCCTTCTGCCACCTCTAACTCCTCACTCACAAGCTCCGTTTTCTTCCACTCAACCCTGGCTCCCGAGTGGAGTGAGGTGGCCTCCTTTATAAAGCACCTGGAAGTGCTCTAGGTGCTCTCTGATTAACATCTGGCAGTACTTCCGGGTGTGGCGGAAGTGCTACACGTGAATTCAGCTCCTTCTCTGGCAGCACTTCTGGGTGTGGCAGAAGTGCTGCATGACAAGGCTCCGGAGCTGGCCAGGCAGCCACCTAGTGGTAGCCACGGTCCCCAACAGGTTTGGGCTTCCAAGTCTCGTGCCTGTGGCCCCGATGGAACCCAGGGTAGCTGTCCCTTCACGTCCCAGGGAATGGCTTGCCCTTCTCATGGTCCTCTGCACTTCTAGGCTTCCCGACAGGGCACGATTCCCAGCCATCCATCACAATATACATATATCTATAATTACCAATAATGCTGCGCCATGTTCCCCAGTGCCAGTTCAGCCATGGAGAAAAACACTTTTTCAAACAGCTTTTAAATATGGTTGTTGGCTGTACCACGTAAGGCACTTATGGCATGTTGCTTACTCACCTGCTGTCCTGTGCACACTGCGTCCGGCTCCATCCCAGCCACTGACTAGTGTTGTTTTTTTTTTTCTCAAATTCAATGGAAAGACACTTCACAATAAATTATTTTGATATATATAAAGATAAATGTGCCCCTTTGATCATGAGTTCTCGTTATTTTTTTTATAAAATTCACACTTGTTTTCTAAACCTTCATTGTCTGTTTGCTAATACACCTGCACTTAATATGTTTTGCTTAATGTTGTCTTTAAATTAAATTAAATAACTGTTTCCTTTCATTTACCAGTGATAGACATTTAACTAAATTAGCCTGTGGTACCAAGGCCACCTCAATCAACATTTTTACATAATAGGATGATACTGTATTTACCAGCTTCTAGTCTTCAGGAATTTCTTTAGAATGCATATATTTCCAGCAAATATATGTTAAGGATATATAGGATGTGTAATCAATAGCTTTCTTGATCACTCATGTATAAATGTGATCTGGTTGTAATAATGTATTTGAATTCCTCTTTTGTAGTTTTAGTATTTCTCTCTTAGTAATCTCAAAATCATTTAGTACTTGATTAATACCTGTAGAGGACAGATACAAATGTCAGAAAAATAAGAACCGAGAGTGTCTGAGTTTCTTTTTTGTATATGTTATTCTGCTTTACTGTATTTAATACACTTCATGTGCTTTTTGACTGTCGCCATGTGGCTAAATGCTGAAAGATCCTCTTAAGAATGACTTTGGCATTTTTATCAGTATTCTCCTCTGTTTGCTTTTTGACATTTCTAATCAGCTTTTTTCACTATTGCTCTCATGTCCTCAAAAGGCCTGCGGTTATTATTTACCTCTTCTTTGTCTTGGCCTCTTCAACCTCTGCCATCAATAACAGTAGATAGGGATCAAGAATTTAGGATTCAGAAAATTCCTGTCTTTAGGAGATGAGGCTCTAGAGGACATTACAATATTTAATTCAGTGAGAAGGTCATGGGGCTGAAGATAAGTCCTGGGTCTCTGCTTCTGATGCCCTTGTCCTTTGCGTTTTGTGCCAGTTTTATATAGTAGATCTCATCTCATCCAGCTAAACTAGATGAATAAATTCAAAGGCTGTTCTTAAGGAGGATTACTTTGCAATGATTCTTGTTATTTGCATTTTATTGATAATTTCTGGACATATAATAATAATAATAATTATTTACATTTACATATGTTGCTTTACAAGTACCTATTTCCTTTAATTCTTATACTGCCAATGGCATTTTGCATTCTGATTTTTAAATGTTTGCTGACAATTTGTAAGCGTTTCTGCATGAGTGTAGTTATGTTCTTTATTGTCACTAGGCTATTTGGTGGTCATGTAACAGGGAAGTCAAGTGACATGTTATGACGTTACATCTGGCCCATTTAAGGTAACTTTACACAGCTTCAGAGAGATAAACTTACGGATAGACTTAAAAAGGCAACTGTTCCCTGAAGTATTTGTTAAGATCTTTTCTTTCTAGGTCTCTTATAACATTTGCAACACTTTTTTGATAACTGCTTTTTGGATTATGTCTGGGCAATTTAGAATGTGTGTTTGACCATTGCTTGCCTTCTAACCACAAATGTTTGCCTGTCCCCTTTTTTCTTAAAATGTCTCCTATTTATTACTCCTTTTCCTTTTCTGTTATTTCAAAAAGGCAACATTTCTTTCACAGTGTACCTTAACATGTTTCTCCTATGGTCTAGTAGAACTCTTCTCATGTCATTGGTCTGTCTCACTCAACAGGCATTATTGCTAGAATTTATGAGACATATACTTCCAGAAGCTTCCCTACGACCCTCCTCAAGATAAACTGGGCTTAGAAGATGATGGCTGTTTCCCATATTCTTGCTCACTCATACTTTCTCTTGAGAGAGAAGAAAGTGTGAGGCAAGTGCTTACTGTCCTGTCTTCTTTCTCTGTCTCACTCATCAAATGCATCTTCCCAAGTGTGGATGTTAACTGTCTAACTGTGATTTGTGTGAATGGGTGCTCTTTGTAACTCTTGGTGAGTTGCACTTATATAAGTTGCTTTGTTTGCGTCAGCCTCAGTACAGAATTTTAGATGAATGCAAAATAACATTACTGAACATGGGTACATTACATTCAAAGATATTGAGATATATTTGTGTTTGACATTGCTGATATAAATGCAAACTGTACAGATTAACAGACATAGGCAAACATGTCTGCTTTACTTTGGGTAATATAAATAATAGTAAAGGAATATATGCAATTTCAGATAAGGTTCTGTATATGAAAATGTATTCTTACCTACTTGGTGGACTCATTCAAGTAAGTTAAGTGGCAGCTTCTATTCTCAGCAAGTGTCTTCCATGTCAGATCACAAAACTAGTCTGACAGACATTTTCTCTGCCAGAGAGGGTTGTAGATCCTGTCTATCAGTTTATAGTATAACTGCACAAAAGAATAAAAAAATTGAAGGATACTTTTGAATTTGTGTATTCAAAGATTAATGTTACCACGAAAAATCAGGCACTTAGGAAGACAGTAGCCGAAGGGCCCAGCACTGGCCAGGTATATTTGTATAACAGGTTAAGGTTAAAGCAAGTGTTTGTGAGTTTTTTAAATGATGACCCCTTTGTCATTGCTGGCTGAAATGCAAGTGTCCCATGTGTCATCTACACTACCTCTCAGTTTCTCTGCTCTCATGAATCAAGAATTTATTCTTTTTGCACCTGATTGGATTCCATAATTGCTATAACTGCAGGTTCCAGGTTAGAACCATGTACACTACTTCCATCCATTTCCTGGTTTACTGTAGTTTCATGATAAGATGTTTTATGCCACATCAAAAAACTGTATGACATTTACAGCACAGGGGTCCAGGAAAGACTGGGGTTCACAGACACCACTGCAGGTCACCATATTACTACATGAGGCAGCATTAGTTGTAGTATTCAATAATGGTACTGTATAAAGATGATTCATAGTTGATTGATTCATCATTAATTTAAAATTGCTAAAAATCACAAAGCTGTATTGACATGAAAGCCTAACATTTATAAGTATCTCATTATATAATGAACTTAGGTAAATGTCTACCATTAAGAAGTAGTTAGTTACTAATGTCACCTTCAGTCATTATCCACCACCCTACTCTGAACAGCGACTCTGCATGTGCTAAAAAAATCACATTTCATTCTGTTTCATCGTGGTTTATCTCTGTCACACTTAGTAACAATATGTCGTAAGGTTTTCCTTTGATAAAAAATGTAGTGTCAACAGTTCACTTCAGAGTTTCAGAAATACCTTTCTGCATGTTTGACCAGCACAAAGCAGGCCACCACTGTGCTTGTCCAGCAGCCTGAATGTTGCTCATTGGTTATGGCTGATATAACTTCACAAAATAATAGACTGCAGTGAGCAAAACAGCTAAGTTTCCATTCATATGCAGTTTCACAAAATTGAAGCTAAACGACACGAAACTTACTCAAAAGATTGTTTTACAGTTTTAAAAGAGTATGGGTGGTTAAAAGAAAGAAACATTGTGCCTTAATGGTTTGGCAACATCTGGCACCTCTTTTGGACCTGTATATATTTCTCAGGAAAGGGTCCAGATGAAAATAAATGGGGGACAACTGTTGTTTAGAAATTCAACACGGCTAGACACAACCCACGATGAGAGAAAATGACATATTCTTAGACAAAAGCTGTAATCCTGTGAGATAATAAAAGTGATATCCAGACTTTACCTGCAGTCATAGATGAGATCCCACTTTGGCCAGTCTCCTCCCATCAGCCCCAGCATACACTTGTGATGTCTGATTGGAATTGCAGTCCCAAAGGCGGTACTGTTTTTTCAGTTACCCCCTCTGTTATAACCCCTCTCCTCACTATGCCATAAAGCTTACATTGAAGTTGGTCCAATGACAATACACATTCATAACTTTGTGAAAATATGCTCTGCCATTTTTGCATGATTGGTGAACAAACAAACAGACAAACAATCATTTTATTTATTTGAACTAGGGAGCTCCGCTCCCTGCTCATTTCGCTCGCCCACCCCCAGGTTTGTTATTCCGGATATACAATTTAAAGATACTGTTATGGGAATTGTTACATACTCTTTTGATGCTATGTTGCATCTCTTCTCTGTGATCATAAATATAGATCCGAATGAATTGTGGTTTCTTCGTAATGAAACTTGTCGTAGCTTTAATTGTTGCCGGACCTCAGATTCTCATAGTGTATGGTGCATTATTGTGTAAATCTACATTTTGAGCATTGAATGATGCGAACGCCAAAAGATTATTGTAGACTCTGATTTTCTGCCTGTAGTGTTTGTGGATTTCACTTTTACCAAACAACAAATCTTTTCATTTTCGCAGATATGTCTCTTCATTGGGAGACAACACTACTTTTCCCTGATGGCAGCATGAATTAGACGATCTAGAAAGTCTCCGACTTAAACTTTAAAGCCTTACAATATCTACATACTTCTGACATATCACTTATGTCCATATATTCGATCTCTTTTTGGTGTTCCGTTATTTCACCGAGTAGTAATTTCCGTTTGTTTGTGCTAATGCGATCTTTACTTTCTTTTTTTTGATACTTTCGAATTTTACTACTTTGATAATCTGTCACTTGCTTTGCATGTGTATCATGCCGTTTTTTTTGAGCCTTTCGAATTCCACTGCTTTCATAATCTCTAACCCGCTCTGCATGTGTATCATGCCAACGTTTCTGAACACCTTTATTAAGTCTTTTATTTCTGACCCCAATTGAAACCTAGAGGTTTTCAGTTCCACTTGGTCCGGGCTGATTATTACTTTCCTTATTTTCAGAATTTGCAGATAGCTGCTCTTTCTTCTTCGTTCAGTCGTTGACGTTTAAAATTTTTTAGAGCTGGGAGCACATGAAGTGTGTATGCCAAAAGCATTCAAACAACTGTGTGGTTAGATGTCCGTGATCTTGTTTTAAATTGTATGACGTGCAAAAGTGACCGTCGCACGGGTCTTGCTTCCAAAGGTTATAAAGTCTAGTCTCGCGGGACGTCAAAGTGTCTTTCCGAGAAGATCACTTCTCGACCCCAGATATTTTTATTATAATAGAGAGATTAGATTTCAACAAACCCTAACAACTTCATAATGGTTTCTATGTGAATGTTTCATCTATCCTTCCTTCCCTCCTTACATGTTTCCATTTATTCATTCAGTTTAACATCATGGCAGCCACTGATACAAACTGGAACCAGTCCTTCAAAGAGTGCTATCATTCCCCTATTCACTTATACAGGGTCTAATTTAAACTCTCCAATCACTTTGACATATACATTTAGGGGATATGAGAGGAAAGCCAGGGTACCTGGAGAAAAATGTGAAAAGTCTTAAAACCACTGTGCCACAGTGAAGGCTTCAAAAATTTCTTAGTACTTTGCTGTCTACAATTTTCATTTGCAAAAGCAAAAATACCCGCACAATAAATATTAAATGGGCAGAAAAACCCAAAGGCTATTCAGATCAGTAAATCCTGGCTAAGCTATCCTCACATCACCTCAATAAATTAAAGCTCAAAGTCTGAGTTTAATACGCCATCTCATTCAAATCCTAATGTGACATGTTGAATAACTTAAGCATTTTTTTTTCCGCTTGACTTCATTCTGCACATATTTTTGACCTGCACATTGGTCACCAGTCTTCCTTTTTTACTACACTCAATTTTCTAATTATTATTTCTTACAATTTCCCACACTGTCTGGCACTGCTGATTTCTTATTTTAAAGTGACCTCTCCCCTTTAAACAATATATACATTCTGCTTATTAAACTGTCCTGCAGCCAACTGTGAGAACTCAAAGTTTTGCTTAATATGTCCATATTGCTGTACAGAGTACCTGAAGCTTTATGTGAATTAGTTCTCTGATGTGATGGTGGGAAAGTTTCTGTTTATTGTTGGTTAGAGTTTTAGTTGGTTTATTACTGTTATTTTTATTATTACTGGCCATCCGTCCATCATTTTGAGGTCCACTTTTTCCCATGCCGGGTTTCAGTGAACATTCTGTGGCTGCACAGAATGAAGCTGAATGTCACATTAATCCATTGAGGACACACCACATTTGCTAATACTTGGCTCCTTAAGTGTCACTAATCAACCTAACAACAATGACATAAAATGAAAGTCCCCTGAACAAAACATGGCAAGAACATTCAAAGTTCACAATGAATGTCACATTAATCCATTATAGACACCCACATTTGCGCATTATTGACCACTTAAGTGGCATTAATCAACCTAAAAACAATGACATAAAACATTTAAAGTCCACAAGGAATGTACACCAACAAGGAATAAAACATTTGTGCGCTCTATATATGTTGTGAGGGAGGACCAGGAATGAAAGCCATGCTGTACGGTTGTGGGCACCCTGGCCAAAAGGAGAATTGGTAGAGGAAGTACTGCTGTTGGACGCTCTTGTGTCATGTCAGTGTATCAAGGTATGCTATGCCAAGTAATCAAGTAGCATTCCCACTTGTTAGACAGAGGATCAAGACCTGTTCACGTAAGCTCAGAGAGCCAACAGGGTTTTATATATATGTTTTGTTAGAGTATGTTGTGTTAATTCTGTGTCATTTGCCCCTATTATTTATTCACAAAGTGGAAGTCTTCTTTTTTAAAATGGCATTTATTTTGTGTTGATGATGGTTTGAGAGAGCCCACAAAGTATATTAAAGAAGTACGTGGGGTGCTTATTTTGCATATATTATCTATGTACTATGGCTGACACCAGGATCATAAGTGGAAGTGAGAGTTTTGTTTGAATCAGGTACATAATCCATAAGGAAAAGAGGAAGATTTACTGGTTAGAAAAGGGAAAGCCCCTTGAGGTATCAAGGAGAATTTCTCAGTAAATTGTCAAAGCAACATCCTGACAGGGAATAGTGTTCCCTTGTTGTGACTTCCAGAAAGGAATTCTCTGCTACCCTCAAAATCTCTAAATTCGCAGTAGTGCCATCCCAGCATTTTATGCAAACATGGAACATTCATATTCATTCATGGCAACATTCAAGTCTGTATGCTATGCTCATTTGGTAGAAGCAGGTCTCTGAGGTGCAATAGATTTGCTCACTATGTAGAAGGTCAAGCAGCTCAAGTGGTGTGGTCCTGGGTGCCATGCATCCCTTTTTCTGAATATATTAAACCAGTGCAGTGTGTCTGATAGTCAAAATCTATGCTACAGGAGCGGATCTAAAATCAGAGCATTCTAAGTTCATGACCAGGACCCTGCAACAGCAAAGGAGCTTCTCACCAATAAGCTTGATGAAACAATTGAGTCTCCAAGAGTTTAAATGACCAAAGGAATCCCCCCAATCACTGCTCGATGAAACGCAGGAGTGAGGAAACACCACGCAGCATTAAATTAACAAGTGTCCACTTGTGGCATTGTTAAAATTAACTCTCTATTAAGGAGATAGGTCAGCTAGGGACCCTGTGAGGGTCTTAATCCGTGTTTGCCTTCTTCTGAGAGTTGTGGCTCAGATAGATAGCATGAAGGTTAGCAAACAGTAGGAAATAATACATTAAATAGAGACAAACTCGGTTTGCAGTTAGATGCAGTGTGTCCAGTCAGGACCCTTTCTGTCCTTTTTCTTCATTTTCATGTAGGTCTTCCTAGGTTTTTTTGCTTACTTAAACCCTTCTTTTCTTATTTTTGGATAGCACTTTCCATCACTGCATCCATATGCAAAACAAATACCTCCTATTTACCTAACATAGTCCCACTGATATCATGTTTAGTCTGCTTAGATTAGATTCAGGGGAGTCACGGTTTCATTTTACTGTGACACAAAAGTGAATATCCCTTTTTAAAGTATATAAATCCTTTCAAAGCACAGACCAAAAGCCAGCCACTTTTCCCTCTTTTACTTCACACAGTAGTGCAGAGACACAATAAATGTATTTTACATTAATGTTTAGTTTATCATGAAGTAAAGATATGGGAAACAGCAGAAATGCTAAACGTTACAAGTAACCTTCTGTGTAATTATGTTAGAGTATGTGCAGCTTGTTGACAAATTTTAGGCAATACGACATTAATCACCAACTTTAAAGAGTGACTCGTGTAATTTGTAGGAATAAAGGATGTGCATTTGAAAACTGTGGCATCCAGGCATTTGAAATAACAATACTGTGTTCACCCAAAGTCTCTAAAGTCCCACTCTCCAAAACACTGCTTGGTAATTTATTTTATACTATATATCTATGATTCTTTACGTAAAGAAAAACAACATTTCTGTGAAATCTGCCCTTAACCAGTTTCAATCGTGTCCCTGTGTTCTTGTTAAAAATTTATATTAAAGTAACACTTGATATATTCTATACTGATTCCTTTTGTATTTATAAACACTTCAATCATGTCACCTCTTTTTCTCCATTTGTTTAAAATGTAAAGATTCAACTCCTTTTATCTCCCCTCATAACCTATTAATCAATCAAGTCACTCTCCTCTGGACTTTCACCAGTGCTGCTATGTCTTTTTTGGAATATGGAGACCAACACTGAACCCAGTACTCCAGATGAGGCCTCACCAGCTTGTTTTATAAAGCTTAAGAATAGCCTCCCTTGACTTGTACTCCGCACTTTATGATATATAACCTAATATCCTAGTAGCTTTCTTAATCGCTTCTGTGCACTGTCTGGATATAGTGATGAGCCCACTATAGATCCCAGGTTCTCTCAGACCTCCCATTGTGTATTCATATATAACATGTCTACTTCTTATGTGCTATACCTTACATTTTCTTACATTAAATTTCTTCTGACACAAATCTACCTAAGCATGTATGCTGTCCAAGTCCCTCTGTAAAAATCTGGCTGATTTTACACTATCTGTCCTTCCACCTAGTTTGGTACTCATTCAGTAAAAATAGGTTTCCATGGGAAATTTCAGAAAAAAAAATGTTTGTACAGTGGCCTCCATATTGTTTGGGACAAAGACACATTTTTCCTTGATTTGCCCCTCTGCTCCTCTGCTCCAATTTAGATGTGATTAAAGTACCCATTGCAGACTTTAATTTTAAGGGTATTTGCATAGATTTTGGTCTCACCATGTAGAAATAACAACACCTTTTATACATGGTCCTCCCATTTGAGGGCACCATAATGTTTGAAACAACTGACATCACAGGTGTTTGTGATTCCTCAGATGTGTTTCACTGCTTCATTAGTGCAGGCACAAGATATCTCAGCTTACTTCTACCCTTGGAAGTCAATAGTTGCCATTGTTCAACATGAGGACAAGAGCTGTAACAATGAAAGTCAAAGAAGCCATTATGAAGCTGAAAAACAAGAACAAAAGCATTAGAGACATTGGTAAAGCCTATGGATTACTTAAATCATCTGTCTAGAATATCATTAAGAAAGAAGACACTGGTGAGCAATCACAATTGAGTAATCACAAATGGACTGGCAGGCCAAGGAAGAACTCCACTGCTGATGGCAGAAGAATCATCAACAACAACATTTATTTATATAGCACGTTTTCATACAAATTATGTAGGTCAAAGTGCTTTACAAGATGAAGAAAGAAAAAAAGAAAAATATGAAAATAAGATTAGGCAATACAAAGTAACAAAGAATAAAGTAAGGTGCAATGGCCAGGGAGGACAGAAAAACAAAAAATAACCCCAGAGGGCTGAAGAGAAAAAATTTGCCGGGGTTCTGAAGCCACGAGACCGCCCAGCCTCACTATGGTAAAGAAAAAAACACAAACACCTGTCTGGCAGATTAGAAACAGTCTTCACATGGCAGATAAGGATGTGTCAGGGATGATTATCTGCTGAAGACTTTATGAACCAAAATACAGGAGCCACGCTGCAAGATACAAACCACTAGTTAGCCACAAAAACAGGATGGCCAGATTACAGTTTGGGAAACACGACTTAAAAGAGCCTGCAGAATTCTGTAAAAAGGCCTTGTGGACAGAACAAGACAAATATGAACCTGTATCAGAGTGATGGCAAAGTGTGGAGACCAAAAGGATTTGCCCAAGATCTAAAGCAAACCACCTCATCTGTTAAACATGGTGGTGGGTGTGTTAGGCTTGGACATGTGTGGCTGCCACAGGTACTGGCATAGGCCTTCTCATTGATGATGGAACTGCTGATGGCAGTTGCACAATGAATTCTGAGGTGTATGGAAACATCTTATCTGCTTAAGTTCCGGCAAATGGCTCCAAACTCATCCTACAACAAGATAATGATCCCAAACATACTGCTATGGCTACACAGGTGTTTTTCAAATTTAAAAAATACAAAATTCTTGAATGGCCAAGCCAGTCACCTGATTTGAATCCAATTGAGCAGGACTTGCATATGCTGAAGACAAAAATTGAGGGGACAAGCCTCTGAAACAAGCAGGAGTGAAGATGGCCACATTAGAGATTTGGCAGAGCATCACCAGAGAAGATCTTCATCACCTGGTGATGTCTATGAATTGCAAACTTCAAGCAATCATTGCATGCAGGGGATATGTGACAAAGAACTAAATATGACAGCTTTAATAGACCTGCCATTGCTACGTCCCAAATATTACGGTGCAATGTGCACTGAATTGTTTGATTTGTGATCTTAAACTGTGAAGCAGAGAGGTAAGTCAAGGAACAATGTGTCTTTGTCCCAAAATCTATGAAGGGCACTCTATCTAATTTTTGAAAAGAATGTGCATGTGTGTGAATTTATTTACGTCTATTTGTGTGAGCAAACTAGTTAAACAGAAATTTCACTCTTTTTAATCTTTGGTGTCAGTATTACACCTTTGTTGAAATCCAAAACTTTTGTTTATAATTTTAATGTTTGTACTAAAATTGTGATTGTCTAAATGCTGTAAGCATGCTAATAAGCTTATTGATTCAGTGTATCAAATGTCAGCATTACATTTCAAAAAAATACTTACAAAATGTCTGCCTTTAGCAGTTTCTCATCCCTGTTCAGTAGTAGCTTCTGTTCTTAAAGTTCTAAACTGGAAATAAGAGGCAGGTAAATAGAAGGTATGTATTGATATGTCATTAATTTCTATTTTATTTAAACAATTGAAAATTACTGACTTTTTTATTTATTGAAATAACCCATAAAAAAGTGCCAGTTCTCCAGTTATAAACCTATACTGTGGCCATAGAAGGGGGTGTATATAAGATGTACGAGATGGATGATGATGGTGAATGGATTTCTTTCTTTCATTATAACTTCTGGCTTATGTTGCACTTGTTTCTTCTGTCAATCTAAATCATTATGGTAGCCCAGCAGGTAGCCTTTGCCTCCCTCAGAGTACTTACTGTTCATTCAAAGTTCATTTTCCTGCTGAATTCACCCCGTTAGGCTCAAGTCAAAGATCCTTAAGGTCCTCCCAAGGATGAAGAACAGATGAGTCACCTGTCAATCTGAGGGGCCAGCTTTTTGAAATTTTGGCAGACAACATTAATACAGAGTTAAATTCCAGATTTAAAAAGAGAAATATTAGATACCTTGCTGTTCTTACACTCATCAAGGATTTGCTAAATGTCATTTAAAATTTAAACGCCCCCTTGTTAAACAAATACACAAGGAAGCAGTGATTAATCTTCCCTTTCCTGAGACATTTATGACACAGCAGCCGCCAAGTTCTCTGGCTGTATGACTGGAAGAGTCGCAGTGTTTGCTTGCTTCTTTCAGTGTATCCCTCAGCACTTTATTTGCAACTCTATCAAACTCAAGGAGCCCCATGTGAGTTTGGGCTTCATTTCGGTCCTTCAGCTGCCAGCCTGTAAAATGTTTGCATAATTTATGTGCACAGAATTTAACTTTTTACTGCTTTTGGCACTGGATTATGTTATCCCCCTTTTTTGTCATTTCTTTTCATTCCTGACATTAAAGGAATGAATGGAGAAATTTATCTTTTCCTTTTAATTGATTTTATTTGAAGAAAAAAAACAAATTTAACTAATACAGCAAAGAAAGTAACATTACATACAATCGAGTCAAATTTAATAAACCAGAATTCATTCCCCACCCTAAAGAAAGAGAGGAAAGCCAAAAGCAAGAGAAGAATCTTTAAAAACAACAAAGAAGGGAGAATATTCTTTTACCCAATATAGATGCTTTTTCTAAAAAGTTTCTAATTAGATTTTGCCATATTTTAGTTTTGAACAGATCCTCTAAGTGAGGATTTGATTTTTTCCAATTTCAAATAGTATATAATATCAGTTACTCACTGACTTATAACTGGAGGATTGGGATTCTTCCAGTTGGGCAAGATAAGTCTACATGCTAGAAGTGAAGTAAAAGCAATTACAATTTGTTTGTTCTTCTCCACTTTAAGCCCGTCTGGGAGTCCACCAAACACAGCTGTTAAAGGATTAGGAGTGACTGTGACATCAAGGCTGTCTGATAGGCATTTAAAGATTTTGGTCCACAGTGATGTTAATTTGGTGAACGCACAAAACATGTGGCCTAGTGAGGCTGGAGCTTGATTGCAACATTCATAGGTTGAATCTTGCCTTGGATACATTTTGGACACTTTTGAATTAGATACATGTGATTGATAAAAGATTTAAAGTCGAATGATTGAGTGCTTTGTGCATATGGAGCTGGAGTGCAGTCTACATGGCTGCCTTTCATTCATTTCCTGAGATGTTAAGTGAAAGATCCTTTCCTCCATGTACCCTGGAATCTTTGAAAGGGCTCTAAAATGTTTTTAAATATTGTTCAGATGCTGTCTGAGTCTTCAAGACTGATCAATACTTCTTCTGGAACAGAAATCAGTGGGAGGTGAGGAAATCTGGGCGGGTTACTTTTAGCAAAGTTTCTGATTTCCAGGTAGTGGAAAAATTGTGTTGATGGTAAATTAAATTTGAAGTGTAATTGTTCATAAGATGCAAAGACATTATCTATATACAATTCTCTCTTTTAATCATGGACGTTTTTCAGACATTAAATTCTCTGAGGGGATAGAAAAAGGTGATTATTATGTAAAGGTGCAACAGATAAAAGCTTCTCTGTCTTAAAGTGTTTCCTGCATTGATTCCATATTCTGAGTGATTGATGGACAATTGGATTGTTAGTATATTGGCAATAATTTGTATTTACTGGGGCACAAAGCAGGGCATATAAAAAAAGTGCAGGAAGATGTTATTTCTATTGCTTGCCTGTATTCATTAATTTATGTCGCTGTCCAGGACTTTATGGACTGTATATTTGCCACCCAGTAATAAAATTGAAAGTTTATTTAGTGCCATGCCACCTTCTGCTTTAGGTCTTTGCAGAATCACCCTTTGGATGCGTGGATGTTTTGAATTCCAAATAAATGAGGTTATAATTGAATTGAATTTCTTAAAGAGTGATTTGTTAATGTATATGAGGGCACTCTAAGGATGTTCATCTTGACAGTATTTAATGTGAGATGGAGGGTAGACCATCTGTTCACATCTTGTTCAATGTTTTCCATGCTGATAGCAAAATTTTGTTGAAAAAGATCTTTATATTTACTTGTAATGTTTACCTCTAGGTATTTAAACTGGTCCGCTAAAATAAATTGATTGATGTCCAGTCTAATATTGTGTGCTGTCGAGTTCACTGTTAAATTTGGGCATTTTTTTATGTTATCAGTTTTCTTAGCTTCCTTCTTTTCTTGCCCATTTTCTTTTTTAGATATAGGTCTGTATGAAGTGTAACCTAAACTGAAAGGGATTAAATAATTAGATTTTTGTTTCAAACTCTCAATTATTGTAATGTCTGGGTTTTTAACAAATTTATTGACTGAATGACCATATGTCTATCTATACCCAGAGAACATAAAAACAACATAAGAAATTTCACTAATGTAGACCATTAACTTAATTAAGTTTGTTTGGTTAGATAACAGCTAAACTATCCCAATGTTTCTTCCAGATCATTTGTAAACATCACCTGGGCCTGCTTTACTTACCTGAGATTATGTGCAGAAAGTGAAGGGTTCGGAATACTTTCTGAATTTAATGTATTTGAGATTACATTTATTGATGCATTAAAATAATAAAATAAACATTGGAACGACTAATCTAAAATACAAGAGAGAAAAGTAGTACCTCAAAGTAAGTGACCAAAAGTGAACTGTCATTCACTGAAGCCCCTATAGAAATGTGTCTGGATATAATTTAACCAGATTAGATTTACACCTGGCATTAAAATGCGTCTCAAGTGTCCACATTATGTCCAGTTAGGGATCCAATGTCATTTTCCCAGTGCAAAATTTAAATCAGCTTCCGCTTAAGTGGTGGCCGTATGCAGACAGAAAATACATTTGCATTCACATTTTTGTTAAGTGTGCATTCTGTTCAAATGCTGTCTGACCACAATGTAATCACAAGTGTATTTACACCTGGTTTGTAATGTGGTCAAATGTTATTTTGTTAGGATCACCAAAACATATGTTATTCCAGGAGGAAATGGGGCCTAAGTGTTGCATAATGAGGTTTTGAAATAAGGAGAAGGCTAGCTATCTTCAGGCAGATAAATGTTCAGATTTATGGTGTGGTATGTCAGTTGCAGAGTTTTTAAAATTATATGACAAGGGCCTGAAAGCAGGCCAGTTCTGTGGATATGTGTTCAATTTATCAGTCTAAGTCTGGCATCTGGCAGCAACAACCTGTAGGAAAGCAAAGTGGGGTGATGAGGATGCTGCTGCACCCACTATTTGCCCATTTTTTAAAATATTCTTTGAACGTCATCACTCTTCCTCGTAACATGAATCACTTTGTAAATGCTGAAAAGGACACAAATGAGTTGCCTAAAAGGCAACCCAGTATAAACAAGTCCCAAACAATTATCCTCAAGCAAAATTCAATAACAGAAGTGAAAAAGCCCATCAGTCAGAAAATAGAAATGATAGAACACTTACATAAAGACTCGTAACCATCACAATGATCGACTGGCTGGGTCTCTCGTGCTGGCCTACAGGTAAAGGCAGAGAGAGAATGAGGACCAGCAAGGGTAACACAGGGTGGCCCCACCTCCTGGGGCTCCACCTACAAAGCACATAGATGAAGGCATATTTAAAAAGGACAGCACATAATTACAAATATACATAAACAACATAAAAAAATAATAATTAAAAAATAACAAAACATAAACTCAAGTTGATATGCAACATACTCACCCAATCCAGATTTCACAATTAATATGTACATTCAGTTTTTGGGAATGTGGGAGCAAAACTCACAGGGAAAACATGTAAAGTCTATACTAGCAAGGACTATGCAGGGTTTACACATAGGATTTTGGAACATCTGAATATTATGGAATACATTCATAAAAATATACATCTGTAATATAATGTAATTACACCCCTTTGCAGAATGCTTGAAGTAATTGTATGCTTACCTGAACCACTAGTTAATGAATAGAGAAATGGTTGCTCCAAAGATTACTCTGACAATGCATAAAATACTCAATAGCTCATTCAATTAAATTATAATTAAAAAAACAATCACAGTACAATTAATATGCAATACATACAATGAAGACTCTGGACACCACACTATCAGGACTCCTCAAATTCTCTATTTTTTATGAGAACATAAGAAATTTGACAAATGACAGAAGACCATGAAGTTCATCAGGCTCATTTATTCAGCTAACAGCTAAGTGTCCATTCCAGATTCTTCTTAAAGGTTGTCAAGGTTTCTGTTTCAACTCCACTCTCGATAGTTTGTTCCAGAGTCCCACAATCCTTTGCATAAACAAGCGCTGCCTGGCTTCAGTCTTAAATACACTTCCCTTAATTTCCATTGATGTCCTTGAGTACATAACTCACCCTTAAGCTGAAAAAATTCTGCTGGATCTACTTTAACAATGCCTTTGTGGATTTTGAAGACCTGGATTAGATTCCCACACAGTCTTCTCTGCTGCAGACTAAACAGGTTTAATTCTCTGAGTCTGACAGAGTACAACATGTCCGTAAATCCTGGGATACACTTAGTTGCAGAGCTTCAAGTGCTGCTATGTTTTTCATGTATCATGGTGACAAAATCAGGACACAACTCGGGAAGAAATCTTACTAGTGCATTATATAGTCTGAGCATAATGTTCCTCAATTTTATGTTCAGTATAACTCAACCTTTTGAAATTTCTTTGTCCATTTATTCCCATTACCACTGTCAGGTTTCATAGTTGGTTGCTGAATGAACTGCATGTTGGTTTTGTGTATTTGGGAAACTATTGTTCTTTAGTTTCTTTTTGTATTGTTTACGTGACAGTCTTACATTGTTCCAGAGATACAGGATGGCAAAAAAATAAAACTATGGAGGTGTGGTAATACGATGTTATTATCATGAAATGTCATGTACCTTGATGTCTATTTTCCATTCTTGCAAAAGCAGGCCTAGAACAGTAGTAATATTTTATTTTTACTTCTAATAACCTTGCTTGAATTGCCATATGTTATTTAATTTGAAAAAAAATTTTTTTTTTTAAATCTTTGCTTTTCTCTTAAATTTGTATTTTGTTTAAGCCTGTTTGTCCTTGTTGTGCATATTTTTATTCGGTCTTGATGAGCTAGTTTAATTTAGGCAGACACCTAGATCTGATGTTATAGGTACTCATCTATGACCATTGATGTTAGGCTCCCTTTTCTTGGCTGACATCCTGTCAGGGTCTATTTCTTTACTTACTGTTTCTTTTGTTACCTGCCCCCGCTCCCCAACCCATCACATCACTGTTGAAAAGATCCCGGTAACCCGGCAGCACATTTTGTCGATAAATTGTAAACATATTTTTTCTTGCTTGTGCTTTTCTTACTTATTGGACATGACCTTTTTCAGTTCTGTTCAATTTCAGACATTTTTTCATGTATTTTTCTTGTTGCCTTTGTTTGTATCATTTCCATACATAATTTATTTGTTTGTACATTGTTATTTATAATTTGGGCTTGCGAATGACTTGATAGATGCTCCTGGCACTTGCTTCTACTTTTAAATCCTGCCACTAATGTGTGTGCAGGCCAAAGAGAAGCAGACATATCAAATATTGCTTCCTGCATTGGCTACCACAAGGCTTGCCAAAATCACTGCCTGCAACCTCTGTCATTTGTCTCTCTCGAATCTTCTTTTCCTTCCTGTGGTACTGATTAGGGTTATTATGTCTCTTCAAATGGCAGGCTCACTGTAGACGTCTATTGACATACTGTACTGTCCCTAAAAAAATGAATTTCGGATACTGCTATAAAAAATTTTAACAACACAAGAAGATAAGATAAAAAATTTGAAAGGTATTATCATTACAAATATGCATCATTTTGGTGCAAACACACTGAGCTTTATTTCTGCTAGTATATTTCTAATTGGAATATAAATGTATTCATTATTCATGAGAGTTGCCTGGTATCTTGGCTGCTTGTATTCTCTCTTTTATTAAGTGTCTATATGTATATTATTGACAACACCTGAAGCTCATTAAGAAACGTTTCAGTTAACTGAGCTGATGTTTTTTATTATAATAAAATAAATTGTTTCTATATAGTTTCAAAGTGATGACTAATTTGTGTCTCTCCAGTGATTCTGAGGAACATTGCGTTAGAAATACATAGTGTAAATGTTTCTTTTGTGATTGATCTACTGAATACACTGCAAAATCAGTTGATTTACTAAATGTGTACTGACTCATAATAGTACATTAGTAAAACAATAATAGATAGATAGATAGATAGATAGATAGATAGATAGATAGATAGATAGATAGATAGATAGATAGATAGATAGATAGATAGATACTTTATTAATCCCAAGGGGAAATTCACATACTCTAGCAGCAGCATACTGATACAAAAAAACAATATTAAATTAAAGATTGATAACAATGCAGGTAAAAACAGACAATAACTTTGTATAATGTTAACGTTTACAAGGGGTGGAATTGAAGAGTCGCATAGTTTGGGGGAGGAACGATCTTCTCAGTCTGTCCGTGGAGCAGGACAGTGACAGCAGTCTGTCACTGAAGCTGCTCTACTGTCTGGAGATGACACTGTTTAGTGGATGCAGTGGATTCTCCATAATTGATAGTAGCCTGCTGAGTGCCCGTCACTCTGCCACAGATGTCAAGCTGTCCAGCTCCATGCCAACAATAGAGCCTGCCTTCCTCACCAGTTTGTCCAGGTGTGAGGCGTCCTTCTTCTTAATGCTGTCTCCCCAGCACACCACCATGTAGAAGAGGGCGCTCGCCACAACCATCTGATAGAACATCTGCAGCATCTTATTGCAGAAGTTGAAGGACGCCAGCCTTCTAAGGAAGTATAACCGGCTCTGTCCTTTCTTACACAGAGCATCAGTATTGGCAGTCCAGTCTAATTTATCATCCAGCTGCACTCCCAGGTATTTATAGGTCTGCACCATCTGCACACAGTCACCTCTGATGATCACGGGGTCCATGAGGGGTCTGGGCCTTCTAAAATCCACCACCAGCTCCTTGGTTTTGCTGGTGTTCAGGTGTAGGTGGTTTGAGTCACACCATTTAACAAAGTCCTTGATTAGGTCCCTATACTCCTCCTCCTGCCCACTCCTGATGCAGCCCACGATAGCAGTGTCATCAGCGAACTTTTGCACATGGCAGGACTCCGAGTCGTATTGGAAGTCCAATGTATATAGGCTGAACAGGACCAGAGAAAGTACAGTCCCCTGTGGCGCTCCTGTGTTGCTGCCACAATGTCAGACGTGCAGTTCCTAAGACGCACATACTGAGGTCTGTCTTTAAGATAGTCCACAATCCATGCCACCAGGTATGAATCTACTCCCATCTCTGTCAGCTTGTCCCTAAGGAGCAGAGGTTGGATTGTTTTGTAATAAGATAAATGGGGAAAATTAACATAAGTTGAACATAAATAACAATTTTGGAAAATAACAAAGAAGTGGGCTTATAGGCTGGATTTTGATAACTCAGGCCAAATGTATTTCTCAGATAAACAGGTATTTATTTACAGACTCTTACTTGTTTGTCTATGGCAACTCCCAGGGCTGGCCCTACCATTTTGGCAAACTCTGCAGTTGGTCGCCTAGGGTGGGTAGCCAAATCTGGGGGTGGGACAGCATTTGGTTTGTAACGCCCTACTATTTGATGCAATGCACACAACTTAACGTTAAATACATTAAGGGGGAAAAACTACCCCCTGCTGTTCTCTCCAATATACATAGGGTTGCTGGATGTCTTTGGCCTAATGCCTTCGATCTAGCAGGCAAAGCTCAAACCTTGAAAATGTTTGCCTTTTTCACATCACACCAACCCTATTCTATTAAAGAGGTTTGCATACTTGCATTAAATGGTTGCATAACAACACCTCATAGTTTAAATCTGAACTCCAAGACCATCCATCTTCTACACAATGTTATATTAGTGCGACCAGAGCTTCAATAGGGACCTCCACCTGCTCTTTGAGAAATGTAGCTATATGAGCATGATCTGAACTTTAACAGGTCACCTCTCATAACCACATGTACTGAAAACTGTTTAGGAGACCACAAAAGTGAAATTATCCATACATCCTTTATTGGCCTCTTCTTCTTCTTTCTGGGTAATCATGATTCTGGCAACCCTAAATATGAACATTTTTACCAGAGGTCATGGTAAGGAATCAGAGTCTTATTGTGGGCTCAGTTCTTTCATTCATCAAACATCCATCTTTAATGACAAAGTCCCGTCCTTTCATTCTTCATATAATCCAGAGGATTTAATGCTTCTCCCCTAATTATGCCATGCAACTCCTTTTTCAGGCCTTTGTTTTCTCTTGGCAGGACTATTGCAACGGGGTCCTAGACTTCCTTCAGCTTTTCTCAGACCACTCCAGCTCCAGCCCCTCCAGAATGGAGCTGCTTGACTGGTGTTCTTTGTTCCTCATTTCACTCCTACTACTTCTCTGTTTCACTCTTTACTGGTTTCCAGTTGCTGCAAGGATACAGTTCAAAACTCTTGTCTTGACTCACAGTTTTCTGATCGGTTCTGCTCCACCGTATCTCCAATATTTGATTTCTCCATGTGTCCCTTCAAGAAGGCTCCACTTCGCCTCTGGTTGTCTGCTGACTGCTCCTTCTCTTGAAAGACATGCCAAAACTGGACAATCATTTCATCTTTCTTGCTCCAAAGCTGTGTTTAGGCATCTTTTGAAAACACACCTTTACATTAAATATTTTGGATCTCCATAGCTTCTCTTCTGAAGGATAGCTACTGTTGTACTAACAGAGTTTGGATTCTGATTTGTATCATAATCTAGTTGTAGGTATAATTATATGGTAGTTCTACTCCCTTGTGCTTGTTTTTCTATCTTGTTCACTTTTGCTTTGATGCTGGCACTTTCATTCTTATATGTATTGTAACTTGCTTGGTATGTTGCCTTGGATAAAGTCATCTGCTAAATAAATAAATACATAATAATATGTGCACTTGAAACACCAAGGGGGGACCTCTCTGTCAATGCAATGTACATACTGTATATCTTCTTATTCGAAATTGCCCCCAGAACTTCAAGGTTTGGGAATGACATTTAAGGCTTCATCTAAGGTACCACAATTGCTTGAGCCCACCTTGGCTATTCCCATAGTCCAACAGAGCATAAGGCTGCTTAACACTCCTGGCAAATCCAATGCAAATCAGGTTGTTGTTTCTATCATATAATAAGAGCAGTCGTGGCTGGTGAAGTAAATTTGTGTGGGGGCGCAGTTTTTACGGGAGCAAACTGAAGCAGCACTTCATAGATCAGGAGAAAAGAAATGTTGCCTACACACAGAGCACTTTGAGTAGTGAGAAAAGCGCTATATAAATATAAAGAATTATTTTTATTAGTAGTAGTAGTAGTAAATTTCACCCAGATAAGACGGGTTATAGAACTTCACCATCAGCAGCTAAGCAAGGGGGGTGGGGGTGGGGGTGGGGGGTCCTATAATAAAACCCTGCTGAGTAATGCACACAACGTTAGGAGATGTACGCACACAAATTCAAAGACCCATCCATCTGGGTATGGCCTTACGATAAGGCAAAAAACAAAAAAAGAAAACACTTAACTGTCATGATAGCACCTAAACTGTAGACATCAATAACAGCCTATAGTGAACAACACTGTCAAGTGAATGTTTTTCTCTCTCTCAAACTCTCACTCAGTTCAACCTTCTTAACCTGCATGAGCTTAGCAAACAGTAGGCCTATTACTAAAGCCCACTAAGGGAATAAAACACACGATGTATAAAAAGAAGACAGATTTTGAAATGCTTGCAAGAATACCAAACCACCTGAATCACAATAGCCTAAGACTATTGTCAGATTGTATGCAAATAATTTTGCTTGCCTGTATTTATTAATATTTAGATTTTATTTTATGAAACAAATAACATTACTAACCACAACATTGAATTGCTTCTGTGATTACTTGTCATGGATATTTTGAATGCTTATAGTTGCAGGAGCTATAGAATGTCTAGTAAAAGAAGGCCCTTTGTTATTGAGGCAACTGTTGTTACATTATAGGTTTAGTCACCCCAGCGTTCTCAACCTTTTTTAATGCATGGTTTGGAGAAGTGATCACTTACATAAAATAACCTTAAAAGCAGCATTAAATTCAGGAATTTAAAAATCTCACGAATTGATCTCCTTGCAAATAATACACACACAAAGACCTGCTCTTTCTGTATTCATAGTTAACTTACTGTTAGTCATAAGTAAGCTCACCCTCAATCACTTGCCTTCTACTGAATTCTTAAGTCAGGTCGTTCCCGTCCAAGGTCTTTTGTCTTCTTTTTTTGTTCATGTGAACGATTTGTAAAGGGGTGTTTCATTAAAGAAATAACTGAATTTTCTTTGATTTCTGAAGCTCCGCTTGAAGTTGCCATCTTCTAAAAGTCACGCTAGCTCATCTGCAGTTACATAACGTTAAAGGCAGGCGTGACATACTGTGTTGATGATTGTCCAGTCAATTGGCCAAAAACCTAACACAATACTAATTTGCTGCCAATAAATGCGGGAGTTTCCGGCGGTGCAGAAAATATGCAAGCAACCAATTAAAGGGCAGAATCAGGTCACCTGCTTGCCAAAAGATCAAGGACTTACATAGACTCTCATTTGGCTGGCATCCTTCACTCTGGAAGTATAGGTATTCACATATGATTTTTTTTTTATTCATACAGAAATTAAACAATTACAAGTCGGAAACAGTTTTTAATAGATATTGACATGCCCTGACACCAGGCACACTGTGCAAATTAAAAAAAATATCTTGATTTTTTTTTACATTACCTAATTAATTTAAGAAGAGTTTTTAAAATATTTGGGGGGAGGCGCCACCCCTGCACCCAGCATTAGAAACTGCCATAGAGAAAAACATCTAGAATTCCAGTCATTGAGTTAGAAATGAAATCCATATACAGTAGATATGTAGAGTTCAATTCAGCTATGGTCCTGATTGTGAGATCTGTGTAAGAATACTCATCTCAGGTTAATTTTCTCCACCTTGTGGCAAGTAATTCTCCTTAAATACTTTGGCTATTGTGGACACTGTTTGTCAGTCCACATTAAACACCTTGGCTCCTAGGGGACCAATTTCGTTAAAATTTGTCACAATTTTTCTTCCGGGAAATGTGTCAGGAAAATTATGTTTTCCTTGAAATATCTTGAATACAGAACACTGTACAAAGTTCTTAAATTTCAAAACCTCCCATTGTAAATCATTGGTGAATTATCAAACTTATCTATCTTAAAACAAAGTAACAGTTACACATTACTTTTTGGTTTCAAATTTATGTTGTTCAAGGCTACTTCAGCTTATATATCTTTTGTATCATCCATTTTGAATTGTTTGACAGTCACTCCTAATAGTAAAACAGTGAAACACCTGTCATGTGTGCTATGGCTCAATGTGCTGTCTGTAGAAGAAGCTCTTGCAGCTACACACATGAACCTCAGTCACAGCAGCTCACTTCTCTCTATTTCTTGAAATTTTAGCAGGTAAGTGACATGATGTTTGTGAGCATAAAATTAAAAAAATTAAAGCAATTTAACTGTAGAAATTAATGAAAGAGGAAGCCCTTATGATTGGTATTTTTCATGATTTGTTTAGTTTT
Organism: Erpetoichthys calabaricus; assembly: GCF_900747795.2. Lineage (NCBI taxonomy): Eukaryota > Metazoa > Chordata > Cladistia > Polypteriformes > Polypteridae > Erpetoichthys > Erpetoichthys calabaricus. The sequence continues at coordinate 274,523,863 of NC_041397.2, read as the reverse complement.
TTTCCTGAATGAATTCTGGCAAATTATACTGTATGTCTGTAGTGTGGTTTTAAACTCAAGGACTCTGATTCTAAAGTCATATTTTAGGCTAAATGCATTTTTGAGGAACTTTATTATCAATTAGTAGTGTTTTGCTGTGACACCATTTTGTTTTTCTTTGTTCACTGCCATTTTATAGATTCAGTCATCTTGAAATGAATCCTGGTTGTTAGGGGTGTTGCCTCTAGGGTCACAACTTTGAGGGACCAATTGGCAAAAGGTTAAAGGGTCCCCTTGATGGCCATTTTGTATCCAAGTTTACAGATAGCAAACCTGTGTTCTTTTGAGACTTTCAAAATGTATTTTTGGTTTCTCAGTCCTCAGATCTTTTGCTCTTGTAACCTGACCTTAGATTTTTGTTCTTGCTTTGGATTTATTGATAGATTTGGTGATTCCTGGTTTGCACCACAGCTACCTTTAATAAAAAAATATACTTTTTAACCGTGGCTCAGTGACGCTTTAGGCATAGGGTGAATAAACATTTACTCACAATTTCCATTACACTATAACAACCTCACAGTTACATTGTCTGCAGATCATAATGATTCGATACTTCTATGATTGCCTTTTCTGACTACATTTTCAAGGCAATCTGCAATATCTGATATATGATTGGTTACATTTCTTTTGGTTTTCCAATTGGAGCACAGGCAGGTGAAGTGACTTTGTCATGGTGTCAGTAGTGGGATTTGAAACCTCTACCTCAGGAGAAGAACTGAGAACAAAATGTAAGCATGTAACACTTCCTTGGTTACAAAAACTTAACAGCTTATCTATACATAGTTAGGGTTACCATACATTGGGTTTCCCTGTAAATTTCCTTTCTTAGGAACCTATCTAGGTGGATTTTACAAAACTGTCTGTTTGTCCAGGTTTTTCACACTGAGGCCCAACCAGATTTACTTTTTTTCTCAATTCACCCACTCTTCTTACGTATTACAGTAATCCCTCCTCCATCGCGGGGGTTGCGTTCCAGAGCCACCCGCGAAATAAGAAAATCCGCGAAGTAGAAACCATATGTTCATGTGGTTATTTTTATATATTTTAAGCCCTTATAAACTCTCCCACACTATTATAAACATTTCACGCACAATTATACAGCATAAACCCTTTGTATTCTCTTAGATATTAGGTAAGATTCGTTGAAATTATGTATGTAAACACAGTTTACATACAGTAAAACCTAAATATTATTTTAAAGATATCGAGCGTCTCCAATATCACATATGTTACAGCCATTACGACAGACTGGCCACCATCAATAAATACGTACAATGCAAGAAAAATTGTATACAATAAAATGTGTGTACAGTGACACTAAACTATGTACATGTAATAAGTATTGTACGTAAATAATTAATTATGGTTACTCACCAACAATGACACGACGACTTGTCCGATAACGATGAGTTTAATTTTACTGCACAACAAAGGATAGCGTTACAGCTCTTCTAAAGGAGCCTCTTCAGGCGACTGTTTAGCACCGCCGTTGTTCTTCTTCCATCACTCTTCAATCCAAATCCCTAAAGCAGGTTCCATCCAGACTACTGCCTTACAGCGTCCACTTGCAACTCGTTTTGCGCCCTGGTTAAAAGACACTGCGGCCGTAGATCTTATATGCTTTTCCTCCTTTTTAAATAAAAAGAATCGTGGACTCATTTATGCTGTAATGGTGTCCTGCAGCGGTGTAGCTGTTCCCTTCCTTCAACATATCCAAAACTTTTACCTTTTCTGCAATCATTTGCATCTTCTGTTGGCGCTTGTGCACGTTAATTCTGAATGAGTGAGATTAGTACTTCCTGGTTAATGCAGCACTCCGTCGCTGAGCCAATCAGCAGCACACAGGAACTTAACCGCATGCTCTGATTGGGTAGCTTCTCAGCCATCCACCAATAGCGTCCCTTGTTTGAATTCAAAGGCGTCCCTTGTTTCAATTCAAATGGGCAAATCAACTGAGGAAGCACACGTACTGTAGACCACAGACATCCGCGAAGCAGTGAAAAATCCGCGATATATATTCACATATGCTTACATTTAAAATCCGCAATGGAGTGAAGCCGCGAAAGACGAAGCGCGATATAGCGAGGGATCACTGTACCTACTGTATTATTCTTAATAAACATCAGATGAACCTGTAATGGCAATACTGTAGATGAATGGTTCACAAACAGTGCACTGTGCACATTATAGAAATAATTACAAATGGTCGCCCCACTCTTATACGGAGAAAAACTGAAAGGGGGAGAGGGGTCACACTCACAGTCTATTTTTGTTTATTTTCGTGTCCTCTTTATTTAGTTAATAAAATATCGTAACCGTATATATAATGGGTGCTGAGCCATTGCCTACTCTGTAGACAAGCATTAAGGATATGAACTTAATCTTTAGCACTACTGGGAGCCAACATCTCCATATATATAATATCCAACGTCTGTCTGTCTGCTTTTCGCGAGAGAACTACTTTTCATGGATTTAGATTGGGTTTTTTTTCTATAACTTGCTTGAACATTCTGTTGCAGCACCGATTTGTTCACGCGAATCCGCGAGGCAGGACCTCAGGAGTAGGGAGCCGGACAGAGCCCTCCGCACTCATGCGCCACACTCCGTTCGAGTTGCTCTACCTCTCGCCACATGTTCGAGCATACCTTGCCTCGTTTTAGCTAACGATACCTGTTTGTTCAGCAGACATTATCATCTAGAGATTGTTAAAGAGTAACATTTAATGTTTTTGAGAGAGTGATCACAGCTATGTGTGTTTTAGAGGGTGCCTGCTCATTGGCAGAGATATCATGGGCCACGTGCTCTTCTCGAGCTGAACAGTGGCAACATTTCACATTGGAGCATGCCTACCTACCCCTTGACCAGAGATACCTTGACAGTTTTTTACATTTTTGGCAAAGATATCACAGCTACATTCTCGTCCCTGATAGCAAAACCAAAAATATTGTATGTCAAGAGGCCCTCGGATACAAAAGATATACATTTTTTATTAATTTTTACAGTTTGTCCCGTTTCACTACTATATGGGCAGAGCCACGGGAGACAGCTAGTACTCATATAAAAAGAGAAGTGACGTGTGCCTACCTTGGCTGTTTGAATACCAGAGTGCTGCTGCATTTTGAATCACCAGCAGGAGTTTGGTGACACATGCGGGTACTCCTACCAGCAGAGTGTGCAGTAGTCTAGAAGTGACAAGACCAAAGCCTGGACCTGGAGGTGTGCTTCATACAAATGTTGCATAGAGTGAATCTGCAAGACTGAGAGACCATTGCAGCATGGTCAGTGAAGGTCAGCAGGTTTTCGATCACCACCACAAGACTTGGCAGGTGTTCGCGACAATGAGCTGAGTTGATCAGTGATGGTGTGCTGAAAAGACAGACAAGCTGGGATTACAAAAAGGTCTGTCTTTGCCAAGGTTTTATTTTTCACCCCTATCCTTTTTAAATATCTGATACCTGGGAAACAATTTCAAACCTCTACCACATTATTTTTCAAGTTAGAGAATACTGGTTATGTATGAAAAACTATATTCATCAGTCACACACAGATTCTGTAGTCAGAAAACTAATAGAACATTTCTGATGGCTGCTGCAACATGTTTTTTTAATCTCTGTATTATTGGTGATTTCTAAGAAGGATACCAGTGTTCAAAACAACAAGGCAGACATTATTGGAGTCAAATAAGATATTTGCTTGTGTTATCAGAAAATACTGTAGTCCATCATTTCTGCACAGCCAAAATGTTGTAAAGATACCCTTAAACAGGCATGGATTGTTATGTTGAGCTGTTGGCAAAAAGATCATATTAACCATCTACGGCACTTGTCATTTGCTTACTCCTTTCCTTTCAAAATGGCAAAAACAGGAATGAGATATACTGAAGAACTAACTCAAACATAAGTATGAAAAGCCTGACAAAAGATCTGACTTCAAGGAGAAGCAGAATTGTGTGTGTCAGCCTTGTGGTCCAAACATACAGTAGCCCACCTGGAACTGATAGAAAATGTTTCTGCTGCTGGTTTATTGACACGTATGAAGTATCAAGGTCGCATAACCCCTTGATTTACCCAACTGCACTGGCATCCTGTCTGTTTCAAATGACATTTGAAAGCCTGACCTGACGCCAGTCCCCCAAGAATACTGTAGAGTATGTGTCTATTCTGCTTACGCCACATGAAAGTGAGTAACAACTGGAATCCTTTGAAGTCATTCTCCTGACAATTGCAAAGCCTTCCGGCAGTCCTCTCAGTGAATGTTCATTTAGCTTTTTGGCAGCAACACACGGAAACTTCCTGCAAATGTGTGTTTGTGAAAGTTACACCATTGAAATCGAAGGTAAAAAAATTAAATCTTTATTTTTGACTTGAAGCCAGCTTCAATCTTACCTTAACACTCTCTGTGTTGTTAAGTTGGCTTTTCTGTGCTGCCTCTAATTACTTTTTTCTTTATGTTCATGCATTTTTATTTTGTTTTTTATGTGTTCAAAACTCAGCCACTGACATACTTGAGAGGAACAGCAGGTCTGTTAACCTGCCTCAGCTACTATTGTCTCAAATGTGTGAAGTATTACTTGGAACCATGCTTTACACGCAAAAAGATTTTGGAATGGTGTTTAGTATAAAGGATACTATTTATAATAAAGATTGATCATTTTAATATAACTTGTTTTCCAGGGTCTCTTAAGCATTTCTTTTGTATATTTTCATGAGAATGCATCTTCCCCCACAAAAGTGGGTTTAGGCCCTGTCCATTAAGTTCACACGTCCATTTATTTTCACAATTGAACCACTCAGGGTGGAAAGGAGACAGAGTCTAAATTGGCAGCTACTTACCCAAGAAGATAGTAACCCACTGTGATGAAGCGAGTTAGGGGTCTGTGGCTGTGGACATTATACATAAGAACAGCAAGCTCAGATTTGGAAAGTGTGGCCTCAGGACCTTCAGTGCTGAAACTAGCCAATTGCTTGTTAAAGTGCATGCACAACTGGCACATGTACTCACAAAGTACTTAAAGAGTCGGAGTAGGAGAAAAGAAGGAAAGATTGAGAAAAGAAAGAGCAGAGGAAGAAAGAGAATTGGGAGTGGGAGCCAGAGCAGACAAGGCAGTTTAGAATTAGACTCTACAGTGATCAAGTGGAACGATGGTCCAGGGATGGGTCACACATGTTGAGCATCCAGAAAGCATCACAAGTGAGGAAGTAGGTAACCTCCCAGCAGTAAATGAGACTACTAGGGAGGTACTGAGAGATTTCGAAATTGTGGAGGGAGAAGTACTGCTTAGATTAAAAAGACTGAAATCAAACAAATCTCCAGGACCAGATAATATTTACCTTAGAGTTCTTAAGGAGGTTAGCGAGTACATATATAAACCCTTGACACATACTTTTAGGAAGTCACTGGGGAAATTCCAAAGGACCAGAAAATGAAAAATATTATCCCATTATACAGTATAAACAGAGTGACCGGGAAGATCCAAGCAATATAGGCCAGTAAGCTTAATGTGCATCACAGAAAAATCAATGAAAGGAATTATTAAGGATAAGACTTTTAAGAGTTTTACTGAACAGTCAGCATGGGCTCAGAAGAGGAAAGTAATGTTTTACTAACATGCAGGAATTATATGACAAAGCAACAAAAGGGTATGATCAAAGTGGAGCATATGATATTATTTATCTTGACTTTCAGAAAGCATTTGATAAGGTGCCATATGAGAGGTTGGGCATTAAACTAAAAGAAATGGGAGTTCAGGGTGATGTTTGTAGATGGATACAGAATTGGCTCAGACGCAGGAAGCAGAGGGGTTACAGTGTCAGGAACCTTATTAGAACTGGCTGATGTTAAGAGTGGTGTTGTCGATCTGCAACTAATCTACCTGAAACTATTCACACATTATTAACAGTTTGTAAAGATAGATAGATAGATAGATAGATAGATAGATAGATAGATAGATAGATAGATAGATAGATAGATAGATAGATAGATAGATAGATAGATAGATAGATAGAAGAGAAAAAGGTGGCTTTTTACTGAAGCTCAAGAAATATAGAAATACAGTGTCCCCTACAACGTTTGGAACAAGGCCACATTTTCCTTGATTTAGCCCTCTGCTCCACAGTTTTAAAATTATATATCAAACAGTTCCAGCGTTAACAAAATCGTAATTTTACTACTGCACAATTGAAAACCCCGATCACCCTGAATCATTTTAAATGGGACCAGTGACCCTGAATTATCTTAAGTGGGTCTGAGAGAGTCCTGCTGTAATCCTAAAAAGCATTCTGACTCCATCAAGCATAGTAACAGATTCACACAGGGCAGTGTGGAAAAAAAAAAACACAAAAATGATTTAAATTTATTTGGTCGTGATCTCTGCTGTAAGTAAGGAGTTGGTCACATAGGATGCATTTGACTTTTCAAGACACAAACTGTGTGGAAATATAAATTGTCTGTAAATGTAGAGGTGGTGAGAAAAGACTGTTCCTGCACTGTCTGCAGTTCTAAATTATGGAGGAGGCCTTAATTTGACAACACTTGACAGCTAATAGGAATGTAATTTATCAAGAAATTACAAATATGTAAGCAGTCTATTCTGTTACATAATTTAAAATCACATAAAATGATAATAAGCCCTTATATTGCCAATAAGAATTAATTGTGATATATGAATAATTCATAAACTGTTTACACACTGCAAACAGGTGCTTATCATAGATACCCAAATGGTTTTGTATCTTGTGGTTAATATTATTAGTGATATAAACTGTATGTATCTATCCATTTTAGAACCCACTTAGGGTACCAGCCAAGAAGAGATGCCACTCATGTGTATGCACCCACATTCAGTCATATTGGGTCATTTTAGAGTTGCCAAATTAACTTGCCAGAATCCTAGTGGGAGGAAAGGCAGAGTTCATGGAGAAAACCACTATGACACTGGTGAAGACACAAACTCTGTACAGACAGTGATCACAGGAGATTTGAACCTTGGACTCTCATAGTGAGACAGAACAGCATTTCTTACTAAACCACCACGTCACCCAGCTACAACAATAAAGAAAAGCAGATGACAGGACCCAGCCATGCTTCCTGATTCTGGACACTTTATATTAACCTGACCACCATGTCTTTGGTTTGTGTATACAGTTTGGAGTATATGGTGACACCAACATTGAATGGGCCATATTTCTGAGTCAGTTGTTGTCTTTAGTCAAAATCCCTTCATCTTCCTTATTTATTCGGGTCTCCCTTTTGAATCTGTGAAGATTCAATTTCAGCCTGTGATATTTTCTAGGATCTAACAGTAGATCTTTTTCTAATATTTAACATCAATTTATTTTTATGACAAATTAACCATATAGACAGGAAACTGTTTAATTTAAAATTGTAATTAATATGAATGGTTACACAACTCAGACAAATGGAGCTCATTTGGACAGGTCAGTGGTTACAGGCATGTAGAATAGGTGTTTGTATCCTGTTGTTTTCACTCTCACGGTGCTCTCTATAAACAAGTTCCCCTCTGTGCTATTCTTCCCACTGTGTTGCAAATTACTAGTGACTAAGTGCTAAACTATAAAATAGGATGCCAGAGGATACTCCACCTCTCTGGAACAAAGATTGCACAAAGCAATTTTAAGAATAAAGAATTTACTTCCAAAACAACACCCTAGTAAAAACAAATGTGGTCTGAAATTTTTGTTTCCCATTTTTCACATCTTTCTTAAAAACCTTTTTATCACGTGGGCAAGAGCTGACTTGTTAAATGGGAGTCTTCAGAATTTATTGTACTAGTTGTTCTCTTGCCCAGAGGTATGTACTACAGTATTTAGGATAAGCAGCCCTGTGTTTGTATGACAAACATGATTCATGTACTTTAACAATGTCCCGTACACACGCTGAAGCATGATGGAGAGACAGCCTATGTCAGATTACAGCATTCGTCAAACGTTGGAGGTCTATATATCATCTTAACATTATATGTGCAGGGTGCAGAGTGGAGCATTATCCCAGCCATAATAAACACTGCTAGTATAAAACATTTTCATGGGCACCACTCAGGGACTGCGGTGGGCTGGTGCCCTGCCCAGGATCTGTTCCTGCCTTGCGCCCTGTGCTGGCTGGGATTGGCACCAGCAGACCCTGTGTTAGGATATAGCGGGTTGGAGAATGACTGACTGACTGACCACTCAGGGATTGGTCCACAATGAAACAGAATATGTTTAAAACTAACTATCAGACCTAGGAATAGTTTAACCTTCTCTCCTACAAGTTTGTCCCATGAATACTCGTACTTTTTTCCCTTTCCTCAATTATACTCTTCCAGTCTATCGTTTCCTAATGTGATGGCTACTTGATTTTAAATAACAGAAAAGACACTTAACAAAATAACACTTGGTATCGAGTTCATATCACCCCCTTCAGACTCACGTTTATTTTCTATTCCACACTACTATTTACTATCTAAAACAGGGAATTTTTCGATTTGCATACACTTACACAATCTGACACTAGAATTTGTTTAGCTGACCATTGCAAATAGCAAATCTCATTAAAAAGAGTATGGGAGGTGAGGTTAAAGGTTGTTTGGTGGAAAACAAGAAATATTCCTCTGTAGAGGCTCATTTATACTTCTGTGTATGTTTTTTTAATTTTTTTTTTTATTATTTTAGTAATAAAAATCAGTAAAATCAATTCTATTATACACCTTTCATTTATATCGCTGCAGAGATGTGATGCATTTTTGAAAAATGTGATATTATGAATATTTTCCATGTGAAGAAACTCCAAAAGGCACCTTTGTGTATTTTATAGTGTTTTCTTAATAGGAAAATGCACTACATGGAAAGTTGTCCCCTGATTTCCCCCTTTGTTACCTAGTAACCCGTAATACTTACACATTTTTATACATATGTTTCATGTCTCTATTAGTTTTCATTGGATGAAACTGATTTTTGGAGGTTTACAACTACTTTTGTGTGTTTTCTTAAAGTTTATTTTATTTTGTTAAATTCTTTTGTTTATGAGATACAGTAGACCAGTCACCAAACTGTGATCATCACACTTGTGATATAAGCGATAGTTATGCTTTAAATATGGTAGTGGTTTCATGTTTTTGCTATCCCTTGGTTGGATAAACAGCAATAATTAGTTTCCAATTCAAGTGGGCCAAGTGCTAGGTTTTGTTTCGGTTTTTGATCTCCTCATTTTGACTCTGATTTTTCAGTTGCACTTACAATGTGTTCACTTTGGATCTTCTAGTTTCAACCTGGCCTGGCCCTAACTATGATTCTTATCTCATACTATTATCTTCCATTCTTTTCTTGTCTTTCACAATAATCCCTGGAGTTGCAGTAACATAACAGTGAGTACACTTTACTGTTTCTTGATTCCTGCAGATGAAGGTTTGCATGCTCTGTGTGCCGTGCAGGATCAAGCTTGATTTCTGTCTGCAGTGCATCTTTAGGATTGTCATTGTAATTGCTGAAGTTGGCCTCATAGTATGTACTTCCAGAACAAGAACAACACATGTCTAATGGTTCAACAAAATATCTACACATGGTAGGAGGCTAGTCTGGTGATTTTAATTTCTACAAGAAATCTTTATTTAAATACTATATGACTGGCAGCTGCATTCAGGACTAATGCATGAAAGTGCTTCCAGATAGGAACTAAACACCTTTCTTTTTGTGTCAATGGAACACATTTCATTGGAAGCGAAGCCCCATTTCATCTTTCTTTTTCTTTTTTTTGGTACAGATTCAGTCTCACAAACATTGTTAGCTCATCACTAGTGACAATCAGTGAATTTATCTCACCGCTCTCCGTGCTCTACTGAGATATTGTCTTTACAAATTTTAATAAAAAAGATCAGAACACATTCAATAAAGGGTCTATAGAAAAGTAAATTGTCTTTACTTACTGTAACATTTTGTATTTTAAGTGTTTTGAAAGAACAGCTTCTGGAGAGCTTTCTTAAAATAAATAGATATTTTGACACATCTTGTAACAACACATGGATGTTCTTATGTCACTGATCAGATCTGAAATTCAATTTTGAGTCCAGTTTATTTTTTTTTAATTAGAATTCTGTTACAAGTAATCATGTTCAATTTGGTCATTCTTAAACAATTTATTCCTAAATAACTTTATTTTTGTTTGTGATCTTTTTGGTTGCAGTGTGGACAGCAGTATTTTGTGTTATTCTCATATCATTTTGCATCCAAGAATGCTTTCAGTTTGTACGATGCATATGTCTGTTACATGTTAGAGCCATCTTATAGGGGTGCTTACAGACTCTGCCTATACTTTTCTTAAAACAGACAAAGATAAAATTTTGTTCTGAAATTATTCAAGATAGCCTTTGTTAAGAATTTCAGATTACTGACTAATGATTTTAACTATAATTTCTAGTTCCGACTTTTATGAAAGTTAGCTTAATCAATTGAGCCTCACTTATCAAAAACTTAGTTTCTGTTTATCTCTCACACCCGGAAAATATTATATTAGTGATTTACTCTGTTCATCTGAAGATGCCTTACTATTTTGGGAGAGTATAACAGTGGTTGATATGTGGTGACACAGAAAACAGCAATGCTAACTACTCAAGGTGCCTTAAGCTCAGACAGATAAGTCACTTGTATATCTCCTCCATGTTTAGGCTGAGAGGATGAAGACTGGTCAAACCTGATCTCGGTTAAAATAGATATATTTCATTTAAGGAATGTTGAATATGGCTTTCCTACTGTCACAGAAGTCATGTGCAATATAATGAGGATCCTTCTGGCGCTGAGCCATGCACTTTATGATGGGGTGTTCGGTTATCTAGGAACCACAGCCCAGGATAGCTCCTTTCTCGAGATTTCCTGACTGTGCCCATGCTGGAAACTAAGAAGTGAGGTGAAGGGGCAAAGTAAATCAAGAATGTTTCCATTAAACAGATGAAATAAAGCACCAAGAATCCAAAGAGGCCCTTTGCAGACTGTCTGGCGTGGCTTTCTTTGTTTTGTCAGAAGCTAACTAACTTAGCAGACAAGAAACTTGGAGTTAGAACTGCATAACTAACATTAAGTGAGCCACGCTGACATTTAAGGGCCGGAGCTGAAATTACAAAACATAGCCAAATCGGCATGCGCTGTAAATTTTGCAATCTGTCTTATAACAATGCTGTGAGTTATATATTGTATATTTATTTTCTATATACAGCATTTGTTGATTAATAGATGGCATATCTGTGTACCACACTGACCCTAAGCATAACAGAAGAGAGAAATATAAATAAAAGGCTGTGACTGGCATACTAATGGATGGTTAACCCAAAAGGACAGACTTTTAGAAAAAGACAAACCAATGATCTGCACCACCAGGCCCGACTTTAAAGGCATTCTATGCGCAGCTAACCTTTCTTCCCCAGTACTTGACAGAAATACATTAAATAAAATGGACTGACTGACTCAATGACTGACTGCTACTCATTATGACGGTGACAGTTTCATATTATATCTTTGCATTATATATTGCCTATTGTTATTTACATTTGATGCAGTGTGATATATAACAAATTGTATATTGTACAATATATGGATGGATGATATACAATTTGTATATTATATCCTTATTTGTGTTATGTAGAGACCAAGCATGAATAAAAATTCAATTACATTTGCCATAAGCAATGAAGAAAGGTTTGAATTTTGAAATAACCCATTTGCAATTTAATAAGTGACTTTTATAGTGGCACAAAAGATTAATGCTGCAGCCCCACAGGTCTAATAAATTTGATTCAAATGCCAGCTGAACTGTTGTTTGTTGAGTTTTTCTTCCTGTTTCTTCTTTCACATCTCAGAAACATGCAGTTGGGCTATTTGGTGACTCTGAATTACACATGAGTGTGCCCTGTGATTGACTGTTTCCCTTGAAGATTTGACTTCCAGGTTGCACCTAATGTTGCCATCACAGGCTTTAACCCCATGTGTCCTTGTATTGACCCTATGTAAAGTGTGCAATAGTGTGGCCAGTGATGAAATAGTGCCCCTTCCTGCATTGAATCCTGCTTTGTTCACACCACAGAGCATCTCAGTTTGAAGATATGCACTGTGGTAAACTGCAGTTAGAACTGGTCAGTCAGAAACCAGCAAGTCTCATTGAAATGTGAGCTAATAGGAGAAGCTTCATTATTCAGCCATGCAGAGACCGGCACTGAACACTGTGTGCAGTGCATGTCCTAGTGATCTCTCCCTCTGTCAGCAACCTCATTTTTTCTGTGCAACATCACTACTACACCTAGACTGTCCATGGCCCCTGCCATCCTGAACTGGATATAGAATTAAATACTGGATGGATGAATGCATTTCAGTATGTTCAGTTTGCTATTTTACAACCATTGTTAACTACTTATGACTTCCATCTAAGTACTAACTAGGCCAACAACACCAAGATGAAAACCAGTATAGTGGCTCAAGGGGTGTTAACAAAAATGTCTAAAAGACTAAAACTTTTTTCCCTTGGATGTTTAACTAATATTCTGGTGCTTCAGTTTCAAGGATCAAGATGTCATTGATATTAAAAGGGCAGACAAACACATTACCCTTCCTTTATGAGGCTCTGCTCCTTCATGTGTCCCCTTAAATCATTCCTTGTTAAGGCAATATTAAAGAAGAGCACCTATATATATTGTGCATCTCAGAATTACTGCTAGCAGTTGCAGTAAAAGTCTGACTAGGATATGAATTTGTCCTATTTCAGAGTAGGACATGAGAAGTAGGTATGAAACATCCTACGCCCACTCGCAGTGAGGAGTAGGAGTACACGTATATGAGAATGAATGACGTCATGAGCATGCTAAGCCATAGAAAAGGTGCTTTTAGATTCTTTGGAAATCATTTTGACATTTTGTAGTTTTTTGAAACTAATGCTAAGGCTTCACCATAAATATATTATTATTATTATTATTAATAATAATAATAATAATAATAATCATCATCATCATCATTAATGGGATGTGATTATATTTAAATGAAAGATTTATGCCACTGTCATGGAGTACTCTACAGTCTTGCATTGAGCCAGGCCACTTTACAACAACATCAAGAATAATACTGTAACATCCACCAAGATGGAAAGACCAAGACACACACTGAATCAGAATTAACCCCGATAATGGTTGTGTCTATATAACAATAAATGCGTGGCGCCATATGCTTGCTGGGATGGGCTGTATCTTCCCGATTTCCCTTCTGAGGGTATAGCATAGCCACTTCCCGAAGAATCACCTTCCTGCTGTAAATCCCACAGGAAATGTCTTGTAAACTAACAGTCACTGAAGCTAGCCAAAGCTTTCTCTGTCGCATGCTGTACTGTATCTCCTTCTGTGATCCACCCCCTTATATTCTGTGAAGTTCTGTTTATTTAATGCCCAGTAGTCTGCACCTGCCTTCTTGAACCTTACTGTTCTAGAGGTAAGTGGATTGCAAAGCTCAGCATGCTACCATGATGTTTTGCTGTCAATCCCTCATCCAGACTGTCTTCAGGTTAATTTGATGGCTACTACAATACAGTTTCCATCCATTTCCACCTGGATGCTGATACTGTGATATCGCTTTGGATTTCATATACTGTACGCATCCTCATCCACACATGGGGTAATGGTCTTTATGTGTGTGCTGTCAATCACACCAACAACCCCAGGAAAACAGTGATTTGCACGAATGCAGCTTGCTTTAACATTACTTCACGTGGAGTGGTGGAGAAATGCATGAATTTGCGTATTACTTCACATGTTGTAAGGGCGTTCAAAGTTTGGTGTAGAATTCGAGAAACGGTTGGATATTGTGATATATCCAAACCATCACTATTGCAAAGCTGCATTTTGTCCTTGGCCAAAAAACGTAATGTTATCCACAGTTTCATTTTGGCTGACAGCACATGGGTTCTCGTCGTAGACAGAGCAATCGTATAACATACTTGATTTGTTATGAACATTATTCCATCTCTGTCAAATCAATATATTTTGATGTGTTCCTTGTTGTCCAGCATTTCCAAAATATTTTGCTTTTCCTTGAATGTGTTTGCTCTGCTTCTCTGCTTGAATGCCATCTTCTGACAGCTTCTTGCGAGTTAAGACAGCTCATAAGCTCTCCTAAATCCTGATGAAGTTAGAAATTGTTTCATAAATTTGGAAAATTGAGTAGGACTAAATTTGCATCACTCAGAGATTTTTGAGCCAATTAGGACTATGTTCCTACTCTGAGACACTTGATAGAGCTGACAAAGACAATTCCAAAGTCTTAACAACTGTTACTTATGTTTTTACTGACACCTGCTTCCCTGCCTTTTGGTTATAAGTTTACCTAGTGTTCCACCGTTCACATGAAATAATAAACATATAAATTAGGTCTATATGGACAGAGAAATATGGCCACAATAGACAAGGATGGACTGAAAAACACTGTGACAAAGTGAAAGATGTTCAACAAACAATTAAGATCTAGGTCACCTGAAACACCACAGTTGAAGACAATGCAATGATTTTGGAGGATCTGATATTCATTCAGAAAGAGATGAGCATCTTTTTTATCAAACCAGAGAAGGTGTGGCACTATATATTTAGCTTTTAATTGAAGGAACCTAGAATTATTTTTGAAAGGTTGATGACATGTTTAACAAACAAAAGGGGAATCATTCAGTCTATCTGGTTCATTTGGTTAGCTAATTGCTAAGTTGTCCTGATATTTCATCCACATCTACTTGTGAAAATGTGTCAGTATTCAGCTTCAGCTACATTAATAGTTTAATTCCCGATTTCAAAAAAGAAGTTAGTGTAAGTCATCATAACATCTTACCTGATTAAGGGACCTGAGTTGCCTTGAAAGCTTGCACATTGTAATCTTTTTAGTTAGCCAATAACAGGTGTCATTTTGCTTGACTTCTTACTATATTCATAATGGCTAACATAGTACAACACCCTAGTACTACAAAAAAGTACTTTGAAGAAATGCTTCTCAACTTTACCCTCAAAATTTCCACCTTAGTCCTTTATTATGTTATGAATTCCAATGCCTTTGAGAACTTTAAAGACTAGTATTAAGTGTCGGGCAGCCTTCTCCAAGACTTAAAGGGTCTGATTCTCTTACTCTGTCAGAGTAACACATGCCTTTAAGGGATGCACTTGATTGCTCTAATGCTGATGTGTCCAGTGACTATGCCAGAGAGGAAAACAGCACTAAGTAAAAATTAAGGATCAGGAAAAAGATGCAGTTGAGTGACAAGCAAGGATTTTAACTGGGAAGTCAAAAGGCCTTCAGATGAAAATAAAAATTTGAAGTCAAAAGGGCGATCTAAAAAATAATTACCAAGAAGACCAGAAAACTACTAATAAGAATTGCTAGAAGTGGACTAAAGTGACAACCTTCTATCACGTTGCTCTGATGAAGTCACACTCCATGCACCTCTGGCTTCTTACTAGGGAAACATATAAATGAATGGCAACGGCTCTCAGTAAATATAAAATATAAGCATAAAAATACAAAGGAAGTGTCCAAATAAGCACCCAACATAATAATCAAAATCCTAAAATGATGATAAAATACCAAGAAATTCATGTAGAAAAAGCTTTAATATATTAAATAGAGAACATCATCATAACATTATCAGAGTTTATTGAGCAGTGAATAGATGTAGCTAAAATTATGAAATCCTGAGTAGCTTGTAGTCATAAAAATGAAAACCAGTTTTATTTCCATCAAACAAAACACCAAAAGCAAACAGACAAAACCAAAAATAAAAATTACCCCAAACGAATACTTTAAAGTTCACTTAACTGCTATAATTTCTTGTTTTCTTACACATTGTTCATATTCCCCTTATATAACAAAGTTCAGACAATGAAGGACCACAGTTGGATGCATATAGTGAAGATAAACAACGCATGCAAGCTACGGTAGTTTTCTGACAGACTCTGTTTATGTCATTAGTGCATTACCCCCAGCGAATAATAAAAAAATACAGTTCATTAAAAAACTTCAAAAACAATCTGATGCTGAAGATTGACCAGATGCTGAACATAAAGGTACCTTGAAGAGAAGTAGACTAAGGAAAAAACTTTGAGGGATATTTCAAGGAAGTTGATGTATTTTTCAAATTCTGATGCTATTTAGGATGGGATTATTTCTATCTGGGTAAAATTTATATTTTATTATTTTTTTATTGTTTGTTTTTTCCATTCTGCAGAATGTGTATTATCTGGTGTGTCACACCATCTTCTTTTGAGGGATTATACTATACAGTGGAATCTCGGTTCACGAACGTCTCGGTACACGTACAAATCAGTTTATGACCAAAAAGTTCGACAAACTTTTACCTCGGTTCTCAATCACACACTCGGTATACGAACAAGTCAGTTTCCCTTTCAGTTTGTACATGTTCAGTCTCTCCCTGTGCATTTCCCGTGCAGCGAGCAAGAGAGAGAGAGCGAGAGAGCGTGACACACACACACACAAACACACATGCAGCGTGAGAGAGAGACGCGCACACACACAGGCAGCGCGAGAGAGAGAGCTGGACGCATAAGGTAGGAAGGCAGTTAAAGAATGTACTGGGCTTGATTTTGTTTTCACTTCTGTTTACAGCGATCGGTTCGTAGCGTGCATTGTTGCAATGTTACTTTTCTTGGTGGTTTATTAAATGACAGATTTTTTCAAATGTTCATTTTTTTCCCTGTGGTTAAAGCTCATTAAAAAAAAAGTGTCTTTAGCCAGCGGTTGGTAGCGCTATAGCGCAAAATATTAGTTAGCAGTGTTAGTTTTCTCTGTTGTTCAAGGTTTTCTCAGTGTTATTCAATGTTTTTACATTTAGTTTACTATTACGTTGTGCATTCTATGATTTAATTAACTATGTTTGTGCTTAAAAACTTAAAAAAAATATATATTTACATACAGTTCGTATGGTCTGGAACGGATTAATTGTATGTACATACAATCCTATGGGGGAAATTGCTTCGGTTCACGACCAGAGTTTTGGAACGAATTATGGTCGTGAACCAAGGTTCCACGGAGGGAGTATGAGGGGGAAAAAGTGTTTAATCACAGGAAGGAAAACAGATGCTCTGTAATTATGGAGTGCTAGGTTGATGTCTCTGGCCAGGGAGTAGAAATACCCCATAACTGTCCTGACTTGGCCAGAAAACCGATAACTGATTTCATGAGTAAACCTGGAGATGCGGGCAAAAGGCAAAACAAAAGAAAATAAAAATATACCAAAGCCACCAAAACCCAGACGACAGGCAAAAATCAAGGTCCATTAATAGGCAATAAGTCAAAAATCAAGCAATACAAGAAGAGTAAACACACAAAAGGTCAAAATGAAATTAAGGTTAGATAAGGCTCATAGTGAAAGGCTGACTTTTTATGTTGGTTGCTAATTAAGTCAAGGTCGTGACCCTGGAGACCCTAGAAATGTGGAACGTGACCTTTACAACAGTACAAACTATGGCTTCTCTTAAAGCCAAAGGCTACAAAACATTAATTTTCTATCTAAATCATGACAATAGCTAGCCTGACTAACTATCTAAGGGCAGTAGGTCCTATAACTTCTATGCAAAAAGTTTCCCAGAAACCAAGAAATCCTTCAGAGTTGTACCAATAATCAAGTGGTCCATGCATACCTGGAGGAAATCTGCATTATTGTCTCAGATAATTCTGACTAGGGACAGATAAGTGTGATGATTTATACACACGAAAGCAAAACCCCTCCCAAACTCAAACAAGATTCTTAAAGGTTTCAGTTATATTATTTTATATTTAAACTTAACAAAGAAATAAATTAAGTGCTTGATTTAAATAGTGCATATGTTAATTAGCCAAATTTGAATAATTTTAAAGACACCTTAGATAAACAAAACTAGAAAAAATTAAACCAGAAACATAAGAATAAAGAAACCCCAATTAGGTTGGGTAGGGAACAGAAAGCAAAATCCAACAAAATGTAGAACAGACTTAATAACCTGAGCCAAATGTAAAACTCCTAAATTCTTAAACAAGCCCTACGTTGTAGTCAAATTAACATTACTATACAATTGAATACCTGAGAAAACTAACATAGAAAACAGAGTGTTAAGTGTCACGGGGTTGTCTGTCAAACTCAGTTAAAGAGGAAGTGACCAGCATAACCTTTACACTGTTGCACTGCTGACTGCTGACCTCCCACCCTATTATTATAGTGATGCTGTAATAAACAATAGTACGAAGTGGCAGCACCCAAAAAAAATAAAACAGAGTCGGGAAAAGAGGCACATAATTTCTAACAATAATGAAACAAAAGTGAAACAGTGTCCTAAAAAACAAAAAACTTAAATAATAATACACAACATAAAATAATCAGAAGATCCAACCATTACTTAGCAACTACCCTTTACGGTTGCTTAATTCTATTTATTAAATTTATTTCTCCCTCAAGTCAACTGACTCCACTAAACCTCTTCTCGACTGCTTATCTGACATTAAGGACTGGCTGGCTGTAAACTTCCTTTACCTGAACGATTCAAAAACCGAGGTCATTGTTTTTAGTCCCGACCGCAAACAGACCCTACCCCTTGGCCTCGACTTTCTTCCCATTCCAGTAACTTCGTCTGTTTCCAATCTTGGAATCAAAATGGATATGGTCCTGAAAATGGATGCTCAAGTCAATAGCACAGTAAAATCCTGCTTTTTCCATCTCAGGCGAATTGCCAAACTCAAACCAATTCTGCCTTACCACCTCCTGGAATCAGTAATCCATGCATTCATTACGTCCCGGCTCGACTATTCTAATTCCTGCCTATATGGTATTAGTAAAGCCACTCTTTCGAGACTCCAATTGGTTCAAAATGCGGCTGCAAGGCTTTTAACTGGAAGCAGCAGAAGCCAACACATTACACCGATTTTAAAAACCCTACACTGGCTGCCGGTTAGCTTCAGAATTGATTTTAAGATACTCCTCTTAACCACTAAATGGTCTAGCCCCTGCCTACTTGAGTGTCTTGCTCCATCGTCACAATCCCCCTCGTGTTCTTAGATCCGCAGATCAGCTGCTCCTAACCGTTCCCAAGGCACATTTTAAAGCTCGTGGTGAAAGGGCTTTTTCTGTCTGTGCACCCAGGCTCTGGAACTCCTTACCTTTAGTGGTTAGGCAAGCCACTTCAATCGCCACATTCAAATCACACCTAAAAACTCACTTCTTCACATTGGCTTTTAATTCTTAACCTGTCTTATTTCCACTTGCTTTTTGCGATTTCTCTGTTTTATTGGGTCCCCTGACCTGTTTTTTAGTGTCTCTGTTTTAATTCTCTCTTAATGTTTGTTTTTAATATTTTGCTTTTAGTCTTGCTTGTTTTAACTGTACAGCGCTTCGGTCAGTTGTAATGCTGTGTTTTTAAGCGCTTAACAAATAAAAATGGTATGGTATTCCTGTGGAGGAGGTTGAGGATATGCATACACCAAGTGCCGTGGAGCTTCAGGTTTCATTTCTGTCTCTGATGGAGCTTTAGGATTGTTATCACCAAGACTGTCATCATAATTGAGAAAGGCAGGCATCATACTACCAGAACAGCACCAGTCTGACAGCTCAACAAAATGTTACTTACCAAACATACATAATTTTAGAATGCAGGAGGAAACAGAGAATTTCAACAGAAAAGCCCAGACAGATATGAGGAAAATGTGCTAAGGTGCAGGCAGTAACCAGGCTAGGATCTGAACATAGGACTTTAAAGCTGTGAGACAATAGGCTTAGTTCTGTCAAAACTAATCATAAATTAATTTTGACCTTTCAATGGCTTGAGAAGCAGAGCAAGCAGGGTGACCTATTGGACTTTTTAGATGAGGACAGTACTGGACTTGGTGCTAAAGACTGTGAATTTCACAAAAGCTTTTCTGAGATTCACGCCTTTTTCTGGCAGAAAAAAGTAAGAGCTGAAACTGAGCATAAAGAAACGGAAGGAAGAAACGCAGACATTACAAAAATAAATTACATTTGTTTGAGTCTGTCAGTGGCGTTCAGTATTTTGACAGCATCCCACAACTCAAGATGACTTTTAGCTCCGCCACACAGCTTGATGCTGGCAAGAATTTAATATACTGGGTCAGTTGAGGACAAAGAGTAGGCAGAGAGAATGCATGCAATTGGAATAAACGTTGTTATCAACAGCTTACCTGGAGCACAGCTAGAGTTTTAAGTAGTACAGAAGATTCAGATCTGATTAAAAATACTTTTTATGTGTCTTTGTCTGGCTGAAATGCTGGAGTGCAGTACTGTGGATCTCACTAGAGTTAAAGTTTCAGGAGCACGGCTTGACTTTAACGATGTGTGATGATAAGAGGCTCATTCATGTACAGACACAAGGAGAAATAAATATCATTGAAAACTTGGCTTCTCAGCATCCCTACAACATATCACAGACCGATGCTGCTTTAGCCCTTCGTTGGTTGAGTCACAGCGATCAGTTGTTTCTGTTTTCATTTGATTGCCTTCAGTTTTTCCAGCTGCATCTAAGTCTCACATTCCATTCCAGGTTTCGTTGCTCTCATCAGTGGTTGCAAAACAGTTTTGGCTGATCTATCAGTATAAATAATAATCCATCTGGGAGTTACACATTTCTGAGCCAGATTTTTATTTATTTATTTATTTAAATTCTTTCACAAATGCATAAACATTCACCCATACAGATGAATGAAGAGTTAGAGGTTCCTATACAGCTTTCACAATTTACTATAGAGTAGCTAATTCATCACATTAGAACAGCAGCATGCAAAATGTTTAAATGCACATAATATGCAATCTTTCGAACCTTCTGGGGCTTGTCCTTTCTGTTTTACCCTGGGTAATTGGTTTTATCCAGTGCTTCACCCTACGGTGGTACTCGGAGCAGCCATGGCTCAAACTTAAAGGTCAATAAAATGAAGTCCTAATCGAAATGTCCTGCCTCCCAACCAAAACAAAAATAAAATGTTCAAATTAATTAAAATATTCTGATGGCAATAAAAATATTTTACAACATTCAAGTTTAGAATTATTTTATTTTACTTTATAATTAGTCTTTCTGGGAGTACCTATAATAATAATAATAATAATTCTTTGCATTTATATAGCGCTTTTCTCACTACTCAAAGCGCTTAGCAATTGCAGGTTAAGGGCCTTGCTCATAGTAACAGGCTCATTCCCCCCCTTATTACACCTTATTCTCAAGGTGTAATAAGAAGCCACTTGGGATCTTTTCTGCCTGCTGCCATTAGACAATTCAACGCTTCCTTCTGACATCTGACCTTCATTCTAGCCAGTTATTTTAGCATGATATTTATTGCATTATATGTTTTTACTCTATTGTCTTATATTGTACTTCTGCTGCAGTATGCATTTGTTTCCGAGATCTGTAACAGTTATGAAAGACATACAAGGTAAGACACAAAAATAACCGGATTGGGCTTGGGGCTTTTCTGGGAAATGATCTGAAGGTCGGCCAAACGTGAATCATAGAACTATATCCCCTCCTACACGCCCTCTCAAACCGCCGACTAGCTAGGTATTATCCTGTGAATAGCCCAGTCAGTATTCGCACAACAATCGCTACACGAGTTGCCACCATAATGTCGGGTGAAAAAATCGAACAGCTAATCAACATCAAATTTCTTGCGAAATTGAACAAAATGGCCACAGAAACTTGAATGAAATAATAAAAAGTGTACGGTGATAACAGTTTCTCTCGCACAGAAATTTTTTTCAGGCACAAATGTTTCAAGGAAGGACAAGGAAATGTGGACGACGTTCAATGCTCAGGTTGCCCACGCTCGTTTCAGATGAATGAAAACATCAAACCGGTTAATGAAATTGTTCAAAATCATCATACTGCTTTTTCCATAAAGCAGTTTTTGACTGACAAAAACATTCATGTCCTCGATCATACTCCCTATTCACCTGATTTAGCTCCCTGTGATTTTTACTTGTTCCCGAAAATCAAAAGTGACCTGAAGGGAACACATTTTTCTTCAATGGATGAAGTGAAGACAAATACGGCAAGCCTGTTGAAGAGACTCAAGCAAGAAGCCTTCCAGCACTGTTTCAATCAATGGGAGATACATATGGAGTGGTGTAGAGATCAGGAGGGGGAGTATATAGAAGGTGACAATGTTTAGAATGCTGTAATTCATCAATAAATATATATATTTTTTTTACCAATCCAGTTATTTTTGTGTCTCACCTCGTATCTATATGCACGTGTTCACATATTGAATTTCTGAAAAATCCAGATCAGTTTCTGGCTATTCATTGCTAATAAACACTTTTATTTTTTATATTTTTTTTATTTTGATTTTGAAATTTTGTAAATCTAATGATAAATTCATAATTTTTGAATAACCTATGTTTAGAGTTATTATTTTAGTGTTATGTTTTGGAATTCCCTTAACATCATTTTGTTTTTTCTGTGGGTACCATTAGATTGGGTAGAGTTTGCAAGGACATGTGTCTGAGTTGCTGGGCTACACCCCCTGGAAGTTGTGTAATGTGACGTCACTTGCTCAATGCTATGTAAGCCGGTGTCATGCAAGTCTATTTGTCCATCATGATTGTGGATACATTTCAGTGCCTTCACTTTGCCTGTGTTTTCTATAGAATCTCTGCTTAATGAATATCACACCCTCTTTCTGATTTTGACCCCGGTTTAGTGATTTGGTTTAGATGCAGTATTGATTTCCTGGTTTTGACCCATGCTTTGTTCCTTGACTACATTTTTGACTCAGACAAAAAGTTCCTCAATGTCTCCATCCATTTTCTGAATCTACTTATTCCATTGAAAAGCAGCAAGGGAGCTGAATATTAAACTATGACCATTACTTAAGATGGGATCAATCCCTGTAAGGTATACCAGTCCATTTCAGGGCACCCTCAAGTGCATTACAAATAATTACACCTTGAACATCTTTGGGATGTGTGGAGAAACAGGAGGACATGACAAGGAGCAATATTGGGGAGAATGTGAAAATATAATGTACTGTGGCTACTTAAAAATACAGTATTCACATCCCTTGAAAGTTTTCACATTTTATTTTTATTCAACATTGAATCACCTTGGATTTTATTTTGCTTTTGGGACATTCATCAACAGAAAAAGACTCTTTAATGTCAAAGTGGAAACAGATCTTTGCAAAATGGTCTAAATTAATTACAAATCTAAAGCACAAAATAATTGATTAAATTAGATGTCCCCTTTTTAACATACATGCAGGCATATATAAATTCTCAAACCTCTTCAGTCAAAATGAAGGTTTTGGTGGACAAGAGCGTATTTTTCAGCACTAGTTCAAATCAAGAAGCTTGATGGGGCATCACTTTTCAAACTCCATGCAGGTAATGGCCAGGGCTGGCATTTGAACCTACAAGCAGAACAGGAGGGGAATTAACTTTTGATTTTTCAGAGTTAGACACCTTGCTGTTATTTGGCAATATATGTGAAATGAAAGGAAAAGGCAGGTGTACTGTAATGGAGCTAGGTGGCAGAATAAACAATTAAATGACAAAACCAAACAAAACAGGTGAAATGAGGTGCCACTTTAAACTCATACACTAATGTCATACCATTTTTAACCTGCTTAAATCCAGTCCATCGCAAGGCAAACACACCCACACCAGCCACTAGGGTCAATTTAGCATCACCAATTCACCAAACATACATTTCCATGGACATTGGGAGGAAACCCACGCAGGCACAGGGAGAACACATAGACTCCATGAAGAAAAGATCTGGGAACCAAATCCGGGTCTCCTTACTTCGAGACAGCAACATTACCAATGTGCCTTCGACACACAAATGTGAGTCTTCATATCAACAAATTACATGATAGAGAGACAAAAAAGACTAAAGGCCAAAGAAGAAATTATGAGTTTGCTGGTTTTAGTTTATTGTGGTATGACTTAGAAAACTTAGTCGGCAGGCTAAGGCACACATCAGAGTGGTTTCCTCTAGAAGAATGAAGTTTTATTCATTATTCATTGTTGTACTGGCACTAATCTGTTGGAGACATGCAAGTAAGAATTTCATTGTAGCCTTGTATGCTTTGAAACAAACTTCTGCTTGGACTTGGACTAAAACTTGCTATTGTATAAAACCTCTTCATCTTCATCATTTACTAACAACAAAATTAAGAACCACCACTAACTTGGTGCCATCTGTGTACACTAGTTGTGTAATTTCAGTAATCAATATTGGCACTTGTATAGTTACTGTGTATTTGCCTACATACATTAGTGATGTGGAAGTTGCTTTGGGGTGTCTGCTAAACAGATAAATGTTAGTATAAATACAGGGTGAGTCAAAATTATGTTAACACTAATGGAATTGCTATGTATATACTTATATATAATTTTTGTGGACAATTTATATGCCACATATGGTACATGTGTTGAACATGATGGAGAACAGGTTGAGACATTCATGTAAATCATCTTGCACATATGAAGTATGTTGAATAATTTGTTTCTGCCATTCAAATGTTAGCATAATTTTGACTCACCCTGTATATTAATATTTGGTGAGTGTTTTTAATGGCAAACCAAATAACATCTAAATAAAACATAGTGAAGTGCTCAGATGTTCTCTTGTGTCCTCTACTTCATTTTCAGCTTGCTTTTGTATAGCACATTTTACAGAAAACTGACACAAATTTACTTCAATAATGCCTTGACAGAAATAGTTAATTCCACACAACATTTACATATGTGAACACACAATAAAATGGAGCAGTCTAATTAATATGGGAATCATGGTGGTGGCTGTGAGGAGGCTTCTCTTTAGTAGGTCCTGCAAGGCCTGTGAGAGAGGAGGATAAAATCAATACAGCAAAATACAGGGAAATCCTGGAGGAAAACCTGGTTCGGCATGCAGGATACTTATGCCATGAAAGAAGATTTGCTTTCTAGAAAGACAATGACCCTAAGCATAATGCCAGAGCTACTCAGGAATGTCTTAAAAACAATAATGTTAATGTCCAGGAGTGGCCGAATCAGAGTTCAGATCTTAATCCATTTGAGAATGTGTGCAACCTAACAGAGCCTGAGCAATTTTTCAGTGAAGAATGGGGAAGAATGGCAGTGTCCAGATATGAACCGCTGATAGAGAGGGACCAATGCACACATACTCAAGGCTGATATCTGTCATGGCTGCCAAAGACACATCTACTAAATACTGACTTGAAGGGGACAAATACTTAAGTAATCAATTATTCTTTGTACTGTATGTGTAATTATTTTAGACCAATTTTCAGAGATCTTTTTTCAATTTGACATTAATGAGTCTTTTCTGTACACCAGTGTTGAAAAAGCCAAATTAAACCCACTGCGGATCAACATTGTATGCTGATAAAACATAAAATGTAATAAAATGGGGTGAATTCTTGTTATAGACAGTGTAAAAATCTGGAAGTAAACTCCTCAATTTGTTACCTAATGTAAGTATGTTGAAGACTTTCATACTAATCATATACTGTACAGTTCTCTTTATCACATAGATTTGCACCATTTTGCTATCAGTCAGGTTAACACAGGACTCTCTTCTGCAGAGTCAAACTTGATGTGTGGTTAGACAGATCATGTAACAAGTAATTTTATACTGACTGTACAGTAAATGTAATAAATTTCAAATGGGTTGTCTTTTGTTTGTATCTAAGGAGTGTAACTGTACAGTGCATTCTCTTTTATTAAGTGATACTTTATTAAAGTGCAGCGCATTGCCCAAGAAAGTTGGGATATTGTTTTTCCTAAAAAAAACATAATTGGATTAACTCTCAATAGACAGTGAGGAAATGAATCCAGTAGATGTCTTGCAGCTAAACAGAAAAAGCAGAAAAATTACAGAAACCAAAGCATAGATTCCAGTCGTATTGTTAAAAGGAAACCCTAAAATTTATTACATCAATATGTCCATCCATCCATCCATTCTCTTCCGCTTATCCGAGATCGGGTTGCGGGGGCAGCAGCTTGAGCAGAGATGCCCAGACTTCCCTCTCCCCGGCCACTTCTTCTAGCTCTTCCCAGGGAATCCCGAGGCGTTCCTAGGCCAGCTGGGAGACATAGTCCCTCCAGCGTGTCCCTGGGTCTTCCCCGGGGCCTCCTCCCGGTTAGACGTGCCCAAAACATCTCACCAGGGAGGCGTCCAGGAGGCATCCTGATCAGATGCCCGAGCCACCTCATCTGACTCCTCTTGATGTGGAGGAGCAGTGGCTCTACTCTGAGCCCCTCCCGGGTGACTGAGCTTCTAACCCTGTCTTTAAGGGAAAGCCTAGACACCCTGCGGAGGAAACTCATTTCAGCCACTTGTATTCGCGATCTCGTTCTTTTGGTCACTACCCATAGCTCATGACCATAGGTGAGGGGTAGGAGCGTAGATCGACTGGTAAATTGAGAGCTTTGCCTTATGGCTCAGCTCCTTTTTCACCATGACAGACCGATGCAGAGCCCGCATCACTGCGAACACTGATCATTGATCCGCCTGTCGATCTCCCGCTCCATTCTTCCCTCACTCGTGAACAAGACCCCCGAGATACTTGAACTCCTCCACTTGGGGCAGGATCTCACTCCCAACCCTGAGAGGGCACTCCACCCTTTTCCAGCTGAGGACCATGGTCTCAGATTTGGAGGTGCTGATTCCCACACCAGCCGCTTCACACTCGGCTGCCAACCGATCCAGAGAGAGCTGAAGATCACAGCCTGATGAAGCAAACAGGATAACATCATCTGCAAAAAGCAGTGATGCAATCCTGAGCCCACAAAACCGGACTCCCTCAACATCCTAGCTGCGCCTAGAAATTCTGTCCATAAAAGTTATGAACAGAATCGGTGACAAAGGGCAGCCCTGTCACAGTCCAATTCTCACTGGAAACGGATTCGACTTAATGCCGGCAATGCGGACCAAGCTCTGACACCGGTTGTACAGGGACTGAACAGCCCTTATTAGGGGGTCCGGTACCCCACACTATCGAAGCACCCCCCACAGGATTCCCCGAGGGACACAGTCGAACGCCTTTTCCAAGTCCACAAAACACATGTAGACTGGTTGGGCAAACTCCCATGCACCCTCCAGGACCCTGCCAAGGGTGTAGAGCTGGTCCACTGTTCCATGACCAGGACGAAAACCACACTGTTCCTCCTGAATCCGAGGTTCGACTATCTGACGGACCTTGCTCTCCAGGACCCCCGAATAGACTTTTCCAGGGAGGGCTGAGCATGTGCAATCACTCTGTAGTTGGAACACACCATCCGGTCCCCCTTCTTAAAGAGGGGGACCACCACCCCGGTCTGCCAATCCAGAGGCACTGTCCCTGATGTCCATGCGATGTTGCAGAGGCGTGTCAACCAAGGAAGTCCTACAACATTCAGAGCCTTGAGGAACTCCAGGCGTATCTCATCCACCCCCGGTGCCCTGCCACCAAGGAGTTTTTTTGACCACCTCGGTGACTTCAGTCCCAGAGATGGGGGAGCCACCTCCGAGTCCCCAGGCTCTGCTTCCTCATTGGAAGGGCATGTTAGTGGGATTGAGGAGGTCTTCGAAGTACTCTCACCACCGACCCACAACATCTCAAGTCGAGGTCAGCAGCGCACTATCCCCACCCATATACAGTGTTGACATTGCACTGCTTCCCCCTCCTGAGATGCCAGATGGTGGACCAGAATCTCCTCGAAGCTGTCCGAAAGTCGTTCTCCATGGCTCCTCCCTCGCCCGAGTTTTTGCCTCAGCAACCACCCGAAGCCGCATTGCCGCTTGGCCTGCCGGTACCTATTAGCTGCCTCCAGAGTCCCACAGGACAAAAGGGCCCTGTAGGACTCCCTTCTTCAGCTTGACGGCATCCTTCACCGCCGGTGGTCCATCAACAGGTTCGGGGATTGCTGCCATGACAGGCATCCGACCACCTTACGGCCACAGCTCTGCTCAGCCGTCTCAACAATAGAGGCACGGAACATGGCCCATTCTGACTGAAAGTCCCCCACCTCCCTTGGGATGTTGTTGAAAGTTCTGCCGGAGGTGGGAGTTGAAGCTACTTCTGACAGGGGACTCTGCCAGACGTTCCCAGCAGACCCTCACAACACGTTTGGGCCTACCGGGCCTGACCAGCATCCTCCCCCACCATCGAAGCCAACTCACCACCAGGTGGTAATCAGTTGACAGCTCCGCCTCTCTTTTCACCCAAGTGTCCAAGACATGAGACCGCATAGTCGATCATTGAACTGGGGCCTAGGGTGTCCTGGTGCCAAGGGCACATATGAACACCCCTATGCTTGAACATGGTGTTCGTTATGGACAATCTGTGACGAGCACGAAAGTCCAATAACAAAACACCGCTCGAGTTCAGATCAAGGGGGGCCATTCCTCCCAATCACACCCTTCCAGGTCTCACTGTCATTGCCCACATGAGTATTGAAGTCTCCCAGCAGAACGAGGGAGTCCCCAGAATGTATGCCCTCTAGCACCCCCTCCAGGGACTCCAAAAAAGGGTGGGTACTCCAAAGTGCTGTTCTGCGCATACGCACAAACAACAGTCAGGACCCGTCCCCCCACCTGAAGGTGGAGGGAGGTTACCGTCTTGTCAACTGGGGTAAACCCCAATGAACAGGCTCCAAGTCGGGGGGCAATAAGTATGCCCACACCCACTCGGCGCCTCTCACCAGGAGCAACTCCTGAGTGGTAGAGAATCTAGCCCCTCTCAAGGAGATTGGTTCCAGAATCAAGCTGTGCGTCGAGGTGAGCCCAGCTATATCTAGTCAGAACCTCTCGACCTCCGCGCACCAGCTCAGGCTCCTTCCCCTTCAGAGAGGTGACATTCCACGTCCCAAGAGCCCTAGCTTCTGTAGCCGAGGATTTGACTGCCAAGGTCCCCGCCTTTGGCCACCACCCAACCCACACTGCACCCGACCCTCCTTGGCCCCTCCTACAGATGGTGAGCACATGGGAAGGGGGACCCACATTGCCTCTTGGGTGCAGGCCCCGGCCACCAGGCGCTTGCCATCGAGCCCCACCTCCAGGGCCTGACTCCAGAGGGGGGCCCCGGTGACACGCGCCTGAACTAGGGGAAAACGGGCGTCCAAATTTTTTGTTCTTCATAGGAGGTTTACTGAACCGCTCTTTATCTCATCCCTCACCTAGGACCAGTTTGCCTTGGGTGACCCTACCAGGGGCATAAAGCCTCGGACAATAGAGCTCCTAGGATCATATGGGACACGCAAACCCCTCCACCACGATAAGGTGGCGGTTCGAGGAGGGGACATCAATATGTCATCAGTTTTAATTAAGACAATGATTTTTATATATTGATCTTTATTGAAAACAGCCACTTTGATATTAAGAAGTCTTTTCTGTTGACCAATGTTTAAAAAGCAACAGTGATTCAATATTGTATAAAAATAAAAAGTCAATCCTTCTAAGGGGGTGAATACATTTTATAGGCATTGTATGTCTAGTCGTCTATAAATTTATTGATGTCCAGCTTTTCCCTCCCTACAATTTCCCTTCCCAATTTAATTTCTCTCAGTTGCACAATTACCACCTGATGATTGAAAGT
This sequence comes from Erpetoichthys calabaricus, assembly GCF_900747795.2. Lineage (NCBI taxonomy): Eukaryota > Metazoa > Chordata > Cladistia > Polypteriformes > Polypteridae > Erpetoichthys > Erpetoichthys calabaricus. The sequence continues at coordinate 274,494,254 of NC_041397.2, read as the reverse complement.
AACTGTATTAATTGATTTTATGGACAAATATATCACGGTGTGTTGAAATCTGAGTGGAAAAAACAAGCACAATATTGAAGTAATGGAAGACACAGGATGAATTTTGAATTGCTGGATATGAGCACTAAGTGAGGGAAAATTCTGCTTTAAATAACAAAAATGCCAAGTTAAGAATGAAACCTTATAGTGATATAATATATATATATATATATATATATATATATATATATATATATATATATATATATATATATATATATAATATATATATATATATATATATATATAAAGGACTGTTTAAATTACTCTCATTTATTTGATTTTTTTACACTATTTAAAGTAGGGCAGAAATATTACAAAGGGGGTGGCATGTTGGTGCAGTGGTTAGTGCTACCACCTCATGGATCCAGGGTCTTGTGTTTGAGTGCAATGCCCTGCCGTTGTCTGTGTGGAGTTTGCAAGTACTTCCTGTGTTTACGACAGTTTTTTTTTTTCCACATCCCAAATATATCCGTGTGTTAGGATGATTGGCTCTGTGGGAATGTTGATCCAGTGATGGGCAGGAACCCCTTCTATGGCTGGTTCCTACCTTGTACTATTCCCATCCAGGACAGGCTTTAGCAACCTCCAACCTGGAATTTGATCAAGTTTGAGAATGTGATGTTATTGCATCAACCCTGTGATGTATAAAGGAAGGAAACACCCAACATGACTGAATTGGCTGTATAACCATGTGGGCTCTTTATTAAAATCAACAAATAATCTTTACCAGTTTGATGGCCTTGGGAGACACTTGCCCTTACAGATCTGGTGTTACTAACCCAAAGCGTGTCACTATAGTGGAGACAACCTCCTTGTCATTCTAGATTAAGAATCCTACATGCTGCACACACAGTGTCATCAGACTCTCTGACACCTTAGTGCTGCTGCTCTCCAACAACAACTTCAAAACAACGCATATTGTTCATAATCTGCTCCAGCAATTCCCCCTCTGTGCCAGATCGCTGACAAAAAAACCATAGACCTTCTAATGCCTGTTGCTCAACTTAGTTTGTGAAAGGCCAAATCTCCTGAGGATTCTGGCATTTAATTTCATCCCGTGTCCTAGTGCTCCTGCAAACATCACTGCTGTCCTAATTTTGTCACTGGTAGCTGTTGATCACTACATTATGTTGATTGTTATCATCAAGAAATAATCAATTAGCACGTCCAAAGGCATCCTTATTATGTTGAATAGTAGGCCTAAATTTGCCTTGAGTGAGTAAATATGAGTGTGCATTGACTGGTATGCTGTCCATATTTTCTTATCTTGCACCTGACTGTTAACACAATGAACTTTATTTACAACTAAACATGAAATTTAATATTAGTAATTGTTTTATGACTAATGTGGTCATTATACCCAATACCATTTTTTTAATTTTTTTTTTATTAACTGGTCCAACGTATTTTCTTTCAGTTGATCTATGTTATCTTTTCTAGCAGTTTATCACTCCCTGGCTGAGTGGCAGCTGTCCTCATAAAACAAACAAGGGACATTAGTTCAGGGGGTGTAACTGTATATCTATAGCTGATGAAATCTTATCAAAATAAAAAAAAGGAAAAAGTATCAATGCAGTCAACTGAAGCCTGTACAATATCAGTTTTTGTCAATAGCACCTACCTCACCATTCTTATCTGGATTTGGATTTTATTTTTTTACGCTTGAGAAATAATTTCCATTGAGATCTTAATTTCTGTCTATTCAAATGCAGATGCACATGCAGTTAACCTCACATACAATACTCCTATGCCAGCACTCTAACTTTGCGTCACATTACAGATCAATATATGAGAAGACTAAAGGCAAGAACATAGTGTAGATGAGGGTTGCTAGAGATGCTGCTTTAATTTCAGTCCAAATATTGTAGTGTGGTGTAGTGGTTAAGGCTTTGAACTTCAGAGCCCTGAGGTTTGTGGGTTCAAATCCTGCTACTGACCACTGCGTGACCCTGAGTAAGGCACTTGACCTGCCTGTGCTCCAATTGAAATACCAAAAGAAATGTAACCAAGTATATCATAAAATGTTGTGAGTTGCCTTGGATAAAGGCGTCAGTCAAATAAGTAAATATTCCAGGAACCCAGAATACTGAAACCAAAAAAAGAAGTCGCAAATTACATACAGACAGCAAATGGCCAGAAGTGAAACTTAGGTCAGCAGATTTTGGAGTGAGTAATGCCAATCAAGTCACTGTGCAACATCACTGTTTTCATCCTTCTGTCTGGCAATATTTTAAATTCTACTTATTCTGTTACAGGGGTTTATGGTGAGCCTGAACTTATCCTGGTAACAATATGGGCAAGGTAGACGGGATTCAATTATCCATCCAAACATAGTGAACCTATCCTATTTCAGAGTTAAGGAGAGTCAGAATTATTGTCTGGTATCATCAGACACCAGGATGGTATAAACGCAAAATGGGACACCAATACGGCCAAAACCAATTCCTATAGCACATTCTCATACAACTAGTGTAGCTCAAAGTGCTAAATATAGAGTAAAATAAAACTTTCAGTTACAAAAAGTAGATAAAAAGTAAAAATAGAACAATCACAAAACAGATGTGATTGTCAATTAATTTATAACTTGATTTAGGCAGTTGTTGAGTTTCTAATGGTTATTAAGGGAGAGGTCAGTGTCCATTTTGACAAGTAAGGAAAGGAAAACAAAAACTCCAGGCAGCAAAAGTGCTGCAGAAAATAAACCTATAAGAGTTCCAAGGACAAAGGAGTGCCTAGTCATCCTGGACTTTCTACAGCTATTAATATCTACTGTTATGATAAAGAAGGAGAGAGATCATAAAGTGTTGTGGATCGTCTGGTTAACCCGTTTTCATATAAAGAAAATCAATGTAATTAAAAGAGCTTAAACAAAGCATTTCAGCCATTTCCTACAGAATTTCTCTCTGATTCAAGGTAATTTGTGAGGTACCATGCTTGTTGGATGTGGGCTCCTGGTTGCATGTCTACTTTTGTTGCCTGGGATGGAAGAGGCGGGATCTTTGTGCAAAACCAGAAGTGATGCAGGGGATCATCTCAGGACTTGTCTTCCAGACTGAGGGTGAGAGAGAAGCAGACATTAGCAACTGGGATCTCTCAGGAACTTGGGAGAGAAGCAAGGCTTATTTTGTTTGAGCCTTGCAGATGTTTCTCCAAGCACACTCTTTCAAGCACCATCATATGATGAAATGTTCTATAAGATTCAATTCTACAAATCTCATAACAGAAGGATCTCCTTAATCATTTTTAGTATCAAAGGTGGCTTCTGAGAATTTTTATCCCAGATGGAGGTGCCACAAGAGCAAGTCCACACGAAACAAGAAAGTAAAAGTATGAAGATAAAAATAATTAGTACTTGGAAAATTTAGATTTCACAGTTTTTCAGAGTGACTCACTTGAAATCCATCCTTCTATGCCGTCCTTTTTTTTCCAAAACTGGCTAATGGGAGAGATCAGAAACTATCTCAACAGTGTTTAGCACAATGCAGAGACCAACTCTGGATGAGATGCCATTTCCTGCCTTTCCAATTACAGTATATACATCTGGAATCAACTGAGAGGTTTGGATTTTCCATCTTTGTTGTTGAAAAGGTCCTCTATGAAGGAAAGTTTCATTTCTTGAAGTGCAGCAGGATTGCAATGTGACATTTGTTCTCCAGGGGTTTTTTGTTAGAAGAGAGAAAACAACCAGGAGATGTATACGTGAGACTCAAACGTAATGGGGGCTGACGAGGTCAGAACTGGAAGAGCAAGAGTAACCAAGACAGACAAGACACAAGGGAAAACTAAAAAGTCTGAAGTCAAGGACACAAAAAAGAAAGATCAAAACCTAAAACAAAACCTAGCACTTGTCTTTCTTGATCAAAATCTAATTACCCTAAAGCTTTCCTTGTTTTAACTAACCGAGTGATGACAGACCTCCTGCCATCTTTATATTAGCCACTACCTGTAATGTAAGGAACGCAGAAATCACAATCACGTAAATAAAGACCAGAAGCAATGAAAATTATAATTACATTTTTTCTTAAAATAATTTAAATCAGTTTGAAATTTTTATAAAGAAAATTTCCATACTAAAAAAACTAAAATAATGCAACGCACACATATAACAATGCCCAGTGACTACAATGGTAGCACAGTGGTTATTGTTGCTTTCTCTTCTTCAAAGTATTTGGATTCCACTTGGCCAGATCACATTCTACTTGAAGTTTACATATTCTCCTTTGTGTTAGGTTGTTTTTTTCTTCTTGGATATTATGAGTTTTCCCCCTGTTTCAAAGACTTGAGTGTTAATTTACCTGGTGGCTGTAATATTGTCTGACAGAGTGTGAGTGTGTGCATTAGTGTGCCCTGTAATGGTGTTGGTGTCTTCGCTGGGTGTTGACTCTAGCCTTGCACGTGCCCAGCACAATCATCCCTCACCCCTGTTTTTGAATACATTTAATTGAAGATGAGGTGCCTAGATGGGTGGATGTTTGTTTTTATCATTAGTATTGTTTTTTTATCATAGTCAGTCCTTAGATTCTTCAGAAAGGTTGTGTTAATGTTCACAGTCTGGTTGACAACTCTAAATAAATTATCCATTCACTTTGTTAAAATAAGGAACCTACCATGGTGCATTCTTCACAAAGGCAGTCAAACACCTCTAGATCTGTAATCCATACATGAGTGACTTTAAGATTAGCCGACGCCAAAGAGAAAGGCTTCTAAAGGATTTTGTACAAGGCCAGTCAAACAACTGTGCATACTTCATGTGACCTTTGCTAGACTTGCTTTCACCAGGCGTACTGCCTCCCAAAAGGTTATAAAAATAACCACAACAAGCGTATCAGGTACACAGATCAGCATGAATACGCTTATGGAGATCTTTTAAGGAAGTTTTCAGGACAGGCCTTTTGTTGAGAAACATGTGGGATTTTAGAAGAATTTGCCTCCTTTCAGAGGTTACCCTGAGGGCTGTACTCACAGAGGAATGTCAGGAAGAACAATCCAGCCGTACTTTAGTAGGAACTTACATTCAAGCAAAGAGAACTTAATGACAAGAAAGAGTCTAATTGATGCCTCCTGTTGTAGTCTGCATATCTTCACCACTATCGCTGATTGTGTGCTTGGGAGGCTACAGACCACCAAGGTGTCCAGAATACCCCATTTAGTAGTGGCACAGTGCTTAATTTAAAGAAAAAGCTTTCACAGAGTATAAAACAAAAGCTGCAATTATCTGATCTGTCTTATGGTGCCGACAGTATAATCCCATCTTAGATGTCATATAATGAAGGCAACAGAAGAACAGACTGCTTTCTATCATTTTGTAACAATAACCCATATTTTGTTACAAAAAAAACTGTTAAAAATATGTGACAGTCATATTTCAATAACTTATCAGTTGCCTGAACCTGTTATTTCTGTGTATTTCCAAATGAACAGTAGGAATAAAAGAGGATTAGCTTAGAGCAACTATTTTTAAATAAGTGATATGTCATACCAGTTATAACAAACAAAATTTCAGAAAAAGACAAAAGCCATGCACATGGTCGAAGGGTTAAAATCTTAACTAACTCGTAACTACCACAGAGCAGAGAAACAAATAAATTAATGAGAAACATCTACTTGTCCATAATCCCTTTCAACATTGTAACACCTGGTTTACATCTTTTTAGAAATTTCAGGAATATTCGCTTCTTATGGAAAAATTTCACATGAATGCTGTGACCACAAGGGGGGCAACAATGAGTGCCAAACCCAAGACACAGCAATACACCACACTCTTTTAGAATAAAATAAAAGATATTTATTCCCAGAAGGCACTTTCCATTCACATCTCCAGAAATCACCCACAAGTATACAAATAAATTATAGAAATCTTCCTCCTTCCATCCTCTGCTGAATGTTACCCATTGCCTCCTGATTATGACTCCTCGATTGTGAGCAGTGCACACCTTTTACGTTGGTCCCGGGAATGCCTCCAGTATCATGCCGTGTCCTCAAGGAAGCACTTCCGGGCCATAGACAGTCCTCTCCCAACAGAGTCCTCTATCACTTCCCAAGGACCAACGACAGGGTCGCACATCCGGACTGCAACTCCCAAGCATCCCTGAGGGTGTCCCAATTGGGTTTAGCATACAAGGACCACTGCCACCTAGTGTATGGGGGATGAAACCACTCCCAATCCTCGGCTTTTCTTAGTCTATCCATTACACCATTCATTCTGGAACAAATTTATTTCCTCGTCCCGCCGGCTAGTTCACTTCTATCATAGTGCTGGCCTCCCATCCAGGTAATGAAATATTCTCAGCTCTGTCTTCTTTCTCATACAAAGACCTTCAAGTGAGAAAAGTAACAGACTACACATCTGATTAACCCCCAAATAAAATCAGCTCATCCAGAAATGGTATTTCTTGATTTTTGGTATGTTTGGAGAGATATAATACATGCCTAATATCCTTCCTTTTGTTTCACCTTCAGAAAAAAGCAGGGGAGCATGAAATATGTTGGATTTTGCACAAAGAAGCAGGAAATCAACAATGAAGTTAATCTAGCTCCCAAACACCAAACCAGAAAATGCACATAAACAGATTTAAGTGGAATGTATGATGTCACCCATTGTTAATTCCAAAAACTCCACTGCTAATAAATGCTTCTGCCCTCAATAATCATTTCAAACAAAATACAGAAAATATGTAACATAGTATTCCAAATTGTGTGCTGGGTGGTTTTGCAAAGATCCTGCTGCTATTCAACCTAAAAGGCCTGCCTCAAAAGACTTCAAGGTACAGTTAGTCCTGTTGTTATTTCTGCATCATTCTTGGTTGTTCTTCATGGCGTCACCACTTACATAACAATGATACGCTATATGACCATGACTCAATGTGGTGCTAATGTATATTGATTAGAGTCCAGCTCATGCCCTGCCTTTAGGACCACCCTTTTCCTCTATTTTTGCTCTTCTCTCTTTTGTTTGCCCCTAATTTTCCCCATTTCTTTATTTTATTGCTTAAGTTACAGTAATTAATTTGTTAGTTTTAAGTCCTACGTTGCTGAGTTAATCGAGGATCATATCAGGTCTAGTTTTCCTTGCAGCTCCTTGTTGTGGCATTTAGTTTTAGGCCTCCGCTTTTCAAGCAGATTTTGGTTGAATTCAAAAAACTCTGTATTTGTAACTCTTTTCAGTCAAATTTCTGTTTGGTGAATTTTCCAGGATGTCTTTTTTTGTTTCATATTGAAAAACATATAGTTCAGTAATGGTTTTGAGAATTCTTGTTTTAGTGTTTTTGGGTAATCACCTTGGCTTAATTTAGATTTTGCTTAAGTATTTTCATTTTGGGCCTTACGATTTTGTTTTCCCCTTACTTTTGTGTTTTTTACCTCCTTTTCTTTAATCTTACCCTTTAATGATTACTTAATTTGCTTATTTTCTTCCATATTATATTTTTTGTCTGGGCTCCTTATTAATATCAATAGTATTCTTACTAGTAATAGTATTACTTACTGCTGATATTTACCTTATTTGGAAGTCCAGAAGTTTTGTGAATCACTCTATGTTATCAGCACAAGTTTAAAGGTCAGTGTGATGGAACCATAACTATCTTGAGTTTAATGAATTCCAAAGAAACCTTTGCATGTCTTTTTTTCTTATAAAAAATCTAAAAATCTGACTTTGCTATATGATTTTCTATGATTTTTTTAGTTACACTTTGGGTTTGATGATTTTTGTAATAGTCTTCTGGACACAATTCCTTGCTTGATCTATGACTCTTCTCTTCTTCTCACTGCTTCTGCTTGCACTTTGGTGTCAACATTATCACCAGTTCTTCCTTTAATTTCTTGTCATTATTTACTCAGCTTTCATCTGCTTAACCTGCTTGACTTTAACCACGAGTGTCTCTCACTCTCAGGCTTACAATTCTATGTACAGATGGTTAAGCCCAAGTGTCTCTCGGGTTATAATGTAAAATGTTAAGCCCAAATAACACTCAGAACAATATTATGTTGACATTCTAGTGGATAAAATAACATCATGAATATTTCTATGCATTTTGCCACTCTGGTATCTCATTAATATTAATGATTGAGGAAGACTCTCCATACAAAACGCACAATGGTAAGTAAATGAGAAGCTGTAAAGCCAGTTTTACAGCAAACTGAAACTGAAGCATTAGTTGAATCAAATCATAGTGCTGGCAATGTGAACTGGTTATCAGACATTTACATGGCAATGTACGACCAATCCTCCATGATATGCCTGGTGAGTTTAGTCATGTAACACTGCAGCAGAGTGCAGTATCTCTGAGGCAAAAAGGCAAACGTAGAAGGAGAAGAAAGACATTAACCACCTAAGCACTGTTTACAATGCATCAACTGTCAATGTTTGTAGGCAACAATATCACAATAGACATGTCCATGGTGCGAAAAAGTGCACAAAGAAACACACTTCTACTGTCCCAGTTGCGAAGCTTGGCTGTGCCTTGGTGACGGTCTCAAAACATATCACATGAAGGATGTGTGATAAATCTTCATCAGTACAGTAAAGGATATTAGATATACCATACCTTTCCTACAGTATTTATGTTAATGTTTTGGTATTTACATGTTTCTGCTACATGTAATAACATTTTTTCTTGCTGAAAACACTCCAGCATTTTTGGCTGATATTTCCCTGCCCAGGATTTGTTTCCTGCATGTATTGACTGGGATTGGGTCCAGCAGACCCACCTGACCTTGTAGTTAGGATATAGCGGGTTGGATAATGGATGGATGGATTTCTGGGGGTAAACATAATGATAAAGAGGCTATACAAAATTAATTACTTTTGTCAATATTTTTAATTGTCTAATAAATTCACTAATTATTCTTGTGGTGGTTGTATATTAAGTGATTCTTTTAAGGTTTTGGATTTTTCTATAGGAAAAGAAGTTATAAGTAGTGTGGTAGACGGTAGGTCTTTAGGGACTTTCAAAACTCGACTTGATGTTATTTTGGAAGAATTAAGTGGATAGAACTGGCAAGGTTGGTTTGGCTGAATGGCCAGTTCTCATCTAGATTGTTCTAATGTTCATGAAAAATATTCAGTGCCTAAGTGTTAAACAACTAAGCCAAATGAAACAGAACTCTAATTTTTCTACACATCCCCAAGCTTCCCTTACAAGTAAATAAGCAGCAGTGGCACGGCAGAAGCAATGGAATTGATAGCACCTTATGCTGTTAAAATTTGTCTGAAACGTCTATGTGTGTAATCCATCTTTTTTTTCTGACACACAGTCATATGAAAAAGTTGGGAACCCCTCTTAATTCTTTGGATATTTGTTTATCATTGGTTGAGCTTTCAAAGTAGCAACTTCCTTTTAATATATGACATGCCTTATGGAAACAGTAGTATTTCAGCAGTGGCATTAAGTTTATCGGATTAACAGAAAATATGCAATATGCATCATAACAAAATTAGACAGGTGCTAAAATTTGGGCACCCCAACAGAGATATTACATCAATACTTAGTTGAGCCTCCTTTTGCAAATATAACAGCCTCTAGACGCCTCCTATAGTCTTTGATGAGTATCTGGATTCTGGATGGAGGTATTTTTGACCATTCTGCCATATAAAATCTCTCCAGTTCAGTTAAATTTGATGGCTGCTGAGCATGGACAGACTGCTTCAAATCATCCCATAGATTTTCGATGATATTCAAATCAGGGGACTGTGATGGCCATTCCAGAACATTGTACTTCTCCCTCTGCATGAATGCCTTTGTAGATCTTGAACTGTGTTTTGGGTCATTGTCTTGTTGGAATATCCAACCCCTGTGTAACTTCAACTTTGTGACTGATGCTTGAACATTATCCTAAAGAATTTGTTGATACTGGGTTGAATTCATCCGACCCTCGACTTTAACAAGGGCCCCAGTCCCTGAACTAGTCACACAGTCCCACAGCATGATGGAACCTCCACCAAGTTTGACAATAGGTAGCAGGTGTTTTTCTTGGAATGCGGTGTTCTTCTTCCACCATGCAAAGCGCTTTTTGTTATGACCAAATAACTCAATTTTTGTCTCATCAGTCCAAAGCACTTTGTTCCAAAATGAATCTGGCTTGTCTAAATGAGCATTTGCATACAACAAGTGACTCCGTTTGTGGCATGAGTGCAGAAAGGGCTTCTCTCTCATCACCCTGCCATACAGTGAATTCTGTGAATTGTAGAATGATGTACAGATACAACCATCTGCAGCAAGATGTTCTTGCAGGCCTTTGGAGGTGATCTGTGGTTGTCTGTAACCATTCTCACAATCCTGCGCATATGCCACTCCTGTATTTTCTTGGCCTGCCAGACCTGGGTTTAACAGCAACTGTGCCTGTGGCTTTCCATTTCCTGATTACATTCCTTACAGTTGAAACCGACAGTTTAAACCTCTGAGATAGCTTTTTGTAGCTTTCCCCTAAACCATGATACTCAACAATATTTGTTTTCAGATCTTTTGAGAGTTGCTTTGAGGATCCCATGCTGTCACTCTTCAGAGGAGAGTCAAAGGGAAGCACAAATTGCAATTAACCACCTTAAATATCTTTTCTCATGATTGGACACACCTGTCTATGATGTTCAAGGTTTAACGAGCTAATTCAACCAATTTGGTGTTGCAAGTAATCAATCAGTATTGAGCAGTTACATGTATTCAAATCATCAAAATTACAAGGGGACCCAAATTTTTGCACAGCCGGTTTTTCACATTTGATTTAATTTCATACAACTAAATACTGCTTCACTAAAAATCTTTGTTCGGAAAACACCCCAGTACCTAGATGTTCCTAGGAAATAAAAGACATACCACTGTAAATTATTATGCAGGCTGAGAGGGGTTTTTTCAACTATTTCATATGACTGTATATAGTAGATGTATACAGTGCCTAAAAGTATTCATCCCTTGGAAGTTTTCACTTATTATTGTTATACCACATTAAATTAAAGTTGATTTAATTTGCCTTTTTTACACTGATCCATAGAAAAACTCTCTTTAATGTCAAAATGAAAACAAATCTGTGCAAATTGGTCTAAATTAATTTTAAATATCAAACACTCAGGAGTGAATACAGATTGCTCAGTCAATTATCTTATATCATCTAGTACATTAAGGGATTTCATACTAATAATATCTTGTACAGCTCTCCTTATAATCACTTAGAATGTGACACTCTTGCAATTAGTCAGGTTAACAGAAGACTCTGCAGAGTCAAACATGATGTATAGTTAAAAAGATTGTTTAGCAAGCAATTTTAATGTCTGGAAATGTAATGAATTTCAAGTGCTTTATTTTTTGTTCTTCTCTATAGGGTTTAGCTGAACATTCTGTTATACGTGTTACTTTATTATTATTAATGTAAAATACATTGCCCAAGGATTTTACTATATCATATTTCTTAAAAGAAGCCTTAATTGGATTAACTCTCAATAGGCGCTGAGGAAGTGAATCCAGTAGATGTCTTGCAACTAAACAGAAAGAGGTGAAACATTACTCCAGCCAGCACTGTGAGTGGTTATGCAATGTGTTCTATAAAGACATGAAAAGTACAACTATTTGTGTGCTATTAATGTAGTCAGGTTGTGTTTGCCTGTAATGTTGACTAAGATTGAGATCATGCATATATTTCATCTCTATTATATTAAAAATGCTTCCCATCGTGCCCGCATTATTCATCCTTGACCACTCCCCTCCACACCGCTCACCCAATCATTACTCCTACTGCGCACATTCTCTCTCTGTACCACCCCATGACACTCTCAGTACTAACTCACCCTTCAACACAGGTAAGGCAGAAAAGCAAATTATCTATTCAAGTATGTAGAATTTTAGATTGTGACAGAAAAAGAATGACAAGAAAAAAAATGAACAAAAAAGAGCTGCATATAATAAAAGTCAAGAACAAAGATAATTGTCCAATAAACAAAAAAGAGAAAAATCCCAACAGCATAAAGCATAAGTTGTTCTCACTACTTATTCTACATTTTATGGTTTACTTGATTATTATTATTATTATTTGAACAATATGTGAACAGAAATGCAAAAAAGAAACATTTATAGAATGTACGTTAGAGGATAAAGTAATTTATAATATTGCTTTTAATGAGGCATTAATGTAATTTAATTTTTATTTACTTTTTATTAAGTTTTGATTCATTTTACTTTTATACTTCTGCTTTTTATGTTTTATTATTCATTAGTATTTAAAAAAGATAGTTGTTGTGAAATACTCAAGTAACTGATTTTCTATCTGTAATAACTAAGGAGGGCAGCACGGTGGCGCAGTGAGTAGCGCTGCTGCCTCGCAGTAAGGAGACCCGAGTTCGCTTCCTGGGTTCTCCCTGCGTGGAGTCTGAATGTTCTCCCCGTGTCTGTGTGGGTTTCCTCTGGGTACTCCAGTTTCCACCCACAGTCCAAAGACATGCAGGTTAGGTGCATTGGCGATTCTAAATTGTCCCAATTGTGTTGTGGGTGTGTGTGTGTGCCCCCTGCGGTGGGCTGGTGCCCTGCCCAGGGTTTGTTTCATGCCTTGCTGGGATTGGCTCCAACAGAGCCCCGTGACCCTGTAGTTAGGATATAGCGGGTTGGATAATGAATGGATAACTAAGGACCAATCTGTCTTCTTCCTGCGCCCTGCATACTCTTCTATATACCATCTCTTTAAATACAATCGGTTTCTCTAACAAAGGAGCGCCCCAATGACCTTCAGGCGGCTCAGCAGTGGGATATCGGGCATCCAGTACCTAGCCCCAGGGGTTGGCAAGTGAAGCAAGCAGGGGGCAGAGCCCCCTAGTTAGTAATTAAAATAGAAATTCAGGTAAGGCAATTCCAAAGGGTCCACTTTTTTCTTGCAACTGTATTTGTAACCCTTTATACTATGTAGGTGAATCAGTTGTGTTTCCAACAACTGTGCATTTTTGTCCACTAGAAAACTGTCTGGAATTCAACCATTGATCTTCACATACAGGAAATGTTTTGAAAGGTACAAAGAAATGGGTAGAATCTTACATCCATAGTGCAACATTTCATCTACGAGGAAGAAATTACCTCTCCTAACAAAGAATTTTTAAATCCCCCTCTTAGTTCTATTATTAAAAGGTCACACTATAAAAGCCTGCACCCAATCAACAATGGGAGTCCAACAACCCAGATGGAAGTTGTAGACTCACCCTGACAAAGGCAGAAAATAAACTTACAAGCGTCCATCAAGTGACATACTCAGTTAAATTCAATTTATTTTCATATAGTGCTCTTCCACTGAATGCAGGCTCAGAGTACTGTTTTTCCTATTTGTAACCATTTTCCAGCTGTTTCAGTAATAAACAAGGCACCCCAACTTTTGTACATTGTCTAACTTTTTGATTATCTATCTATCAACTTGTTTATTTCAAGCACCTTTTTCATCATTTTGCCTAAATTGAAACTGCTGCTACTGATTGCCTGCCTATATGTTTTAAGTTTTGGGGTGTGTATCATAATAATATTTTGCAAATCTATTTGAATTGCATATTTTTGTCCTGACTGCTTGGCTCTTTCCCTGTTGGCAATGATTTTGAATCTGCAGGTCTGCAAAGCTCAGTAAGGGATGACGACTGCATAAGAATAACAAGCTAATAAACAATGTTTACTGACAGTTAAATAACTGTACTGAATTGTTAATACTCAAGTAATAAACACACTTCTGAGCCAGCCTGGAGTCACTTTTGGGGTTCACTATGAGCAGTTCTATATAAACAAACTCTTTTTGATATATTACCATTTTATGCAGCACAGTACAATTCTTTATGTGCTATTTTGAAATTCGAGCACTGACAGACTCACACGATGAGTGGATGTGCCCAAACCAGCAATCCTGTGGTTTACAAGGCAGTGCTTTAGCCACTAGGGTGCACTTCTTGTAGTAAAATAAAAGATGAATGACACACTGGTCAGGCTTTTAATTGAAAGGCCAGAGAAATCAGAAGGAGGGCCCACATAAACAGATGAAGATGTCAAAGAGGAACAGTATAAAATGAAGGAGCAAGGCAAAAGAAAATAAAAGAATGAGGGAGAATGTGCAGTAGGAAAGGGTGAGTAAGGGGGCAAGGAATGCCATTGTCTGAGATAGAGAGGCAGGACAAAGGCACAATGTTTATTATTTTTGAGGCGTGTTGCTCCACTGGGATGATAGATACACTGGCAAGTAAAACTAAGCAGCATAAAATCAAATCTGATATCACTGCCCATTTTTTCAGTTTGTAGTGGAATCTCGGAGTAGTTTTAACATGAATGGAAGTAAATCAGTAACATCTATCCAAAATCACAGCTTGCATTTGCCCTCTTTGATGCCTGACGTATTCCCAAGTACCTATTAGAGAGGTAAAAGTGGCAGTCCTTTTTTTCTCCATCCATTCAAATTTGATACCACAATTCAAGTGCTTGGAAAGCCAGAATCTGTCCCAGCAGAATCAAGCATAAGTTGTTCTCACTACTTATTCTATATTTTATGAATTATGGTTTACTTGATTATTATTATATTTGTTTACCATGGTGATTTGCTGGCGACTACTGCATTGTCTGTTTGCCAAACTGGGACCTATGATTTAACCCAGCACTTTATGGAAAATGTGAGCAATTCCTATCAGTGCAATCTTTGTACTTCTTGGGCTGTTTGGGTCCTAGGAGCTCCTGCAGATTGTTTTCAAATGCTTTCTTGATGGCACCTAAAGCCCAGACCCCACAAACACAGCTCATCTTGTTTCTCAATATCTTGCTGATCTCGAACTGAAGATCTTTGTATGTATTTGCTTTGCTTTTCAGCCTCTTTGAGTAAGATGTTGATGTTGTCATCTGGGAATGCTACATGGATCAGCAGGCATCATTTCTCCATCTTGTGATATACCACTACATCTGGATGGTTAGTTGAAATGGTACAATTTGTTTGCACTGCCATGTCCCACATGATGGTACTGCCTTCAGTGTTGACAACAGCCTCCAGCATGTGCTGTTACTATTTCTAAGGCATTTTTCCACCTAGTGCACCACAGACCGACCAGTGTGAATTGCTGGCAACATTGTAAGCATTCAGTAGAAAAAAACATTATACATCCAGCAGTGATATGGCTGATCATCTCCTCAGCCTTGCTGTACATTTCACACTTGCTCTCAGGCTGGTGCTTCAAGATGTTCTGCTGGTGGTAGCTAGTGTTACATGCCTGGTCCTGAGCTGTAAAGAGTAGACTTTCAGTCTCTCCCTTGAGCGAACGGCTGTTCAGCCACGCCACACTTGCACATTTGTCCACAAATGCTCTGTCAAGGTGTTGCTAGTATTGTCCATGCAGTGATTTATTTTCAGAAGCTTCATTTTCTTGGTTTTAATAGTGGTCTTGAGTCTCAGCTTTCTTCTAGATTGGCCATCAAGTACTCGCCGTGGATTTCCTTTGTTGTTGCTATGAGGCCAGCATTTTGCTCTGCTAGCATAATGGGCATTCACAAGTTATTATTATTATTATTATTATTATTATTAT
This sequence comes from Erpetoichthys calabaricus, assembly GCF_900747795.2. Lineage (NCBI taxonomy): Eukaryota > Metazoa > Chordata > Cladistia > Polypteriformes > Polypteridae > Erpetoichthys > Erpetoichthys calabaricus. Next base: position 274,478,707 of record NC_041397.2, on the reverse strand, counting down.
TATTATTAATTAAAGTGTTATGTCTTGCATTCATCTCAAGCATTGACCACACCCTGCTGATTGTCATTGCCTGGTGCCATGAAATACTCAGCCATCATTTAAGTCTTGCTTGAGCTTCATTTCCCTCATTTTGGCAGGATGTTCACATTGAGCTATTGCTCTGTTATTGGTTAAGTTTCTATAGTTTTATGGTTTCTTTATATTGTTTTTAACTCTTGTGTTTGATCTTCAAGTATGTTTTTTGCCAAGCTCTTTTGTATGACCATTACTGTGTTTTATTTTGTTACACAACACCGAAATACCAAAAATAAAAAGTAAAGAACAGTAGTTCTCTTTTATTTTTTTGTACCACCTTTAGTCCTTCAATCTAATTTAAACTGAACAATTTACAGTAACTGGTAGGAATAATATAATTTGTATATCTATTTGAGGAGTAAGGACCTCAACTTGAGCAGGTGTCAGCTCCTGTGCTGAATTACTGGGTTTACTCTCCATGGAAATGTGAAGAACTTGGCTGCCCTCTTGGATCATGGAGTGGAGCCACTAATTTCCAATATTAACAGCAGCCTGTTGAGGTGCTTTGAGTATTTGCTACCTCAGGAGGCTTATCTGACATTGCCCATTGGGTTAAAACCTAGGTTTCAGATGTGTAAGAATTATAACTGTCATCTTACTGAGGAGCACCCAGGAATTCCCCAAGAGGGTCCAGACACTGTTGCCTGACCTTACCTACCTAGCAAAAGTTGATGGATAGTGAGCAAAAGGGTAAGTAAGTGGAAATTCTCGCTGCTCCTTAGGACCTATGGAAAGGCATGCAGTTAATTACATAAAGACGATGGACCTGCACATGAGAAATAATTCAGAGCACTTAGGCTGTCTGCGAGCACCACAAACTGCTTCCCCTTACGTCTGTAGATCTTGTGTTTATTGAGAAACAGGAAATGCTTTGCTATTCATTTTGTTGCCAATTGTGCAATACTTAAAAGCTATAAACTACTACCATAGAGCTGCTTATGATTGGGGTCTTCGGCACATCTTAAGGTGCTTAACTCTGCCACCATGAATTTCTAGTGCTGTCTGATACTTCAGGCTCTTCTGTGACCAACAGTGACACCCTCCTTTACTGTGACCTGACTGTTAACTTTAGTTTCTGATCTATATTCTCAAGTTTTTTTTTGTCCAGCCTCTGCAGATTCCAGTCATATCTCTTCATCTTGACCACAAGCCTTCATTACCTCTCAGCTAGATTAGTGCAACGCTTTCCTTAATGGACTTCCTGTATGAAGCATAAGCACAGAATAAGTGATCAAAAAATGCTGCTGCCACTACAGTCAAGATCTACCGCCTAATAACACTGCGCGTCATAGACAGACTGAATTAGTTTCAGAATCCTCTGTATGACCCTGCTAGTCTTCTAATGTACAGACGTAACATGTGCTCAGAAATGTGGATTGAGAATCCTCTCAATCCACACACAATAGACGGATGGAATGAATAAAACATTTATCATTGTCATCAATGCCTTTACTTCTACTTTTCCTGATGTGAGTTATGGTTGCAACATGCAGCACTGAGCTGTCCTGGCCTCCCTATTCCTGCTTCCTCCATCCCTTCCTGGGGAATACTCAAAGCCTTCTAAGACAGTTGAGAGATATAATCCCTTCAGTCTGTCTTGGTTCTGCCTTGGATCTTCTCCCAGTTCCCCGTACTTTGCACACAACCGAAGGGAAACATCCAAGGGGCATCCTAACTACTGTACATTCCCAAAACACCTCAAATGATTCTTCCTGATAAACAGAAACATCTATCCAGGTGTTACAAACTCTTGGCCCCATCAGGGCGATAAGTATAGCAATGCTGTACAGGAACCCCATGCTGAACCGCAAACTTGTATTTATGATCTCATTCTTACTTTCATGTGTGCTATTATATGATATAATTGTTTCATAGAGGCACAAAGGTTAAGGGTTGCAGTCTTACAGCCCTTGTCATATTTTCAGCCCTTACTGTAGTTCTTTCTATAAAGAGTTAATATGTTCGCCCGTGTTTGCTTCAATTTCCAGCTGGGGCTTCTGATTTCTAACGACAGCCCAAAGACTAGCTGGAATGTGGATTAATGACTTTAACTTTGCATGGTTTGGAGTATGTTTGTGAATATGGCCTATTTTGGACTTGCACCAAGGTTTTGTGATTGGACAGGCTTTGGCTCATTCAGCCCCATACAGGAAAAAGCTGGAATAAGAAATTAATTATTTGGTAGTATGCTACATAGATGTGTTGTAATGCAATCTATACTTATTTGAATTAAGACAACTAATGTCAGTGTCACCCAGTGGTTGCTCTATTCTAAAATAATATGTTAAAGTATAACCATAATGGTTTTATTAAACAACACTGTGATGATGCAGGTTCTACTCTATGCTCCCATCCGCTTCTGGGATCTCTTGAACCCGACACTGTTGGTAATGTCACTGATGAGCTAGGCAGTGAGGCAACAACAAAGCAAGGGGATGGTGCCAAAAGTGCCAAGTGCTTTTATTGAAAAAAGCAAATAAAACAGTGTTCAAATAAATAGTGCAGTGCATCTCAAAAATACGTCATTAAATAAATAATCCATAAAAACGAGTGAAAGGGTGGAGGTTAAAATCCAATACAAAAAAAAATTCTGTAAAACCCGAGGTTAAAATAACGGTTGGAAACAGTCTTTCTTTAAAAATCTGGTGCCTTCTTTAACCCAACAACTCCCCTGCTTCTCCCTTCCAGGCCCTGCAACAAGGGAGTCGCCTTACCAGTATATGCAGGTCCTTGCACACTGGTCCGGTAGCCCTCCGCTCCCTGGCTACATCGGGCTCCAGCCAAACCGAGACTTGGGTTCCTTCCCCCAGCGGCCAGGACGCTCACACTGGGGCTCAACACGCCCAAAGCCTCCACGACTGCCGCTGCCTTCTTGGCCTTACGCGGCGAGCCGTCAATGATCCTGGTCACTCCTGCTCCTCTGAAAAGCTCAGAAGGAGTGACCCTATCCATCCACCCTGAGTGTCGGACAAACATTCCCTCAGGGCTCTCCTTCCAGCTGGTTGCCTCTGCTCAAGCGAGTCTGCTGTCGCTCGCACCGGCTCCCCAGTTCTCCAGTCTTCTCCTACCTTAACCTCCATCCATTTCTTTCTCTCATTTCTTTTCTTTTTTCTCTTCTCCTAGCCGCCTCGTGCTTCTATTTATTATGGGGACGTGGATCAGATGTGGCAATTAGCAGCTCCCGGCATCAATTACGGATGCAGACGACCTCCTCACCTGTACACTTTAGTAAGGACCGCCCGAATCACGCATCACCTGGGAACCGCTCTTGCCACACATAACACGCCCCCTCGCTAAGCCGCAAGTACAGCGATTATTTATTTAATAAGTGGCCTTTTTGACATGAGTTGTGAACCCACTACACCACAAACACTCACAGGGAAAGGAAAAAAGTAATGGAGTATGCATGGCAGCAAATAATCTGCCACACTATAGTAATAGTAGTACTAGTAATAATAGTAATGGTAGTAGTAGCACTAATGTCATATGTACAGAGTATGAGGAAATTCTTATTTATATAACATACTTACTGAAGTACCCTCCATTTCCAGGGTATATCTGTAGAATGGGTTAAGGAAAAGAAAGCAAAGGTTTCTAAATTGTGACCCTGTAGTTATTGCTAGCTGTCCCATTCATCCTCCACACTGTCTCTCTATCAATGTCTCTGCTCTTGTGAATTGAGAAATTGCTCTTTTGGAGTCCGATTGGATTCCAAAGTTGTGGTAACTCCTTGCTGGGCTATAAACATGAAGACTGTCATGTCTGACGCATCCTCTTAGTTCAAGGTGGACTGTTTGTAGTGCTTAAATTGGGAATAAAAGTTGACAAAGTAGGAGTTAAACAATAGCCCTTTGATTCTCCTTCATGTTGCACTGCACTTCCACTTTCAATCAAGCCTCACTCAAAACAAGCCTGCAGGAAAGGCCCAGGTAAGCCCTGGTCATTTTGACTGCTAGTCTGGCTTCAGTGGGTCAAAATTCTGTGTTCTAAATTAGTGTATTTTACTTGTATGGTCCTAGAGGGCAACTTTGCAAAGTTTGGTCCAGATTTGTCAAAGGTTGTAGGATTGTATAGGGAACCTACAAACAGTCAGACATTCTGTTTTACATATATAAACATATTGCCATTTTCTGGCTCCATTATAGTTAAGAATGTGCTAAAATACATAGCTTCATTTTATTTCAGCAGAAAACACAAATCAGCTATTTACTTACCTGAATTTGATATACAGTATAATGTAAACATCACATTTCAACTTGATGATGTTTTGCCATATGTTGTCATTCTGTTGCTCGTATGCATTTCTATCTGCACGTAGGTTTTGCCCAAGTTACTAAGTATGATGGCTACCCACTTTCCTACCCACAAATTGTACTTTGCATGCACATATAAAATGGGGCTGGTGAACCATCCTAAAAGACTATTGGGCACAGGTAATGAGTGAATGGTCATGCAAAGGAAAAAGGAAAAATGAGTACAAGTGGGAAGCAATCATTTTTTTAGTACATTCATTCATTGTCCAATCCTCCATTTTCCAGGTTGAGGAAAGGTTGCAACGAAATGGCTAGTGGCTTCACGTGCGAGATAGGAACCAACAACAGACAGGAGACTGTTTCATTACAGAATTCATTTACTCGCCCATCCACGCTCTTTTATAATCAGCCGATTTAGAGCTTAAATCAATTCAACCCGCACATCTTTCAGATTTAAGGAGGAAAGATGAATACTTAGATGAAAACTGACACAGACGTGGGGAGAATCTCCAGACTCCACACAGGAGAGCAGACTGGGAAGTCTCCGGAGTTTTGACAACTGCACCACTGTGCTGCACTTTATCAGTCATGAAAAGTCTAACGTGTGTAGTATACATACAAAAAAGCACATTGTAAACCTAAAAACAAATACTATTCCAGAAATTAAAATATATTCTTTGTAAGCATATAAAAGTACACATGTACCGAGCACACTAATTTATAAAGTGTATTTTTTATTTTAAATCAGTCTGTTAAAAATTAATCACATATTTAAAGAATTTATATTTTATGAAGTGCCTGTCTTTCAATATTCTTTTTTAGAAGTATGGTGTGAGCAAAGCTGGGGTTACAGCACTCATTATTAGCTTCACAATGCTATTATAAATCAATAAAGTGAGGCGAAATGCCGGTAAAATACTACAATGTAATAATAACTTCACATGATTCTATTTCCTTCACTTCCTGATGGCAAGGCTCTTACTTCCTTCCATTGGCCATGACCTCAGTTTCTATTACTGAAATTGTACTGGCAGTTTATTTTCTCTCTCACTTTTTCCTTTTGGGTCTCAGTGCCCTTTTTAGTCAGTGAGTACTCAATAATTAAACAACTACAGTATGCTTGATATTAAAGAGTATTTTTTTTTGTTAATCAAGGTTAAAAAAATAAATGAAATCATTGTGATTCAGAGGTTTATAACAATAAAATATGAAAGCTTCCCAGGCGGTGAATACTTTTTATAGGTATTGTAAGTTCCAATATTGTAAGTTAGGTTTACTGGCAAGCCTAAATAGTCTGTGTGAGTGTGCCTGTGAATTGTCATGGACTGGCACCCTGTCCAGTATTGGCTTCAGCCTTACTCCACATTCTGCAATGATAGACTCTGTTAATCTTAATTGAGTTAAGCATGTTCACTAAATAGGTAGATAGAAGGCAAATGGATACAATTACAACATTCCAGATGCTGTTATTTCAGATAAACATTTCAGATATAATTGCCTAAGCTTATTTTTATATTCTAGTTGGAGCACAGGCTGGTGAAGTGTCTTGCTCATGGTCACAAAGTCTCAGTATCAGGATTTGAACCTGCTATGCCACTGGATTCTCAGCCATTCCCGTTCCATCATTTCTTAAGCTCTCATTTAGCCCCTAAATTAATCACATTTTAGGAGTTGTCCTTATTGACATCTTTCTAATGAATCTCAAACTACATTATCTTCCTTAAGGGCTATTCTTATGCTTCCTGTAGACACCTTTCAAGTTTGATATGCAGCATTTTCCTTTCTTCTTTATCTTCTTTGTCACTTTGATTTAAAGGGCAGGATGCCCACCTTTCTGCAGTTAGTGCTGAATATCCATTTGCTTTCCTTCACAAGTAATCAGGAAGCCTACTGCTTGGTAGCTTGACAACAGGCACTGATGAATGTGATAACAGATGGTTTATAAAACAGATGGCAGAGTTAAGGTGAGAGTGGCATAGTGAGATTTTGTAGCTAAAAAGATGAGGTATTGTAAAAGTAATATCTGTACTAGCTGCTTATTAGGTGGCATGGTGGAACAGTTGGCCATCTTATTGTGTTATGGCTTTTCAATCATAGTTCAGGTCCTGCTTTCCATTGAGTTTGCATGTTCTTACCTAGATGACATGAACTTTTTTCACCACTGCAAATTTATGCTGTGGAGTCCCTGACTAACTTTTAATAGCCTTGGTGTGACCCAGTGATGGAAGGTTGTCCCACTTTGTGTAGAATCCTGAGTTACTATTATTATTGTTGTTGTTTGGTTTGCTCCTACACCACCAACACTGAATAGAAAGAGCTGGTATGAAAACCAATACCTGCATAGATACAGCCATAGGGGGAAAAAAATAGGGGGTACAAAACATCTCAGTGGTCTGCTACCATGAGATTCTAAGTGTAAATGTCAAAGGTCAACAACCTCTGGAATGCCCTCATTATTTATCAAGGACTAGTTGTACAACAAAGTGTCATCTTGTAGTTTTCATCATGCATGAAAGTGACTTAGGTAACAGGAGCACTTTAAGTGGAATGAAGTCAGTAGCTGAATGCACTTGAATGAGTGAGTGGCTTGGGCAAAAGAAGTGTACAGTTTGGCCAGTAAAAATACACTTAATTGTAGGGGCAAATTGACTATAGTGAATGTAGTGCACAAAAAAGTGCAAACATTTGACTTTAATAAGTGCAGTTTACCTAAAGTGAACTTGAATGTGTGAGTGAGGTAAATAAAAGAAAATGTGCGGTTTTGAGCTGTGAAGGTGCAGTAACTACTGTAGAATGAGCAAGTGGAGTGTGCTCTTGGGAGACCAAAAACAGACTGCTTCAGCTGCATCACAATTAACAGGCAATAACAGAGCATGCTTCCTTAAAAAGAACTTCAGAACATTTATGAAGAAAAGAGAGCCTTTCCTGTCAGCCAAACGTATCTCATTAATCTCTATTCACCTCCTGTCTGCAATATAATATGAAAGTCCCTAGAGTATCACTGTCTGCTACACTACTTGGTAACTTGTTCTATCTATAGATCTCTGTGTGAAGAAAGCTGTTGTAATGATTGTGTGAAATTCACCCTTACCAGTTTCTATCTGTGGCCCCATTTTCTTGTTGAGGAACTGATTTCAAAGTAACAGCTGGGGTTTACCATAGTAATTTCCTTCATAATGATTTGAGTGACTGCACATTTGGGCTGTAGAGTGGCATTCAAAAAATGTACTGTAGTTGAGCCTCATCAATTCCTGATTCTAAAGGCCTGCACTGTAGTTCATGTGAGTAACCTGCCTCTTTTGTCTACGGAGAGGCCAGCGCACTTGAGTATGTGACAGAGATGGCCTTCAGTCTGGGTAGAGGATATTGGAATACATTTCAGTGATAGAGTGAAAGATGTTTGCACTTTGGGCTGTAGCTATATAAATTGTACTAACTAGAGGGTGTGATAAGTGAAGTGTCCATTTTTGAAATCCAGAGGCACTATATGTGTTCAGCTGCGTCTGGAACCCCTCAAAAGGAAAGCTGGCAAGGAAGGCACTGATTTCAAATGAAGTAAAATGTATTCATATAGCATGATTAAAACAACTAAAAGTTGACCGATGTACTTCACAACAATGAAATCAACAACAGATAAGAAAAAGGATTTAAAAAAACATAATACATTATTATCAGAAGATAAAAAAACAAAGGCAAAAGCAACACACAGCTAAGAGCAATGCCTGATAGTTAACTGCCATAAAAATACACATTTAGGAAATAAAACAACGAGTTAAAACTACAAAGTTAAGCTAGAATGTCAATACAACCCAAAAGCAAGTGAATAAAATAGACAGTCATAATTGATAAGAAGATCTGAGAATCCAGGTGGATAAGTAGGGACAGAGGAAATGAGAGGTGAGTGGCAAAGACCGGTACAGATGCAATTACATTAGTTTAAATGGGATGAAACAAAAGCATGAATAAGCTTTGAAAGATCATTAGAGAAACTATTTAACTTTAGTGAAGGCCCCAAGCTGAAAAAAGCAACTTTTCACTACAGCATTTATTTGTTTATCAACTTTGAATGAAATTTGAGTCATAGATAATACCAAGGCTTCTAACCTAAGATATGATATGCAGAATTAATAGATCAAGATTGCTTTTAATACTAATTATGAAGAATGAAAAGCTGAAAAGAATAGCCTCTGCTTAGTTGAAGAAAGTTTAATGTCATCCAACATTTCACATCCTCAAGACAGCTAAGGAGAGTAGTGAGAGTATCCTTATCATTGGGTTCCACAATTATGTAGACTTGGGTATCATCTGCATAACAGTGTTAAGGGATCTTATACTTATTAAAAATAGTTCAAAGTGTTAGTATATACAAAGGAAAAAGAAATGGTCCCAGAACAGACCCTTGTGGTACCCCACAGGTATCAGGGGGTGTAGGAAATGATAAATTACCAAAGCCAATGCTAAAGGTCCTGATCTTAAGGTAGTAGGCAAACCACTCAAAGACAGTGCCCCTGAAAGCCAACCCAATGTTTAAGTCAATCAATAAGAATGTCATGATCAACTGGGTCGAACACAGCACTGAGGTCCGGCAGAATTAACAGACCACAGATCCCAGAATCAACTGCTAACAGCAGATCATTTATCACTTATTGTAGGTTACAATACTGTGAAATGGTCTAAATCCAGACTGAAACTTTTCAAGACAGCAATTTTGAGCTGGAAAGGGCTGCAATTGAAAGGAGTGTGTGTCCTTCATTATGAGGTGCAAGGCAACATGTTTTAGTGATTTGACTTGAGAAAATGACTCAATTGTGGGAAATGTACAACCTGAGTTGGGCAGAGGTAGTCAATGGGAGTGCACTAGAGCTCACTAGACCAGCTCTGCTATTTAGGAAAAATTAGGGACTCGCCTCAAGTAGCAAAATCTAGGGGGAAGCACTTTTAAACATTGCAGGTACTATGTGGTGGTGAACGTTGTCTGTTATGCAGTGATGTGCTGTGGAAGCTGATGTCAACACACTAGACAAGCTGATTAAGAGGGATGGTTTAGTTCTGGAAGTTAAACTTGACACTCTGATGAAAGTGTCTGAGAAGAGAATCTTGAGTAATCTGTTAGGCATCATGAACAATCCCTCTGACCCCCTGAATGCCTCCCTTGTGGAACATCAGAGCATACAGAGCAAAAGATTTATTGCCCCCACTTGCAGGACTGAAGGCCATAGGAGATCTTTTCTCCTTGTGGACTTCATAGCTCCTCCTCTTCCTGTAGATAGATAGATAGATAGATAGATAGATAGATAGATAGATAGATAGATAGATAGATAGATAGATAGATAGATAGATAGATAGATAGATAGATAGATAGATAGATACTTTATTAATCCCAATGGGAAATTCACATACATGTACGGGGCAGGGTACCTAAGAGCTTTCAGCAATACCATTTTTCTGGTGTGCAATAGTCTGATATATGCATTTGGTAAATTATTATTTATATGGTGCATGATATTCTTGTACGGTTGGGAGACAAAGTCAGAGAGGCGAGATTGTCTTGGTTTGGACATGTGCAGAGGACAGATGCTGAGTATATTGGGAGAAGGATGTTAAGGATAGAGCTACCAGGTAAGAGAAAAAGAGGAAGGCCTAAGAGAGGTTTTATGGATGTGGTGAAAGAGGATGATGGGCATGAAAGAGCAAGATGGAGAGGACAGGAAGATATGAAAAAAGATGATCTGCTGTGGTACCCCCTAACAGGACCATCTGAAAGAAGAAGATGGTGTATAATAGTCTCCCTCTCTCCCATTAACTAATTTCATCCATTGTTATTATTAGCACTGTTTTTCCATCCTCTGGTAACTTTTACTTCTGGTACCTATTTAATTTAATTTCTTAAATTTTATAATTGGCAATCTCTTTCTATTCTATATCTTTGCCTTTGTTGCACTGAGTTTGCAGAAGACGCACACATTTTCCTTGTAATTGAGAAGGTTTTATTTTATCTTATCTTATTGTATAGGAATTTTTGGTCTTAAAGTGTGACCAACTACATAAGTCCTTTACAGGTGGTCTTCCAAATGCCAGAATAGACTATACTCTCTTTATAACTAACATCTTTTTTTTTCTTAAAGTACTAATTCCTAGTTTTACTTTTGTTTTAGTATTGTTTCCCTTTTACCAAGTGCGCTCTTTATCTTATTTTTCATCTTTATGTCAACATTGGGTTGATGCAGATTTTGGATACATCTATTTTTCTACCTGCTTCTTCTTTTATTTTGCAAGTATAGTAAATTGTGCCCACTTTAGAAAGGCCGTGTATGTTCCTGTTATGAATGTGAAAATATTTAAGGAACAAAAAATACTCCAAGGCTGGAGATCTGCCTAATCTCCAAAATAATTAGCATACACTTTACAACCTTGGCATTTCTTGATTTGCATATTTAATAATATAAGTATTATATCATTATTAGTACTCTGTATTAATAATAACATATGTAATTGGTGAAATTAGTGAAAATTATAGAAACAACCTGTTATATAATGTAGCTGTCATTTGTGTGGTTTAAACAATATACGCCAATCAGCACTAACATTAAAACCACCTGCCGAATATTGTGTAAATTCTCCATGTGCTGCCAAAACAGCTCTGACTGTTGAGACATGGACTCCACAAGATTTCCAAAGGTGTTCTCTAGTAAATGGTACTCAGACATTAGCAGCAAATCCTTTAAGTCTTGTAAGTTGTGGGGTGGGGCCTTTATGGATTGGACTTGTTTTTCCAGCACATCCCACAGATGGTCTGAGGAATCACATTTTCTTTTAGATCATGTGGATGGCCAGGTGTATTGTTTACCTCGGGAGGAAGCAATCTGGTGGAGGCAGTGTGAGGCTCTGTGCAATGTTCTGCTGGGAAACTGTGGATACTGGAATTCTTGTGAATGTTACTTTGACACATTTCATCTACCTAAAGACTGTTGCAGACCACGTACTGCCCCTCACAGAAACAGTATTCCCTGATGGCAGTGTCCTCCTTCAGCAGGATAAAGCGCCCTGCTGCACTGCAAAAATGGTTTAAGAATGGTTTGAGGAACATGACAAAGGGTTCAAGGTGTTCACTTGGCCTCCATATTCCCCAGATCTCAATCTGATCAACTATCTGTAGGATGTTCTGAAAAAACAGGTCTAATCCGTGGAGTCCCCACTTCACAAATTACAGGACTCAAAGGATCTGTTGTTAATGTATTGCCTTGATGGGTCACAGCTGTTTTGGTGGCACGACCGGGTCTAACGCCTTGTTGGGCAGGTGGTACCATTTACAGCTTCACCTAGGGCAGCAAAATTGCTAGTGCTTGACCCTGCAGCAGTGTAAGTTTATCAAGGAGCAAATAGTTTAGAAGTGAAGGTACTTATAAAGTCCACCTGGAGAATCATTGTGGTGGTAGCAGATGCAGAGTGCGATTTCACTTAAAAATATGCAGGCTTTACATTACAGTGAGACTTGAGTGTGAGGAAAGTTCAGTTTGAGTAAACAGAGGTAATCAGTGAAGTACACTACAATCAGCAAGCAAGGTATGCGTAAAACGTTTGATGAAGGGCCGATAAATGCGAAATATATTTACAGTACCTGCAGATGAAGCCAGTTAGAAAAGGCAGCAGCGAAGGCCACTTCAACAAGTGAGCGCGCCAGCAAGTGACTTGAATATGAACGGTGTGCAGTTTGAGTTACGAAGAGCCATTAATCGCATGCAGCTGCAGGCAGACCTTTCTCCAGAAAATATCCAACAGCCGCAGCAGCACCAGCAGCAGCCGCTGGAAGCCTTTCGGGGGGCCAGCTTTGGAGCGCACTTGAGTGATCGAGCGAGCTTCTACCTCTCGCGGCCAGTCCGGTGCCCCGCCTCTGCGCGCTCCTCTGCTCTACACGGTGGAGTGCGCGAGCTCCAGCGAAGCCCTGCGTGTGTGTCAGAGGGGCGCGTTTGAAGAGTACAGCAGGAGCAGCGGCAGCGTTGTCTGTGTTGGGCTCCGCGAAGCCTGCCATCCCACCCGTTCGGGCTCTGTGACGGGGCACCGCTTGGGTGGCCGAACGGCACGCCAGTTTTGGACACATTTCTATGCGGATGTTTACTCCACACATGGGCGACTCGGTGTTTTTTGACAGGCTGCTCTCGTACGCGGTAAGTGTGCGTGCTTTTTATTTCTCATTGCAAGAGCGCATCTCGCCTAAAGAACTTAAGTCGCCTACTTGCGGGGTGTCGCCCTTACTGTTTTGATTAGATTCCAGCGTGTTTTACATGTTTTTGTTCAATAGTGTATTACAGTTAAGTAGTTTATCTCTGCACAGTCTGTTGCCCTTGTAGGGATGTGGTCATCAGAGGTCTGTTTCTACTAAAGCGGTGCCTTTGCGTTAATATTTTATAAACCACCTTTTAGAAAAATGCACATTATTGAAACAAGTTTAGCCAATATGGTTTAAAGATAATACACGCGGAAAAGGGAAAATAACAGTGGGAAAAATAAAAAGTTAAGCCCGAAAACCTTTCGCAAAGTTTCGTCCAACCGCTTCGTCGATGCCACCGGCAGCCGTACTCCTGCGTGCCCCGGGCTTGGTCGATTTTATGGCATTTCATTCATCTTCTTGGAGGAATGCGCTTGTCATAGTTAAACTGTGTGGCTATTTAAGAGCAAAAGGGCAATTGATAATAGTGTCATAAAGTACAGGGAAAATTGCGTTTGCCGCAGGTGTCCTCTCAACTCTGCGATTCTTCACCTGGACCCTTCTGTTCGCTAAAAAAATCCGGAAAATGTGTGCCTGTTCTCCTTATCACTAGTTCATCTGCAGGATATGATCGGTGACGCTCCCTTCATATGCACAGCTCAGCAAATGCTGGCAGTTTTAGTTTGTTGATTTGTAGCAGGCTTCCTGAATGCGATGCCTTTTTTGGATGGACCATCAAGTCCAGCCCGTGGCTTTCCTTCACCTCCTCCTCCCTCCTAGGGTTTGGCATTTGACCCCAAGCTATGAGCTTTCCAGATTGCTGTAGTGGAAAAGATGACAGAACGGATTTGACTCCTAATCTCCACAATTAATGGAGCAGGCAAGCAGTGTGGTCTAGTGGCTAGAGAAGTGGACACTGTGAAGGGCTAGTTTTTTGTTTTTTTTTTACTTTAAAGTAGTTCTAATGTCATGTCATTTTCTAGCCTTTTTAATCCACATCAGGATTGCAGTGGGGGCAGAGCCTATCCTAGTGAGAATGGGACATAAGGCAAGAACAAACCCTGGACAGGGCACTAATACACACATACACATCCATACACTAGAGCCAATTTAGCATAGCCAATCCAAACTAACCTGCATGTCTTTGGACTGTGGGACTGCGGGATGAAACCCAACTGGAGAACACCCATGTATACACACAGCGAACATCAAAACTCCACATAGGGAGGACCTGGCACACAAACCCTGATCTTCTAGCTGTGTGGCAGCAGTGCTAATACTGCACCGCAGTGCCGCCCTAGTTATAATGTGCTGTGGTAAAATTGTCACTCTGCTACATGTAATATTTCTGTACCAATATGTTAAACTACCTGTGTTTTATAATTAGTTGCTTTACTTTATGTAACACAAATTGAAGAAATCACTATTACAGAGTATAATACAAAGTGACACAGAATTGCAAAATAACTTTATAAATGTAAAAGATAGTTTATACTTCTCTATCCATTTTCAGATGTGGTTATCCTGTTCAGGACTTCAGGAAAATAAGAATTAACCCTGGATAGTGTGCCATCCATGCCAAGCACACTCATGAACACACTCTCACTCATCATGGGCAATTATAAAATTGCCATTTACCATAACATATTCATTTTTGGGATATGGGACAAAGGAAAACACAGAAAGAATGCTAAAACCCCAGAGAAACACTCATTTGGCTGGGATTTGAATCCAGAACTTTAGAGCCTCGAGGCAGCAGCACTTATCAGTGCATCACCATGGCATCCAGTCTTTAAACTCATGTAATTATCTAGTGACCGTTTTATTAGAAATGCCTATCTAGAACCCCACTTTTGCTTCCAGAATGGACCATCGATTGAGCAGAGTGGTGGAAATGTTCCTTAGGCATTTTGATCTATGTTGTCTTGCTAACATCACACAATTTCTGCAGATGCATTGTTTCACACTTTTTTTGAAAACCTCCTGTTCTATGTCATCTCAGAAGTGCTTTGCTGGACTGAGATCTGTGCAAACCATTAGAGTATACTTAAGTCAATAACATTTTAGTGAAACTAGTTTGACACATGGTCGACGGCAGTGCATAGGAACACAGTGGTATTCATTTGACTCTCCCTTGGTATTAAAAGGCTAAATGTGTGTCAAGAAAACATTCCTCATACACTGTTGATACAAGCTAGGATGGATCCATTCTTTTATACCAAATGCTAAACCTACCATCTGCATGTTGTAAAAGAATTTGAGAATCATCAGACCAAGTGACTTTTTCCACCCTTCATTCATTTAGTTTTAGTGATGACAAGCCCACTGTTCTTAGCTGACAGAAGTGGACCTGAGAGTGGTTCCCTGCTGTTGTAGACTGCCTGCTTCATATTAATGGATTATTTCGCTAATACTGTTGTAAAGAGCTATTATTTGAGCATTATAGCCTTTCAGTTACATTGAATGTGTCTGGTCATTCTTATCTGACCACTCTTATTAACTTAGTGTTTTTGCCAATAGAAACTGTCACAGAATGTTTTTTGTTTATTCAGCCATTCTCTGCAAACTCCAAGAGACTGTACTGAAAGAATATCCCAAGAGGGCAGCTGTTTCAGAAATGCTGGACCATGTCTGGCACCAACAATCATACCAGAGTCAAAGTTGATCATATCCTGCTGCTTTCCGATTCAATCACCAAGTTGCAGCCTCGTGACTGTTGTTTGGAGAAGCATGCTATTTCCTTTTGCAGGCAGACATACCTATTAAAGTACTTACGTAGAGTATATTTGTTTACCAATATCAAATCATTCTTTTTATCTTTTTAAAAACCTGAGAAAAGTATGGTTTAATTATTTATACAGTACATTTTTTATTGAAAATGACTAAGAAGCAGTGATTTTGCAGTTGTTTCCCTATTTCCATACTGGGGCATTGGCACAATTAGGAATGTTCGGGATTGAGTCCATGGACAGGCAACCTTGTGTTTTACAGTGCAGCATCTTTGCACCAAGCCCCACTGTATTGTTACATTCATTCACACATCTTCCTAACCCAATTAATTCAAATTTTGGGTTTATTAGGCATAAGATAAAAATCAGACCTTAACAGATTACAAGTTTGTAGTAAGACATTAACACTCATTAATAGAAGAGCATTTTAGAGAAGTCAAATAACCTAGCATGCATTTTGGAACGTTGGAGGATAATTCATGTGGGCTGTAAACAGAGAGATTTAGCAGACTTCGCATAGATAACGACTGAGACAGGTTGGAATTTAGTATTTTGAAGGTGTGTGACAGTGGCGCTAATCTCTATGCTGCCTTGCCTTCTTGAAGTGTGTCATTCTTTATGTGACATGACACTTGTGGAATCTAGGATAATAGTAGCATAGCTAATTCCCTAATAAGTAACATGTGTCTAGCTTAAAGACTAAATGACAACTAGTACTGTCTAGCCCTATTTCTCAGTTGTTGTGCGCTTACTGAATGTAGAACTTTTCTATGCTAAACACCATCTAAACACTGAAGGGATACGATAGAGGTATATATGGAACTTTCTGTAAATATTTCTTCTCAAACATATTTCATAGCTTTCTAAAATATTTGCCTCTGAAAGCACTTTGAGTACCATTACACAATCACACCTTGACTCATCAATACTAGTGGAGACACATGCAGCTTCTCATTTCATAAACTCAATGGTCAGTGTATTTTGAGAAAGAATGATTCATTGATTGCCTTCTGGTTTGCAAGGCTGGTAATGCATGAATATATATGGAATAAATATTTCTTAGCGTTTTCTTCATATGTAAGTTTAGTACAGTTTATTTAGTCAGGTGGGATACAGTTAAATAATATTAACTTAAGAGATCATATCCAAGTAAAACAAATGCAGTCACCTTAAGGTTTATGTGCTGGTGTATTCTTTAAAATAACTGAGAAGTACATTATCGGTGCCTTGGGGATATTCATTCCATATGAGAAATATAGTCATAAATGTAATAGCTCTAGTAAATGTAAAATCAATAAACACAGAATTTGTTTTTTCAGTTTCAAATGAACTATCATTATTAAGATGGTGATCCAGAAGATAATAAAGACTTCTTTTGCTAATCTTTTGTGTCTTAAAATATCTGCAGGCTAAGCTTGTAATGATCTGCTGTTTCCTACCATTCATTTCTAAGAAGCTGGAATTGGTGCCCCCTAGTGACATCAGTTATTAACTGTGGCATTTTTAATTGAACAGTTCCATAACAAAATTGATCTTATTGTTAAGTAAATCAATTAAGGCATAACTGTTACATGAAATTTATATCAGTTGTTTGTAAAGAAGCTTGAGAGAGGCACTCAAGTGACAAGGTTCTGAGAGGTTATAAGCTGCAGTTTCTCTCTTTGTATCAGTTTCTTATCTTGTGCCTATTTACACTTTCCATACCTTCTGTTGAATTGTTTGTTTGTAAAATGAGTATTTGGATTATGATTTACATGTTTCTAATACTCAACCAAAAACATCCCTTCTGCAACAGATTTGTAGTCTATAGTAACAAAATTCTTCTATTTATGCAGATTATCCTGTAGTTATTGATGTCTGTGTCGTAGAACCTTTGTCAAAGTGATTATTTATCAATCACTGTATACAGTGGGGTTTTATTCATTCTGAATAGATTGTAAATTAAATTATTCAATATTAGGTTTTATTTTGACTTATATTTTCAACTATTCTTTGTAATTACTAATTGAATGCATTTAACGTGAATCTGCATGCAGCCCAAATAATATGTGTGTACTAATATAAAGATACTGAATTAACAAGCAGTGTTATCAGCTGAAAAAAATGGAATACATTCAAAGCTGTATTGTGTGTTAGAAAGTAAATGCTTGTCACTGAGTTTACTACAGTTTCCTGTATTTTTCAAGTGTTACTTGAAAGAAGGATCAAGTACAATTGAGGCAATTGAACCATGGCTTCTTAATGTGTGACGTGTTGGCCATGATGCATAGTATACATTTTCATTATTTTTGCACAACTTTGCATATCATTTAAAATATCAGAGCATGACTTGGGAGTCTATTATTGTACATGTTTTGACTGCATGATTATTAGCACTGCTGCCTTGTAGCTACATAATGCACCTTTAATTTAGCTTATTGTCAGTTGTACAGAGTACAGTGAAATTCTTACTTGCAAGTTTAATCATCATGCAACATGTCATTCTTCAACCTCACAATCAGTAAGCATAACAGCTGATACTCAGATATGGACCTGACCTTGAAACCTCTAGATTCTACTATACCTATAAGTGATTTGTTTAAAAAGTAAATAGAAAAATCTCAGGGTATTTTAACAAAACATGATTTAATATTGATATGTGAAAGGTACTGTACAGTACAATACACAGAAAGACACTAGTTTAGACTTTTCTTTAATTACAAGGAGGTGTCATGGATAGTAGAAATTTGGTGATCTTCATAACTTGACTGGATTTTGTGAAGGTTTAGTGAATAACAACAACAACAACAATAATAATAATAATAATAATAATAATAATAATATTTTTTTATTTAATAGGCACATTTCTTAGCACTCAAGGTCACCTTACAAGGAATTAAAGAACTGTAATAAAGATAAAACAAATAGATCAATTAAATCAGATAGCAATAAGGGTACAAAAGTAGTAACAAACATCAAAGATAGCTGGTTTTAACAGAGGTAAAATCATAGTTGGTATGCCAAGCTATTTTTAGTGGATTGGCCTGTTCTCGTAACAGTGTTTATTGGGTTCTTGTGTAAGTCATGCATAATGCTTTGATCCAGAAGTCTCAGACCTGGGTATACAAAAAATAAATGCACAATTCTAGATTAATTTTCTATCCTTATATTAATTTTATATCATTTTAACCCTGTTCATTTATCTATTAATGTTGGGATAGGTCATCCATCTGTTCAGTTTTTCTCCTACTTTTGAAATTAGTGGGCACACAGTAATGTCAGTCATCCACCCAATAATCCATCAAACCATCATTCCACCACTCAAAAACAACGAGGTAGGATAAAGACAATGTAGCATCCAGACTTGAGGTGAATTTAACTAATTCATCAAATTGATGTGAATTTTTAAAGAGAGCAGAATTGCGACCTGAATTGTCTATGGTGTTGGTGTATTTTTGTGTGATGTTCTTGTTCATATTCCAACTTTCTTTATATTGAATAGCTGCCAAAGTCACCCTCACCATATTCTGTATGCACAATGCAATGCTGTGGAATGAATGTGAAAACTTAGAAACAATCTTATAATTAGTCACTTAGATTCACATGCGGCTAAAGCTTCAGAGACTGAGGAGCTTGGCAATTGAAGTCTTCTTAGTTTTGACTCCTTCTGAGTTGTTTTGAGACATAAATGTAGCAATGGGCAATAATATGATCCGTCCCCTATTCTTAGGCAAATGCGTTAAGGCAGCTCACGCCCTCTTCAGTAATTAAAACTACAATGCAAAGCAACCAACGGTGTTCTGACTTCCTGCTAATTATAATAATTAAAAAATGTAATTCAATTAAAAAAAATTGTATGGCTTTTTTTTTTTTGGCAAAGTATTTTGTGAATATAATTTAAATAAAAATGCCTTTTTTGTTGTAATAATAATAATAATAATAATACATCCATCCATCCATTATCCAACCCGCTATATCCTATCTACAGGGTCATGTGGGTCTGCTGGAGCCAATCCCAGCCAACACAGGGTGCAAGGCAGGAAACAAACCTCGGGCTGGGCGCCAGCCCACCGCAGGGCGCGCACATACACACACACCAAGCACACACTAGAGACAATTTAGAATCACCAGTCCACCTAACCAGCATGTCTTTGGACTGTTAATAATAATACGTTTTAAGATATTCTTTATATTATGTATTTATTACCTCCATTATTTAATTTGGTACCACATCTCTCTTCTCTTGTCAGCAGCTAATGTGACAGACTAATAAATATATATAAGGGAAAGCACTGTAGTCTGTTATCCACCTCACTTAAATCGGGGGTGGGTGGTCAGGGAGTTTAGTGTGATGGTAGCTACACTTCTTAGAAACCAACCCAGGATGGAGTGTCATTTCATTGTAGAAAACACTTAGAGAAACACACGCACACACACTCAGGTGACTGATAATTGAGTCAATAGTTAACCTAACCTGTTTGTCTTTTGAATGTGGAGCAGTTTATATAGACTTCATTATACATCCACTTGCACAACCAGTCAGTTTGCACTATTGATTTGTTGACTGCTCTGTAGCTTTGTCAGTTGTTTTGTTTGATTGATTGTTGTTTATTTTGTCTGATACATGTTGTGTGTTTATATATGACACATATTTTTATTTGCACTGTTAAACATTTATTGAAGTTTATTGCTATGTTAATGTGACTGTTTATTGCTATGTTAATGTGACTGTTGTCCTGCTTAGTTGCTATACCTAATCCAATGCCATAGTGTCACTGCAAGCCCATGCAAGTTACTAAAGAACTAGCAACAAATAAATTTTTTATGATCAAATATATTATAACAAGATTCTAAATTCAAGTGGAAGGAATACTATTGAGTTACCTTTGCATATCAGAGCAAAATAATAATATTTTAGGGAGAAGCTGTAATAGAAGATATCATGGTGGATGGTTTGTCTAAGTGCTCTTCAAGTTAAATTCCATGAGTGGATGCTGCACTAGTGGGCTGGGCACTAGGTGTTTGTAGTTTGGCAAACCGTATTTATTTTTTGGACAATGTGCACAATTTTCTGCTTGTTGTCATTAATCAAGGCAGACTTAACCCAATACATCCCTTAAAGGGTCAGAGGAAAGCCGTCAGTTTTGCTTTTTTAATTTTCATTTTTCATTAATGAAGAAAATTTTGAAGTTTGGAATGTTGCAAATGCAAAAGTAGCAGCTGCCATGCATGTTCTTTCATATCCTTACTATGAAAATAATGTGGCCAATTTATGGGTGGGATTTTATTTTGTATAACTTAAGTGCTGTAAAAAGTATGACTTATGAAACTTATAGGTTTATGTAACATGCATTAGATTTACTAGTAACTGTATTGTAGTGACTAAGGCTGGAGTTATACTTCGCGCGACGCAATGCATGCTGCAGCGGACGCTCCTGCTACGCAAGCGTTGAAGTGTTTATACTTGCACGCGTACTTTACGTAAATCTGGAGGAATCCGCCAGGTGGCAGTGCGAGATATTATCACGGTGAGAACATGTTCGGCTTCTCTGTGTTGTGAATTGCCTAGAACACCCATTAAATTCCGATGACACCTTACCGCAATATCTCTGAAAAGGATGTTTATTGATTAAATCCAGGGATGTGTCCATTCCAGCAAGCATTGGGCACGAGTGAGAAACAACCCCTGGAAGATGCCTCGGCTCATCACAAGGTGAATACAAGCACACACATACACTAGCGTCATTTTAGCAGCACCAAATCCCCAAATCTGCATATCTTTGGAAGGAAACTGGAGCACAATGAGGAAACCCAGCAGGAAAACCTGTAAACTCCAGGCAGGGAATATCAGCGACGTGACTCCCTGCAAGACAGCAGCGCTAACGCTCCGCCACTGTTACCCCATGTGTATAATTATTAACAGTATTCATTATTTAAACGAAATTACCGATTTATCTGTAAAATGTAATATACATACTTTAATGTTTTTCATCATGAAAGTGATATCAAGTATACATCTAAGGATTCTAAATGTGCAGAGAGTTGGAATATCACACATTTAATATGCTAAGTGTGGCGATCTATTGCTGGTGATTCGCTGCTGTCAGGAGCAGAGAAAGCCCTAGAAAAAAAAAGAGCACAGAAGACGGTATGTGAGAATTTTAAAATGTATCGTGTCATTACGATCGGGAATATGCGACGCTTGAATATAAAAGCACCATGAATACATCTGTATGTCGGCATTTTGCTTCACCACATCGAACCATTTATCAAATATCGAAGCGTGCACACCGATCTCGTAGGATCCGCAAAGCGGCTTTCTATCACATGTAGATAGTAAACAGAGACTCTGTCATCACAATCCAACTTTTAGCACACTGCACCCCCCGACTTTTTGCTGGTACTGCAACTCGCGCACGCGTCACGTTAATTTCTGAGGACCTGCTCAGAGGACGCATCAAATGAACGCTCAGAACGCGTGGCGGCCATGATACGGGCACGTACGCATTCTGAGCGTGAAGTATAAATGAGCCCTAAGTCTTTTTGCTAATGGTTGCTCCTTGAACCAGAATGTATTATGCAACTCATTTTGCATTATAATTGCACATAAAATCACACTAGTTTTCATATTCAGTATCTTAAGGGCATGCTGTCTTTGAATGTTGTACCCCACCCCTACAACGTGCAATGAGAAAAAGTTACCTTCAGTCAGATATTCATTACAAAACATTAAAATCCGAAATTTAGTACTAATAACATAGTAAGTGATTAAGTCGGGGCAGAACACTTAGATTCCACAGTTATTTAGAAGCTGCCAACTTCGCCTGGGAAAATTTCTAAGTGTGAGTCGTTCAGTTAAAGTGCCATTGTTTTATCGGATGTATGAGAAGTACTGTGTGACTAAGCATGTTTCTGTGTAAAATACTTGTGTTTTTGATTTACCAGAGGCTAATGCAGTATTGTAGCAGAACATGTTACAAATAGTTCTTGTTGGTTTTGGTATGAAAGAGATTGCTGCAGAACTCTGTATTAAAGCGGGGTGTTACAAAGGTGAATTAAAGTTGATTAATTAAAAGCTTAAAACTGATAAAAATGAACAACTCTTCATTAGCATCAAAGATTAAAATTAGAACTGCCACAGTATACAGTGCATGTGAATAAATGTCTGTCAAAAAAAAAAATATTATTTTACTTACTCAAAACACCATCCTGTTCTCTTATTATCACATTTGGAAAAACACCTTTAGAAAAAAATCTCACTTCAGTCTATTCAACCATGGCTTCGCTCAATCGGTTAATTTGTGGTGTTTCTTTTCTGTTTTTATCTTGTCTTTTTAAAGTACTCAAGGTTGATTGTTGATTGTGATTGTGATCGCAAACTTAATGATGATATGCAGGGGGACAACTACTGTATGTTGGCTTTATCAAAAACGAAAGTTTATGCACTGACAAAAAAAGCAGTGTAATCAGTTTATCGGAAATTTATTGTCACTTGTGACACACCCACTGTCTGCCTGTGCGATTTTTTTCTCCGTTTTTAACCACGCTTGTTTCACCACGGGGACCCACTTCCCCTGCTGTTCTAATCATTCCCCATTCAAGTGGAAAAATCCCACTTCTCTTCAAATGCTGTATGTGGGTAGTCAATAAAATTAGGAAGGGAAAACTGGATCCGAGAGTGGTTAAGAAAAACAAAAATGTAGCACTTGCTGTCTTTGATGACATGTCACTTTCATCAAGGCTGCTAATTAAACTTTGCGAACATAGATGAAATCGTCTGGAGCAGCGCACTGGCTCATGGGAATTGTAGTTCTCACTTTGGTATTTGCACAAGGTTGTAGATAAGGTGAAGGAGATAGGGAGTAATATATAATATATAACTTTCTGGCTGAGTCATTTGCACAAAATTGACTACCTTCACTTCCATGAGTCCTGTTGAGCACCTGCTAAATGCACCTTCCTTGAACTTCACCGAACTTTGCTCATTTTACTTTGCCTCAATATGCGGCTTCTAAACCCCCGTGCCCCATTTCTCCAAGTGATCACTGTCAGCGCTGTGGTGAAATTGGGGATGCTGTGCGTTACAGTTCTCATTCGCTACAGCATTATTAACGATAAATATCAACAAATTAAACAAAAAAAAAAATCATTTATTAGCTACTTTTCTTATTTCTACACTGTCACCAAATTTCAATTGAATACTTCAAGGCATTTTGAGATTTTGGGGTATTTAGTTTTTCTATCATTTTAGCCCTAAATATTGATATATCAAATGTCCTGCCGTTTAAGCTAAATGGGAAATAGTGATGAGTGAGCTGGTAAGTAATTCAGTCAGTCATCTCTGCATTATATATACTGTATTATATACTGTACTTTGCCAATTAAGCCTATCTATATATAATATACAAATAGATGTAATCATGTCGATTGATGGGCAGACATCAGGTCCAGCATTTTTTAGTGCTTTGTTTAAGGATGGGAATCAGCTTCCTGTAAACTAAATACAAAATAGAAAATGAATCGATGGAATCTGTGTTATCTGAATGCATCCACTATCATTCAGTTAAAAATATTTTAATCTCACCTGAATTATGCATTTGAGAAAAAAAGATAACTAAACCAATAAAATATTACATCTAATGAAGTCAGACTTATAGTTTTTAAAATAATGGTTAGCCTATGGCACTATGTAAGTAGTAATTGTGTACAAAAATGTAAAAATATCAGTTAATGAATGAGTAAATTGTATACATATATTGTAAAAACATATTTAAATCCTTATAGCATACTAATAATTTCACAGAACATTTGTGTAGATTACAATTTCTTAGACATAAAACAAACTGTCATGTAGTATTATACAGTTACTCTCTGGCCAGAAAGAGTTTTGAGTTTACAAGATATCTGGCAACATTCAGGTTCTGTTAGTTGTTAATATTTGGCCTAAGCAACTAAACAATGAAATCTTCAAGACTTCTTTAAGGTGTCCTTTAAACTGTTGTTTTCAGACTTTTGACTGGCTTTACTTTCATTGTAGAGAAATATTACACTTGAGTGTAAATGATATGTAAATGACTGCATTATGTACTTCAAAGTCCACTTAATTCATGTCAGGGTCACTCGGAGCCAGTTTTGGGTACAAAGTATACTTGGACAGGGTGCCAATTCAGCATTATAAAGTTGTGCTTTGTTATTGGATATATACTGTACATGAGTGTGAGTGTATTTTACAAATGTCTGCAGATTTTTTGTCAACTAAGCCTGAGAAACAGTCATATCGGATAAGTAAAATAGGCAATTTTTTTGTGAGACAGGTCTCATTATTCTGAACATACTAAAGAGAGGTATTAGCTGTATACTATTTTGATGGAAATACTGTCCATTACAGAAGATGTTTAGCTCCATTAATTGGCGTCTTTGCTGTTGTCAATGTGAGACTGCTCAGTGTTTTCTGTTTTTAATGCACAAATAATGTTACATTTTATTGACACATGCTTTAACATTTTTTGGTTTGGTGAACAAAGCTCATAGAACAGTCTCAAAAACATATTTTTTTAAGTTTGTAAATGTGAATAACAGTCTTATATTAGCTCTACTATAACCTCTTCACTTAGTCTAATTCAGGGTAAAGACTGAATGAAGCTTGTTTTGGTGTCAGTGAGTACAAGCTAGGAACCATCCTTGTATGGGTGCCAGTTGATCACAGGGATCACTCATACTTACCCACACTCATTTTCTGTATATAGAGATGCTGGGTATATTGGGAGAAGGATGCTAAGGATAGAGCTGCCAGGCAAGAGAAAAAGATGAAGGCCTAAGAGAAGGTTTATGGAAATGGTGAGAGAAGACATGCAGGTGATGGGTGTAACAGAACAAGATGCAGAGGAAGGAAAGATGTGGAAGAAGATCCGTTGTGGCAACCCCTAACGGGAGCATCCGAAAGAAGAAGTGCCAAAAAGTATTCACATCCTTGGAAGTTCTGACGTTTTATTGTTATACAATATTGAATCACATTAGGTTTAATTTTACTTTTTTTACAATGATCAACTAAAAGAGTCTCTTTAATGTCAAAGTGAAAACAAATCTCTGCAAAGTGGTCTAATTTATTTACAAACATAACACACAAAATAATTGACGGTATTTACTCCCTTTAATAAGACACACATAAACAACCACTGCTGAAGCAAATTGGTTTTAGAAGGCATATCATTAATTAAATGGAGATCTCCTGTCTGCAGTCAAAGGGTTTCAACTGATTGTTGCATAGCTGTACCTTATCTGGTCAGTAAGTATTGTGGCCTAACTTACACAATGAAGTCAAAAAGAACACTCCAAACAATTCCATGTAAAAGAAAGCACAAGTCAGGGTGTGGATACAAGACAATATCCAAGTCAGTGAATATCCTCCGGAGTATATTTAAAGCAGCCCTTAAGAAATGGAAAGAGTATGGCACAACTGTAAATGTGCTTAGAACAGGCCATCCATAGAAACTGAATGATTGTTCAAGAAGAACACTAGTCAATTGGGCCACCGAGAGACCTATGAGAACTTTGAAGGAGTTACAAACTATGTGATTGAGACTGAAGAGACTTTCCGTATAACAATAACTGTATGGCAAAGAGAAAACCACTATTAAAAAATATGCACATAGCATCTCAAATATAGTTTGCCAGAAGTAACATTGAAGACTCTGAAGTCAGCTGGAAGTTGGTTAAGTAGTCTGATGAGACTGAAAACTCAGCTTTTTGGTCATGAGACCAAACACCATGTTTTGACATGCACCAAACATTGCACATTGTAAAAAATACACCATCCCCTCCATGAAGAATGGTGGTGGCAGCATCATGTGATGGGAATGCTTCTCTGCAGCATAACTGGAAAGGCTTGTGAGGATAAAGGGAAAATGAATGCAGACAAATACAGGGAAATCCTGGAAGAAAACTCAGTCTGCAGAAATGCAGTCTGCAAGAAACCTGCACCTTGGGAAAAGACAGTTTCCAGTAAAACAATAACATGAAGCATAAACTGCGGTGGGCTGGTGCCCTGCCCGGGATTTGTTCCTGCCTTGCGCCCTGTGTTGACTGAGATTGGGTCCAGCTGACCCCCGTGACCCTGCGTTAGGATATAGCTGGTTGGATGATGAATGGATGGATGAAGCATAAAATAAAAAAACAACACAGGAATGAATGAAAAAGAACAATTTTAAAATCTTACAGTAGTCAAGTCAGAGTCCAGATGTCAACCCATTTGAGAATTCGTGGCTGGACTTGAAAAAGTTTGTTCACTTATGATCCCCATGCCACCTGATAAAGCCTGAGCACTTATGTAAAGAGGTGTGGGTGAAATATTACTGATGTGCAAAAATAATAGAGAAAGACCTATCCACGCAGATTCAAGGCTGTCAAAGGTATATTTACTAAATTATGATATGAAGGGAGTGAATACTTATGTGAGCAATTATTTTGTGTTTTAAATGCATAATTAATTTAGATCACATTACAGATATCTATTTTCACTTTGGAATTAAAGAGTCTTTTTTCTGCTGATCAATGTGAAAAAAGCTAAATTAAATTCAGTGTGATTCAATATGGTATAAGCTCAAAATGTGAAAACTATAAAGGGTAAATACATTTTGTAGGCACTGTATAAGCAAAGGAAATGGTATTTTGGTATGTTTTCAATATAAACTGCAGGAACACTTTGAAAACACATCAGCTCTTAATGGGAAAAAAATCATGCTGGATATCTATACTGATACGGACTTGGTAATGTGTTAGGAACGAAAGGATGCCACATTGTTTGATGGAAATGAAAATTATCAACCTACAGAGGGCTGAATTCAAAGACACCCCAAAAATCAAAGTGAAAAAATGATGCAGCAGGCTAGTCCATTTTGCTGAAATTCGTACTCAGTAGTTTGTATGGCCCCCACATGCTTGTATGCATGCCTGACAACGTCGGGGCATGCTCCTAATGAGACGACGGATAGTGTCCTGGGGGATCTTCTCCCAGATCTATACCAGGGCATCACTGAGCTCCTGGACAGTCTGAGGTGCAACCTGGCAGCATCGGATGGACCGAAACATAATGTCCCAGAGGTGTTCTGTTGGATTTAGGTGAGGCAAGTATGGGGGCCAGTCAATGGTATCAATTCCTTCATCCTCCAGGAACTGCTTGCATACTCTTGCCACATGAGGCTGGGCATTGTCGTGCACCAGCAGGAACCCAGGACCCACTGCACCAGCATAGGATCTGACAATGGGTCCAAGGATTTCATCCTGATACCTAATGGCATTCAAGGTGCTGTTGTCTAGCCTGTAGAAGTCTGTGCATCCCTCCATGGATATGCCTCCCCAGACCATCACTGACCCACCACCAAACCGGTCATGCTGAACAGTGTTACAGGCAGCATGATGTACTCCATGGCTTCTTCAGACCCTTTTACATCTGTCACATGGTGAACTTGCTCTCATCTGTGAAAGCACAGTGCGCCAGTGGTGGACCTGCCAATTCTGGTATTCTATGGCAAATGCCAATCGAACTCCATGGTGCCGGGCAGTGAGCACAGGGCCAACTAGAGGACGTTGGGACCTCAGGCCACCCTCATGAAGTCTGTTTTTGATTGTTTGGTCAGAGACATTCACACCAGTGGCCTGCTGGAGGTCATTTTGTAGGTCTCTGGCAGTGCTCATCCTGTTCCTCCTAGCAGATACCAGTCCTGCTGATGGGTTAAGGACCTTCTACGGCCCTGTCCAGCTCTCTTAGAGTAACTGCTTGTCTCCTGGAATCTCCTCCGTGCCCTTGAGACTATGCTGGGAGACACAGCAAACCTTCTGGCAATGGCACGTATTGATGTGACATCGTGGAGAAGTTGGACTACCTGTGTAACATCTGTAGGGTCCAGTTATCGCATTATGCTTTCCAGTAGTGACACTGACTGTAGGCAAATGCAAAACTAGTGAAATAACAGTCAGAAAAGACGAGGAGGGGAAAATGTCAGTGGCCTCCACCTGTTAAACTATTCCTGTTTTGGAGGTCATCTCATTGTTGCCCCTCTAGTGCACCTGTTGTTACTTTCATTAACACCAAAGCAGCTGAAACTGATTAACAACCCCCTCTGCTACTTAACTGACCAGATCAATAGCCCAGAGGTTTCATTGACTTGATGGTATACTCGGATTAAAAAGTGTTCCTTTAATTTTGATCATTATGTAAAATCGGGGCAGTGCATGCAGATGAAACAGAGTTCTAGCAGGAACAAGCATTTTGATTTTAAGGTCGGTCTCTTGAGCAGTGAAGGAGGGGAAAGACTGGTCTTCTTATGCTTCATTTTCATGCATTGCTCTGACTTCCCAAAGGTATTTATTTAACAGTATTTTAGCATAAAATGCACATGATTTACCCATTTTAAACTTATAACAAGCATAATGACATAGAAAAGAAAAGCTGAAAGATTTAGAGGCACAAAGTCTTAAGTGTAGTTTTATAATTAATAAAGCTTTAATTTCTTTTGACAAACTGTGACATACTGAAATTTCAGTTATTGAAACATACACAGAATTGACCCTTTTTCAGTTTGTGCAGGTTTATTGAAGTTAGCTTGCTCATTCTTTGATTCCTCTATGTTCAAAGCTCACTTATTCCATTTATGAGATAGAAGGATATGTAATATGCAAGAGTGGAAATTTTATATAAGATATTATTAACTAAAATTACTTACTTGGTTAAGTACTTAGTTTGTATTTAAATAAAGGAAGACCATGGTTGGCTTATCTGTTAGCTTTCTTCTGTTTCTCTCATATACAGTATGTAAGCAGTTACACCCAGGAACACATTGAGTCTAGTATGTTTTACATTTTATTGGGTTACAGTCTCTGCTCAATCTTTAAAGCAATTATCTTGACCAACATCCCTATAACCATGACCAGAATAAGTAGATTAGAACATGGATGAATGGATTGTTGGTTGACTTCAAACATAAAATAATTTACACTCACATGCACAAGAGAATACCTTGTATTATATGCCAAGAAAACAGCAGAAAGTAGTAATGTTATTGTAATTATATTTTGAAATATTTTTATACACTGTATATAAGTAATAGATTTCTCTTGTAATGTTCTTTTCATTCCAGATGTATACTGTTATGACAGGTTGCTCTTTATCCATTTGCTAGTTTCAATATAAATGCTACATTATAAATATTGCATACACCACAGAATATATGTATTTAATTGATGAATGTTTTTGTTTTTGGTTAATTTTTTTTATCATTTTACATTCTCTCTGTTTGAAATGCTTCAGTGAGAAAGCAAGAATAAATTCAAATTTAAAAAATGTAACAACCAAATCATTAGTTCTTCTTAGGTCAAGTCTCTTTCCAGGTGGTCCATATAAGACACTGATTTTTTATTTAAATTTTAATTAAATGACATTCTCCATTTTTCTGTCTGCTGTCTCAGAAATGTATTTTTAGGCAGCAAACTGTTAACAATGACACAGAATAATGTAGCCTAACAGCTAACCTTTCAGCTTTGTACCATTTACACCAGAATACACTGATCAACCAAAACATTAAAACCACCTGCCTAATATTGTGTAAGTCCCCCTTGTTCCACCTCAGAACAGCTCTAACCCATCAAGGCATGAATTCCACAAGTCCTCCGAAGGTGTCCTGTGGTATCAAGCACCAAAATGTTTCCAGCAGGTCCTTTATGTGTTGCAAGTAGGTAAGTGAGACCTCCATGGATTGAACATGTTTTTCCAACACATCCCTTAGTAATCTGTTGTCCGGGGCTTTATGCCCCTGGTAGGGCCACCCAAGGCAAACTGGTCCTAGGTGAGGGATGAGACAAAGAGCGGTTAAACAAACCTCCTATGAAGAAAAACAATTTTGGACGGCGTTTTCCCTTGCCCGGACGCGGGTCACCGGGGCCCCACTCTGGAGCCAGGCCTGGAGGTGGGGCTCGATGGCGAGCGCCTGGTGGCCGGGCCTGCACCCATGGGGCTCGGCCGGGCACAGCCCGAAGAGGCAACGTGGGTCCCCCTTCCCATGGGCTCACCACCTATGGGAGGGGCCAAGGAGGTCGGGTGCAGTGTGAGTTGGGTGGTGGCCGAAGGCAGGGACCTTGGCGGTCCGATCCTCGGCTACAGAAGCTGGCTCTTGGGACGTGGAATGTCACCTCTCTGAAGGGGAAGGAGCCTGAGCTAGTGCGCGAAGTTGAGAGGTTCCGGCTAGATATAGTCGGACTCACCTCGACGCACAGCTTGGACTCTGGAACCAATCTCCTTGAGAGGGGCTGGACTCTGTACCACTCTGGAGTTGCCCCCGGTGAGAGGCGCCGAGCGGGTGTGGGTATACTTATTGCCCCCTGACTTGGAGCCTGTACATTGGGGTTTACCCCGGTGGACGAGAGGGTAGCCTCCCTTCGCCTTCGGGTGGGGGGACGGGTCCTAACTGTTGTTTGTGCGTATGCACCGAACAGCAGTTCGAAGTACCCACCCTTTTTGGAGTCCCTGGAGGGGGTGCTAGAGGGCATACCTTCTGGGGACTCCCTCGTTCTGCTGGGAGACTTCAATGCTCACGTGGGCAATGACAGTGAGACCTGGAAGGGCGTGATTGGGAGGAATGGCCCCCCCGATCTGAACCCGAGCGGTGTTTTGTTATTGGACTTTTGCGCTCGTCACGGATTGTCCATAACGAACACCATGTTCAAGCATAGGGGTGTTCATATGTGCACTTGGCACCAGGACACCCTAGGCCTCAGTTCAATGATCGACTTTGTGGTCGTGTCGTCGGACTTGCGGCCACATGTCTTGGACACTCGGGTGAAGAGAGGGGCGGAGCTGTCAACTGATCACCACCTGGTGGTGAGTTGGCTTCGATGGTGGGGGAGGATGCTGGTCAGGCGTGGTAGGCCCAAACGTGTTGTGAGGGTCTGCTGGGAACGTCTGGCAGAGCCCCCTGTCAGAAGTAGCTTCAACTCCCACCTCCGGCAGAACTTCGACCACATCCCGAGGGAGGTGGGGGACATTGAGTCCGAATGGGCCATGTTCCGTGCCTCCATTGTTGAGGCAGCTGACCGGAGCTGTGGCCGTAAGGTGGTCGGTGCCTGTCGTGGCGGCAATCCCCGAACCCGTTGGTGGACACCGGCGGTGAAGGATGCCGTCAAGCTGAAGAAGGAGTCCTACAGGACCCTTTTGTCCTGTGGGACCCTGGAAGCAGCTGATAGGTACCGGCAGGCCAAGCAGAATGCGGCTTTGGTGGTTGCTGAGGCAAAATCTCGGGCGTGGGAGGAGTTTGGGGAGGCCATGGAGAACGACTTTCGGACGGCTTCGAGGAGATTCTGGTCCACCATCCGGCGTCTCAGGAAGGGGAAGCAGTGCAGTGTCAACACTGTATATGGTGGGGATGGTGCGCTGCTGACCTCGACTCGGGACGTTGTGGGTCGGTGGGGGGAGTACTTCGAAGACCTCCTCAATCCCATCAACATGCCTTCCAATGAGGAAGCAGAGCCTGGGGACTCAGGGGTGGGCTCCCCCATCTCTGGGACTGAGGTCACCGAGGTGGTCAAAAAACTCCTTGGTGGCAGGGCCCCGGGGGTGGATGAGATACGCCCGGAGTTCCTCAAGGCTCTGGATGTTGTAGGACTGTCTTGGTTGACACGCCTCTGCAACATCGCATGGACATCAGGGACAGTGCCTCTGGATTGGCAGACCGGGGTGGTGGTCCCCCTCTTTAAGAAGGGGGATCGGAGGGTGTGTTCCAACTACAGAGGGATCACACTCCTCAGCCTCCCTGGAAAAGTCTATTCAGGGGTACTGGAGAGGAGGGTCCGTCGGATAGTCGAGCCTCGGATTCAGGAGGAACAGTGTGGTTTTCGTCCTGGTCGCGGAACAGTGGACCAGCTCTGTACCCTTAGCAGGGTCCTGGAGGGTGCATGGGAGTTTGCCCAACCAGTCTACATGTGTTTTGTGGACTTGGAAAAGGCATTCGACCGTGTCCCTCGGGGAATCCTGTGGGGGGTACTCCGAGAGTATGGGGTACCGGCCCCCCTGATAAGGACTGTTCGGTCCCTGTACGATCGGTGCCAGAGCTTGGTCCGCATTGCCGGCAGTAAGTCGAACCTGTTTCCAGTGAGAGTTGGACTCCGCCAGGGCTGCCCTTTGTCACCGATTCTGTTCATAACTTTTATGGACAGAATTTCTAGGCGCAGCCAGGGCGTTGAGGGGGTCCGGTTTGGTGGGCTCAGGATTGGGTCACTGCTTTTTGCAGATGATGTTGTCCTGTTTGCTTCATCAGGCCGTGATCTTCAGCTCTCTCTGGATCGGTTCGCAGCTGAGTGTGAAGCGGCTGGGATGAGAATCAGCACCTCCAAATCCGAGACCATGGTCCTCAGCCGGAAAAAGGTGGAGTGCCCTCTCAGGGTTGGTAGCGAGATCCTGCCCCAAGTGGAGGAGTTCAAGTATCTCGGGGTCTTGTTCACGAGTGAGGGAAGAATGGAGCGTGAGATCGACAGGCGGATCGGTGCGGCATCCGCAGTAATGCGGGCGCTGCATCGGTCTGTCGTGGTGAAAAAGGAGCTGAGCCGCAAGGCGAAGCTCTCAATTTACCAGTCGATCTATGTTCCTACCCTCACCTATGGTCATGAGCTATGGGTAGTGACCGAAAGAACGAGATCGCGAATACAAGCGGCTGAAATGAGTTTCCTCCGCAGGGTGTCTGGGCTTTCCCTTAAAGATAGGGTGAGAAGCTCAGTCATCCGGGAGGGGCTCAGAGTAGAGCCGCTGCTCCTCCGCATCGAGAGGAGTCAGATGAGGTGGCTCGGGCATCTGATCAGGATGCCTCCTGGACGCCTCCCTGGTGAGGTGTTCCGGGCACGTCTAACCGGGAGGAGGCCCCGGGGAAGACCCAGGACACGCTGGAGGGACTATGTCTCTCGACTGGCCTGGGAACGCCTTGGGATTCTCCCAGAAGAGCTAGAAGAAGTGGCCGGGGAGAGGGAAGTCTGGGCATCTCTGCTGAAGCTGCTGCCCCCGCGACCCGACCTCGGATAAGCGGGAGACAATGGATGGATGGATGGATCCCTTAGTAAACTCCTTGAACATTTTGTCATGTTCCTCAAACCATTCCTGAACAGTTTTGGTAGTGTGGCAGCTTGCATTATCCTGCTGCAAAAGGGAATATTGTTGCCATGAAGGGGTGTACATGGTCTTCATCAGTAGATGGTATGTGTCGAAGTAACATCCACATGAATGCCAGGTTCCCCAGGATTCCCAGCAGAATATTGCCGAGAACATCACACTACTTCCACAGGCGTGCTTTCTTCCCATAGTGCATTCTGCTGCCATCTCTTCCCCTGGTAAACAATACACATGCACCATCTGTCCACCTGGTCTAAAAGACAGACCAGGCCACCTTCTTCTGTTGCTCCATGGTCCAGTTTTGACACTTAATGGGCCCATTGTATGTGCTTTTGGTGATAGACAGGCATCAGCATGGGCACTCTGACCAGTTTAAGGCTAAGCAGCTTCATATGCAGGAAGCTGTGATGCATTGTATGTTCCGACACCTCTCATGGCCAGCATTAAGTGTTCAGCTGTTTGTGCTTTAGTAGCTCTTTTGTGGGATTAGACCAGATGGGCAAGCCTTTGCTTTCCATGATCATCAGTGATACTTGGGTGCCCATAACCCTGTTGCCAATTTCACTGGCTGTCTTTCCTTGGCCCACTTTTGATATTGACTAAACACTGTATACCCTATAAGACCTGCTGTTTTGGAGATGTTATGATCCAGTCATCTAGCCATCACAATTTGGCCCTTGTCAAAGATTCCTAGCTCCTTACATTTGCCCATTTTTTCCTGCTTTCAACACATCACACTCACTGCTTACTTTATGCCTAATATATCCTATCCTTTGACAGATGCCATTGTAACAAGATAAACAATGTTCCCCTGTCAGTAGTTTTAATGTTGTAGCTGATCAGTGTGTATATGCTTATCATAAAGTAAATACCTTTGTTTATATAGCACATTTTTATACAGAGGTGGAGCTCAAAATGCTTTCTAAGTAGTCAAATAAAAAAATACAATTGCATTCAATCAATCAATAAGTAAATAAAAATGAAATGGAAGAATCCATAACAGAGGTGAATAATAATTCAATTATAATTAAAGCAGCTCTCCTAATAAAATACTTTGAAGAAAATGAGATGATAAAGCTAAGGGATTAAGGGATACTAATCTCCTTTGGTCCATTAAACATTTTGTTGAAGGAATTTCGGTGCAGCCAAATAATAGGGACAGAAAATGTAACTATATGGTATGTTCTATATAACTTGAAAAATAGTTTCTGATTAAGAAGGTCATAGGAAAGAAAGCACTCAGCTATTGTGGCCCTCCAAGACAAATGATGGCACTTTTTCATGGTGGGCTGTATCACAGGATGGATGCAGTATACTGCAATACACTTGTTTCCATGTTTTCACAAAATATGCAATATCCCTCGCCTGCTGTATTTGTAGTTTAATTCACACTTATAAAAGATGTTGCAGCACATGTACTGTCGCAGGTGGCTGGGGGGGGGGGGGGCGACCCGGCTGGGACGCCCCGGAGGACCGGAAGAAGGCTTACACCTTCCCCAGATCACGTGGGGTCGACCACCCTGGTACCTATGGGAACCACGGGTACAGAGCTTTGAAGCCCTGGACCTCAGCACTTCTGCCACACATGGAAGTGCTGGGGGGAAGAGAAGCGGGGACACCTGGAGTGCTTCCGGGTGCGCAGCCGGCACTTCGGCCACACTGGGGAGTGCCGGTGGAAGATTGCTGGGAAGCACCTGGAGCACATCCGGGTGATTATAAAAGGGGCCGCCTCCCTTCATACGATGGCTGGAGTTGGGAGAGAAGGAAGGACAAGGTCTGGGAGGAAAGACGAGGAGGTGGCCTGAAGAGATAAGGCATTGTGTTGGCCAGGACTTTGGGGGTTTGAGGTGCACTGTATATATGATAAATAAACGTGTGTTGGGTGATGCCAATGTGTCCGCCTGTCTGTGTACGGGCCGGCTACCACAGTACATATAACTGAGGTGGGCATCATATTGTGGGGACATGCTTTTGCTCCAACCAGTTTCTCAATTAGCAACCAGTTCTTTATGTTTATGTTTAAATTCACACTCTTCATCTTGTACAGTGCATGTTAAATGTTTTCTATGTCAGGAATTTCTTCCAGTATATTTTTAGTTTTCTCTAAAATCAACAACTTAAAATGGGGAGGAAATCAACCCATCAATCCCTCTTTTTTCTTTTTTGATGTTATTAAAACAGAGAAGCTCTATATGACCATACATACTGGTGAAAATGGAACCAATTATTTGTTGATTCCCTTATTATTTATTACTCATGATTAGCAAAATTTTTGACAATTAGACTGAAATAAATAATGTAGGAAGTAAGGATCTCTTGTCAAAGAAGGACCTGGAAACAATAACTATTATTTTGAATTTCAAAGCAAAAGATATTTTTTGAGACAACAGACAGATGTGTAAAGTGATCCATCCGTGCAAAAAGAGTTCAGTTAACAGTATGATTAATACTGAGTTAAGAAACTGATTGGAATATTAGCCTGAAGCCACTTTGGCCCACTAGATCCAGGGCTGGCCATCTTTCACAGAATCATAATCATGATTCAGAGTTGGCACTGTATCATAATGTTTTGTACAATGTTTTGCTACATTCAAACATACCCTTCCATGTGCTTCTTGTCTCTGCCTTATAAGGAATGGATGACTCATAGTTATACATCCTAAAAAAGGATGAATAGGCTTTTAGGAGCATCCTCTTTTCAGTTCTGTGTTGGGACGAGCACTATGAATATACAGTATGTACAGCTTAATTATGTGGCATGTGATGCTGATGGATTGCCTTACCTCAGGACTGCACTTGACAATGACAGATAAAGTAGACAGATTAAAAAGAAGGACTGCTTTTAGAAACCTACCATTGTTTCCACTGACTCCGTACTGAGATAATACAGAACAGCTGAAAATTAATTAAGCAGCAGACTTCTGGTATTATGCTTGACTTAAGGAAGGGACCGAGTATGTGGCAGCTAGGAGTATCACTTCTCAGATGAGATGGATCTCAAAGTTTACAAAAACTTTTCAGATTAGAAGAAATCTGGAGCTATCTCAATATTATGGCAGCAAGACCTGGGAAGGTTATGTGGAAATACTATGTTGAGATTTTTCAAACAGGGAAGCGGGGATTAGATTATTCTTAGCAGTATGGTTTTTAAATTATCTGTGGACTGCTCCACAACAAGTTTGTGATACAAGCTTATGATGATGATTCAGCAAAGTACAAATCTGAGTGGTACCTGAAGTGATATATTTAGTCTGAGAAACTGAAAGGAAAGCTGAAAAGGAGACTTCTAAAGGAAAGTTCACATGCCAGAAAGGGATGATAACAGTGCCCACAAGCTCAAGCATCTGACATAGGAAAGGTAATAATACATCACAGATTGGTGAGCCCCTGTCAGGAGATGATGACCACCAACTATAAATTATTAAATTAAACAAGCAATAAGGATTTTTTTCCCCAAAAATGGTTAAATACATCACTTTCAGCTGCCAGCGAAAATGAGGTCCACTGCATGTTCTGCTGTGGCAGCCACTCTTACATTTCATAGAAGATTGGTGTAGGGTAAACATGAGAGTTTATAAGTTTGTGTCATCAACATGGTAAGAGGGCAGGTTACCAATATGCAGTGTCCAAAGCCAATATATCATGCTGATCATACTTTAAAGAGAAATGAGACACTGAACAATATATGCACAGAATGATGCTTTGTGGTTTGCACACCTGAGCCTCTGTGTGTTTGTGTTATCTGTACCATAGTAATACATTCTGCCATTTGTTTACAACAGTCATGTTGTACATACCCCTGCTTAGAGCTTATTGGCTTGTATGAATGGCAAAGAGTTAAACATTAGTCAGGGCTGCACTGTACTGACAACTCAAGGAGAAAAATGTTAAAGTGAAAAAATCTGCTTTTACTTTACATTATTTTTCATTAATTCCTCACCACAGTCTATCAACATTTGTTTGTGTAGCTGGAGCACTGCTAGGTTAAGCATCTTTCTTAAGAGCACAGGGGGATTTAACAGGTGACTTGTGTACAAGCCATTGTCTTTGCAGCCACACCCCTTATCTGTTGTACAAAGTAAAGATGCCACTTTGAGAACAAAAATCTTTTTTCCTTACCTGGTTGTCATTCTTTTGCACATCGTGATGTATTATTCAAGTGCAAAGGCAATCTTAATCTTACCATATACAGTACTGTTTTATTTATTTCCTAAATTTAGGAGTGAGCTGTGTAATATTTAAACAACTACTATTTAAACGTGTAACCTCCAGAACAGCTGTATATTGTGACAAAGTCAATACAATGACATATAACACAGATTAAATAATATCACAGATTATTTTATGGCTCTCCACCTGTAGTTTATATTTGCTCTGCTATGTAATGTAACCCTTGTATTTTGGTGTAGACATTGTTAATATTCTGGCACAGTGATAATTCCTGTTTCTATATGTCCAGAATTATGGGTTCATATTTATTGCACAATCTCCTCATGTTTGAATAGGGTTTCTTTGCTTTAAGTATTGCAGTTTCATTCTACATCTCAAAGATGTGCATATTATCTTGATTAGTAGCTCAATATAGCCTTGCATTAAAAGAGCTACTTGCTGAATTGAGTAGCTTGATAATTCTCAACTGATTGCTACATTAGAATAATTTTGATGAGAACTGGTCATTCAAGCCAAAAAAACTATCTATCCTATTCACCTAATTTCTCAAAAATGACCAATTTAGATTTGAAGGATTCTATAGTACTGCTCTCTACTACACTATTTGGTGATTTATTAGATGTGTCTATTATTCTCTGGGTGAAGAAAACCCTTCTAAAATGTAGGCAAAATCTACTCTTAACAAATTGAAGACTTTATTTTTAAGTAAAAGTTAAAGTAAAGTAAAATAGTAACTACAATAATAATGATAATACACCTTATTTAGTTATAACTTTTTAGATACTCAACGACACATTACAGGATAAAACCATAAAACAATACAATTAAATAAATAATCAAAGAAAATGAAACACACTCCTATTAAAAATATAATTAAACAATCATTAGGATATCATTTATGCTTTTGAGAAGGCAATTCTAAAAAGGTGAGATTTAAGATGTTTTTATCATAAAGAAACAATATCAAGATAACAAATATTATGAATGAGAGAGTTTCAGAGCTGAAAAGCAGTGTAACTAAAGCTTGACCTCCCATGGAAGACAGGTGGACTGATGTGAGAATAAGAAGGTTAGATGTAGAAGGGAGCAGTAAACGGGCTGGTGTTAAATAACTGGGAGCCTGATCATGGAGTGCTTTTTCAGTGAAGACAAGAATGTTATAGTCAATTACTTACCTGGGAACTAGTGAAGTTTATATAGAGTAGGAGTAATGTAACAATAACCCATAGCTTGATTTAATAGGCAAGCAGCAGAATATGGAATTTAATGCATCTTATTAACAGGTTTAGCTGGAATACAAGACAGTTGAGCATTGCAGTAGTATAGCCTTGTTATGTTATGACAAATGCATGAACTTGTGCCTCAGCCATAGAGTAGGACAGTGAAGTCCTAAAGTGTTACCAAGGGTGACAGAAGACAATACTAGATGTATTGTTAATGTGAGATTGAAAAGACAGAATGCTGTAAAAACAACATGAAGGCTCTTGACTTGAGGGCTTAAAGGAATAATGGTGTCACCAATGCAAATGTTAAAATTTTCAAAATTTTAAAGGGTAACCCTCAAGAAAAATTTCAGGCTTGTTACTATTAAGACTGAGGGATACTGTGCTGTCCACATTTTAATATCATGGATGGTTTGGTAGAAGTATAAAGCTGGATGTCATCACCATAACAATAAAACTAAATACGATGATGATGTGTAACTGAACCAACAGGAAGGAAGTATGAGAAAGTAAGAGATCTGGTACTGAACCCTGTGGCACACCATGGGTATCAATGGAATGGTAAGAAATGCGGTTATCTTGCTTGAATAAACTGAAATCTGTTAGTTTAGTTAAGACTGACATTCCAAAAATAGTGTGTGAATGACAAATACTGAACTAGGATCAAGAAGGGTAGGAGTACTTAGTAATTCCCACTCAGCAGCCAGAAACAGATCATTTATTACTCCTTAACCAAGTCTCTTTTGGTGCTTTGTTTAGGACAGAAACCAGACTTGAAAATGTCCCAAATATTTATTAATGTTCAAATGGTCAAATAGTTTGGAAGCAACAACATATTCTAAAATTTTGGAAAGAAAGAGAAGATTGGAAATTGAATAACAATTGCCGAAATCAATGGGATTATCCATGGCATTCTTGATAATGGGATGACAGCAGCAATTTTAAGACTGTCAGAGACTATACCAGAGGAAAGAGAAGAATTAGTAATAGAAGTTAGAAGAGGAACAAGGAAAGGTACACAAGCTTTGACTAAGACAGTGGGAATAGGGTCAAGATAACATATACATGAATTAGATTTATAGATAATCTCTGATATCAAAATATCATTAACTGGAGAAACATCTGAAGAATAAGTTGTGACATGTGGGGCTAGTCATCCAGGATAGAATTTTAGGTAGTTGTGTTTGCAGAGTTGCTGATGAATGGCATCAGTTTTAGATGAGAAAATTTTTAAAAAGCAGCAAGAAAATTCTAAAGAAACAATAAAAGGAGAAGTACAGTGAAATTGTGGAAGCTAATTAACTGTTGAAAAAAGAATCTTGGAATTTCCTTGGCCAGTACTAGTGTTATAATAAGCAGATCTGGCATCTGAAGGAGCTTTTTTGTTTAAGAAGATGGTCAACATATACTTGAATATGCACAGTCAGGCCATTTCTTTTGGACAGGCATTACAATCGACACCCAGCTGCTTTCATACTATGTAGCTCAGAGTTTTACTTAGGTGCGCTGTGTTTAAAAGAAACTGTGTTTGAATAGGAGCAAGATTATCTAAACAATATGAAATATAATTATTATAATATGCAGTTAAGTCAGTGGTGGAAGAGTGATTGTGTGGAAAAGGATTGTTACTAATAATGGAGCCAGGAACACATGGTTGAAGTATTTTCATATTACGAAAGATATAATGTGAATATGATTTATCTTAGTTAAGAGAGTCGAGATATTGAAAGTAAAAGCTTTCAATCAAGCTTTTCAAGCTTTTTGATCAGAGACTGGAAGATCAAGTGTAGTAAAATTAATGGGTGACCCGGTGTTAGGATATAGCGGGTTGGACGATGACTGACTGACTGACTGACTGACTGACTGACTGACTGACTGACTGAACCAGAGGAGCACACCAGATCAAGTGTACATCCATTTCAATGAGTAGGGAAAGTAATATGATGAGTAATACCATGCATTCTAGAACAGATTAAAAACTTTTGAAAAAGAACAGTCTGGAGAATCGACATGAATATTAAAGTCACCAACCAATAAAATATCTGGAGAAAGGGCAGTAGCTTTAAAAAGGAATGATGACAGTTCAGCATTAAAATAATTACATAGTTTGGGGGAATAATACAATTTAACAACAGTGAGAGGTTGTGAGTCTAATAACTGGACCTCAGGACATTCAAAAGACAAATCAGATTCTAAAGCAGTATGTTTTATTTTAAAAGTACCACCAGCACATCCTGACTTACAAGGCTTGGAAATATAGGAAATACAGGAAGGGATCAACTTCAACCCTTGCCATGCTTCAGTCAAAGAAAGTATGTCCAGTTCCTTCTCTTGAATGAAGAGAACAAAGAGTAAGCAATGCTGTTTTATATGTAGTCATAAAATTTCCATAGGAGACATCATTTCTGAGTGGACAAAGAGAAGTGGAATTCACAAAACATTGCATCATGTATTATTATATGATGCAACTCCAAGGTGGAACCCTAAGGGGGAACCTCACTTGATTAACAAGTTGTAATAAATTTGAACAGCGTTGCAAGGAGGACCACTAAGCAGACAAAAACAGAGAGCACCAAGTTTTTTTGTTGTTTTTTGACATTTTAAGTACTGTGTGGAATCATTCTATTTTTCCCTACAAGGTTTTTTTTTTGGGAGTTTTTCCTTGTCTTCTTAGAGAGTCAAGGCTGGGGGGCTGTCAAGACAAAGGGCCTGTTAAAGCCCATTGCGGCACTTCTTGTGTGATTTTGGGCTATACAAAAATAAACTGTACTGTATACAGTATGTGTTTCTTTGTATATTTTTTCCATGC
The DNA here is from genome assembly GCF_900747795.2 of Erpetoichthys calabaricus. Taxonomy (NCBI): domain Eukaryota; kingdom Metazoa; phylum Chordata; class Cladistia; order Polypteriformes; family Polypteridae; genus Erpetoichthys; species Erpetoichthys calabaricus. Next base: position 274,437,118 of record NC_041397.2, on the reverse strand, counting down.
CCTGATCCATCTCTAATGATGATGAGTTAAAGCAGGCATTAAAACAATTAAGATGGGCTTTATGTTGGGCATAATGTCCCAGTTTGGGACTGGTGACCCTATAATTTTCAATCAGAATGTCACCTTTACCTGATATCCATAACTGTTAATTGCTGTAATAAAGTTTACCTCCCTCTTCTGTCCCTAGCATTTGTCATAACAGTGTAGCTTTGCAAGCCCTATTTCATGAAAATGACAATGGCCCGACAGGCTCAAGCAAATGAGGAATAAACTGCAGAAGGTTTCTTTTTTATTTATTTATTTAGCTTTAGCATTTGCACATTGTCATTATATATGTATAAGGTGTGTGTGTGTGAGTGAAGGTGGTCTTTGTGATGGACTAGAGCTTTGTCCAAACCTGTTTTTAGCTTTTTCCCCTATCCAGGTAAGATAGCCTTTGGCCCCTGCAACCCTGAAATTGATTGAGAAGGTTCTAGAACCTGTCTACTACAATCAGTCCATTTAGGGCTACAGTGACTAAACAGCCTTCAAATGAACCTGAATGTTGCTCCATGCATACAGTTTCTAACTTTTTTATATTATCAGATAACATGTATTAGATTCAATCCTATCAGAAATTCCCCAGTGTGCTGTAATTTTTGAAAAATAAATATCAAGTGTTTATATAATTAATATATACTTACTCACTGGAATACACTTATTCAGAAAAATAATAAATTAATAACTATGAATACCATTGAGCTTTCATCCAAATTATAGCATTCCTCCTGTAGTTTTAAAGTTATATTAATGGCCATTTGTCAAAATCATTAGTTATTCAGAAGACTGAGAGTTTTATACATATATTTGTTAATATAAAATTTGCTTGGCTTCTTTTATATGGCCCTACACATTGCATACATGGCTTTTTTGTGAGTATTCATGCCAGATGAATATCTGGTTTGTTTATTACTTTATAACATATGTTTCATTCCTGAAGAAGTAAAAAAATGTACTTTTTTAAATCCATAAATAAGTAAAAACAAGGTTTGTATTTGCATGAGTTAAAAAGCTTTTAAGTGAGTCTAGTTGGAAATCTGATAAGGAAATACTTCCAAGTAGGCTTCCTCTTATGTAGACTGCCATTAATTAAGAAACAAAATAGCTTGTAGGTGCAATTCAAGAAATTCAGCTTTCTATTTCAGGGGCCTCGTGAAATTACTTACAGACTGCAGAGATGTACTGAAGTTGCAGGGAAAATTTCAAGTTGCTCTAATAAACAAAGTGATTTTGTTAAATACTTATGACAGTTGTCTTTGGTTCTTATTTTGTTTATATAGTCTATGTATTTACTTATAACTCATGCACATATATTTTCTTAGGCTGTGTTTTTCTATGTCTGGTTTGTAGCTAACTGGAGTTTTTCAACATAGGATACAAGGCAGAAAGTCAATTTGGCCTTAATAGGGTACACTTACCACACTCATGTAGGTTTTTATTTATGTATGCAGCACTTCTCATAAAGTGCAACAAACACTTAAACCAAGTTGCAGAATAAATACAGATGGGAGTCAAAAAACTTATGTTAAGGTTATAAGAAGAAAGAATAAAAGAAACAATAATCATGCAATTCCATCATTATTTTCTAATACAGGAAATTACTGTCCATTTTTCAATTAAGAATTATAATGCAAGAAAGATTTTCTCTTTCTATATTGTAAAAGATGGATAAGAATCATAATATAGCACATGATGGAGATTAAAAACATGCCATACCCTTTCATTATTAAGCTAAACAGCTTCAATTGTGAGTACACAGTCCACAGTGAAAACATGAAATAATTAAGAAAAAAGATTCATGATAAATTAGCAAAAACAATGGTTTCTGCTTTCAGATTTTAAAGTAACAAACATCACTTAATTAAATGCCTGAAGTGACTTCCATCCACATCCAAAGACAGAAAGCCTAAATTGTTTAAAACTCGCAGACAAGATCTCTTAGAAATTCCCACATGATACATATCTTTCCTAGGACCACTTGTTATGCTTTCTTGAGCTGTCCACCACAGTTCTGTCTCTGAAACATCTTTTTAAGATTTGTATATGTGTATGGGTGTTTATGTGTATGTCTATAGATTCATTTGAGGATAAGAAGTATTTTCATGTCAAAGTTATTTCTTCACAATTATGGTATATATAATTTTTCCAAATAAAACTATGCTCTAAAGAGAAGCATTTTTATAACATTTAAGAAATAACTTGTCTCTTTTTTGTGTTTTAAAATGGAATTGATTGGGCTGGTGTCCAAACCTGAAAACAAAAGCTTTAAAATTTCCCAGATACTTTGAAGCGGCAAAGGGTTCAATTTATTGAAACGCACCTTATATGTTTCCTAAATGTGCTTATGAGAACAAAAGTAAAATGGTTTTAATACATTGTATCACAGATTCCTGGTACTGCTTTCTTGAGATAAGGATTTGTTTTATGTTCACGTGTCTACTTGCAGTGGCAGTAGTGGGCAGAGTTTTGACATTTACCACAGGTGAAACCCTCTATTCTCCAATGTTTGTATAGCTTCAGACCACATATTATCCAACTTTGGTTTTTGTAGTTTTGTTTCTTCAATGGTTATATTGTGCCATGGTTTCTAACAAATGATGCTCAACTGTACACAAAAAATGTATCGAATGTCTGATGAAGTGGTAGATCTATCATTGTGCACTACATTCGTCTGATTTGAGCATACATCTGTTGTGTTGCATTGAAGCTTACAGATCTCATTGTAAAAAAAAAAAAAAGTAGGATTCTGTTTTTCTGTAGCCTTCACAAAATAATCTTCTTATAGTGTGTTAATTCTATGCCTTTCCCATGTGCTGAATAGTTAAAAATAAAAAATTAGCTTCAAGGCAAGATCATTAGTTTTGCTGGATCTTGGGTTCAGACATTCTGTTATGGTTCAGTCAAGTGACACAATACTTTTAAAAAGTCAGCATTTCTCCACATGAAACAATTTTGCTTATGGCAAAATAGAAACAAGAAAACACATTTTAATACAATACTGTATGTTAGTTCCAGGATCTGGCAGAATTATTTTATGTTCAAGATATTATACTTATTTTCTGTATTAAAAACTGATAAGCTTAGTATTAGTACACTAACATGACTTATAATTCATTTTTAAAAAATGGGTCTTTTTAAAATTAACCAGGGTTAATTATCAATAGCAAGAACTGGCTTTCTCCTTTCAAACATCTTAAATCAATGACTAATACATTTAGATATCTGATTTGATTGATTGTTACCTTTAATTGTTTGTATTTGCCTGTATAGTTCAATTTTTGTATAATGTAATGGATATCTGTATAGCTTAGAGTAAAGTATTAGTACATTGGAGAGAATGCTTTTCTTATCAGGTAATGTACCTATCGTAATACCATTCAGCATTGGTACTTGAGTTGGTCAGAGACAGTTTACAAATGGGACAGTAGTTCTATTGTGAAATGCACTTTAAAAGAATGTTTTCTTTAAATATACATTATGCATATAATCAGGAGCACAGATGACTAAAAGTTTGAAAAGCTTATTTTGATAAATTATTAAATATGAATTTAAAATAAAATAAAGAGCAGACTGCCCCTCTCCTTTTCTTCTTATTTTTTTTAGTTTGTTAAGTGGTGGAGCCTTTTGAATTTTTCTCTCTTGTTTACTGTCTTCACATTTTTAGTATGCCCCTGGGACTACTCTATATCTTAACTTCTTCAGAAGTCTGCAGAACAATTCATGTTTACACTTCAGGAAGGATCTGAAAACCACCTAAAGGTTAGTTTAGCCTACTTTAGTAAGATCTTGCGCTATGTGAGATTTCTACCTGGATTATGAGTCCTTGATACCCTCTGCTGTTGAATGACAACTAATACTACGTGCACTTTAGAAACTAAACTGACAGACAAATGTGTCATAAGTTTGAAAGATAGGAAAGAGCTCACTATGTGCTATATTTCAGCAACAACACTTTTTCTGTGGTGCATTTTTATACAAAGAGTGTAGTGCTTTACAAGATGTCAAAGAAAAAGTTGAAAGAAAACAAACAAGAAACAGTTATCCTTCTGTAGCAAAGAATATACCATGTCTTTTTCCTTGGCCCATTGTGATTTATGTTTTTAGGAGAAATTACATGTATATAATTGGTTTAATATTTACTGTTTTTGCAACTAAGGATATTTTCTTAGTATGCAAATTACATGTTCTGTGACTCTAATAAACCCTTAATCCTACTTTACATGGTTAGTAAAATAATCTTGCTTAAGGCATAGCCTGTTGTTTTAGGGATGATATTTTTCTTGTTTTAGAATAGAAAGAAGATAAATATGAGATCAATTGTTTTATTTATTTTTTCTTGGTAATAGAAAATGCCCAGTTTTGCCAAACATTTTTGCTACATATCCAGAAGAAGACAGTGTGAATCTGAGGCTATATTTTACAGGAGTAGGCTGATTTTGTAACAGGCATACCAGAATACCCACCAGTTGTGTTAAAAAATTAGTAACTGAGAAAGCGGAAGAATGTTGAGATGATTGAATTTAAAGATGGAAACAGGAAAGAACTTAAGCAGGAACTAAGGATCATTTATCAAGTTATCCCAAACATTACAAGTAATGTAACGAATGGTGAAACAGTGAGGTCATATTTACCTTTTGTCATGTGAGTCACAATCATGTTGTGTATGTATATATTAGGTATTTGTGATAAAAAGCACTCTTGATTTACTGGGGCAAGTTTGCTATATTATCACAACCATGCTTTATCTAATCAAAATAGCTTAATGAACTGAATGAGCTACTCTTAATCTTGTGATGTCTTTATGGTAGAAAGCCCATTTGATGTTCACAGAAAACCACACACAGGTTTCAGCTTCTAATTGTACTACATTTGTATGCAAGGATATGTTTGATTATTATAAATGGATCTGTTCCATTTTTGGAGTTTTACTCAGATAATCTGAATAATATACAGTATGTTAATAAACTGCTACCAATGTAGGACCCTTACATGGCTATTCTCGGTTTTAGGCCAAAAACATTTCTTACTCTTTTTAAAAGTATAGTTTAGGAAGAATGTAATGGTTATGTGTATCTGCTGTGTAGGAACAAGCACCGGGCAGAAATCAGCATTAGATGAGATGCTTTTCAGTTGGGACTCTTATTAGTTCTTTCTGACTAATGGTAAGAGTTGTTAGTCTTGTCAACAGCTCAGCACCAGTCATACAAGGAGTTCCTGAAGCCTTTGTCTTTGGGCCTCTGCTGTTCTGTATCTACATGCTGTCCTTTTGCCATATTATTTATAGCTTTAAAATGGGTTGTCATTTTTATGTGAATGATACTTAGATTATTTCAGTGTTAAAAGTGAAAGTTCATCAGAATTTTCCAAGCTCACAACTTCCCTCCTTGAAATCTAAGCCGGGATTGAACATAAGATTTTAAAATTAAACTGCAACAAAACCGAAGTCATGTTAACTAGCACTAAAGCTCACCTTAAAAAATGATCTCATTTTCAATGACATTATCACACGCATCTTCTTCTGCAAGGAATCTTGGTGTCATTTTTGATTCCTCAATTCTACCCACATAAATCACATTAAGAAATTTTCTTCTACCTCCGTAACATATCCCGTGTCCACTCATTCCTCTACTTTTCTGATGCTTTTGTTAACACCCTATTGGCAGGTACAGTTTCTAATGTGTTATCACAGCTCCAGTTGATCCAAAATTCTGCTGCAAGAGTCCTTACACAGTCCTGAGACAGCGAGCACATAACCTTACACCTCCTTTACTGGCTCCCTGTGATTGAATATAAAATTCTATTACTAATCTATTAAGCTTTAAATGACTTTGCACCAGATTACATCAGTAATCTCCTTCATCACTATGCTTCTGTTTACCCACTAAGCTCCACCGATTCTAGCAATCTCTTTGTGCCCCAAACTAACCTGTGTTCTGTTGGTGACAGAACCTTCAGCTATATAGTGCCCAGACGTTTGAAGAACCTCCTTAGATTAATTATATCAACTGACTTAATTCATTCTTATTAACAACTTACAATGTATTTGTTCAGGAAGGTATTTAACTATCGTCTTTCCTGTATTTATCCTTACTTACTTTTATAAGGATATTATTTGCATCCAGTGTTATATATACCCTATTGTTTTTTTTTTTTTAATTTCTGTGAAGAAAAATAAGAATGGGAAAGGTGCTATATAAGTAAAGTGTATTATTATTAATATTATTATACATGCTGTGTTAATTCTGTTAACTCAAATGAACTTGGCTTAATAGGCTTTACTACAAGTAGAAGGCATTATCCTTGGGGGGGAAAAGTTACCTGGACACAGTAAGAACATACAGAATTCTACATGCTGTACCACCATGCAACCGATAGAACAGCTAATTTTTGTTTAGTGTATTTTCTATGCTGGTCCTTTCTATCCTATATCATCACTTTATACTGCCTCACATTCAGTAAGCTAGTTTTCTTAATATAGTGAAATTATGACCCTGAAAAGTCTACTTTTTTGTGCTGTGGTAAGTTCTGCTAGTGTGCAATAAAATGTTTTACATAATGTCTAGGGTACTGTCTCGGCCTTGTGAAACTCTGTTAATTACTTGTCTTTAATGAAAGCCATGAGGAACTTATTATTCAGAATTCTTTGTTGTATTATTAACATGCACATTTTCTGTGCATTTATAGAGAACTGTAGTGTTTGCTTTAAAGAAAATAGAAAATATCAAATAATAATATATTGTAATATTTATCAAGACAAGTATTTACATCATAGCTTCCAATTTTCTGTTTTCAAACCAAAATAGTGAGGCATGTGTGCGTGCTTTTGATTCTGCAGTTGCACTAATTCTCTCTGAATCCTGGAACATTTTTTCAATATAGACAAAACATTTTATATGCCTTTGCATGAAAATGTTTAGTAGTGTTGGAAAACTTTTTCCTGTATGCTAGGCTTTTGGTCCACCTTTTGCAATACAGTGATTTATAAATGTGTAATACAGAGTGCAATGATACCATTGAAAGTTTTGTTCAATTGATATCATCTCTCTAACTGGAGTTAAGCAAAGCACATTGTGTGAAATTCACTGGATTACTGATAAATACTGTATTTACAGTCATTGGAAGCATAACAAGTTTGCGAATTTTTAGATGTTATGAATGGCACATATTTTATTTTGTCTAAAATGTAATAAAATTGTATAAATTGGAATATCTGATTTATTTTTCTTTGAACCATTATTTTTGAAACTCAGATTTGAGCGAGTTTGCTTCATTGAAACTATACCCGAGTTTTAAATAAGCTTTAAATAGAGCTTGCATTGTGACATTTATGCTGTTTAGTTTAAAACACCAGACATAAAAGGTTCCAACAATGTACTTAATCAGATAGGTGGCTAAGTAAAAAAACAATGCACACTACAGTTTGTATATGTTCCACCCTATATTAAACACTCATTGGTTTTAATTTACATTCATACTGTTCATTATAAACATATAATCTAAGAACTTGGAAATGTGCCCTGCCATATAAATGCTACAAAGGAAATAGAGAAGGGGTCAGCTTCTGTGGCAACCACAGTAAATCACAACATGGTATGAAAAATGCATCCATTTTCTGATCCCCTTACTCATTTCGTGGTTGAGGGCAGCACTGTGCTCAAGTCTGCCTTCAAGCAATAAGGTAATAAGTATTCATCCATCCATCCATTATCCAACCCGCTATATCCTAACTACAGGGTCACGGTGGTCTGCTGGAGTAAGTATTCATTAATTTTTTAATATATTAATTTTCTGAATAGTAAATGCAAGTAAGGTAAGCTGAGGGCAAGTGGCAGTGTATTTGAATCATGATTTGTTGCACATAGTTTATTTTGTTGCTTTGAATTCTTGTTCTCTGTGATGTGCTATATAAATCAGTTTGACAGACTTAATAAGTAGTGGGTTTCAGTATTATTCAAGCACAGTTCAATGTGATTTTACTAACATCAGTGCAGAAATCTGCATGGTAAAAAGTCTTATATGTATAATAAAGAATTAAGCTGTCACATACTGTAGTCAATAGAGAGGCTTTGACAGCTGAATTTAGTTAATTGCCAATCAGTCCATCTATTTTGTAACTGAATGTGTTTTTTCCAATTTAGGATCACCAGGATCTGTAGCCTAATCTACTAATTTAACCTACCAGCACTGGGTGTAAGGCAGGAACAACCTTTGATGGTGTGCCAGTCCATTTCAGTGCATTGTTATATCTTACCTTACAGGGCTTAACAGTTGCATGAAATTTTATTAGGTGAAGCTCATATGACTAAACATCAATACATTAGAACATTGTAACATTTAGTCCAATAAGCTCCCCCGTGCTTTTTACTTAAATTGACCAAAATAACATCTAGTTGAGATTTGAAGTTCGTTAAAGTGCCACCCTCTACCATGGTCTATCTGTTGATCTTTCTGTGAAGAAAACTTTCTATTATTTGTACAGATTTTTCCCTTAGCAAGTTTCCAACCATGCCCCTGCATTCTTGTTGAAGAATTTATTTTAAAGTAACATACTGTACAAAGAATCCATGTTGGTCATCTTTTGTCTTTTCTGCAATGTTTATTTCCACCTGCCTTTTAACTCTATTGATATCCTCTTTAACCATTGGTTAGTGTTGGGTTTAATCACATCTATATCTGAATCCTGTCCTGATCATTACATACATACAATATACAGACAGCTGTAAACATCTTTAACCTGACATTCACAAACAACCATTTTTATAAAAAAACAAATTGTGACATGTTAATCTAAATAATAAAGTAGGTGGTTGAGTCAGATTTATAAGGTACAGTAATATCTAGCATAGCTTTTACAACTGTGACATTTGTAAGCCAGGTAGTCTTGGTCTTGATTAGTCTGATTTTGTGTTTAAAGTGTAGAAGAAACAAGCAGACAAAGCCTATTCGGTCATTTGGAGATTCTGCAAAAGAATAAACAGACAGGTGCCCTGGCCAAGCTTCAAAGCTAGTATTGTGGAGTTGTGAGGCAATAATACTAACCACTGCTCCACCGTGACTGCCCAAAATGTCTCTTTGCAATTATCATGCCTGTAATATGGAGGTAGCAAGGCAGTGACATACAACTTGCTGCTGTGTAATGTGATACTTTTCTGCTGCACTTAGAAAGTGAGAGACCTGCCTCCTTACTTAAGTGGTAGGGGATATCCTCTTTCTTTCCCCGGAGGTCTTGGGTTAGTGGCCATATAAGGAGTATGAAACAGAAAGGTGCGAGATCATGAGTAATTGTTTACTAGAGACAATACCTAACAAAAAAAATAAAATAATTGGTAATTGTAATATACAGTTTTGTATAAACAAAATATGACATGGTAGGACCAAGACTAATTTAACACTAGAATTCCTGAAGCCTACGAAAAAACTCGTAATCCCGGCCCACTTTAAATCCCTTCACACCTCTCCATCAACATCTTTTGTTTTGTAAATGTGTGGATCAGCTTTAGCAGCAAGCAGCTTGCTGTCCCATCCCCTGCCTTGACGGAGCTCTACTCTCACTTTGAGCAAGTCGCCACGCTAGTGTTTAGACCTGACAACACCGTGCTGACGGTGTATGCGCTCATACGCATTATTAGTATAACATTGAAAAAGTTTCTGTTTTAGGTATGTTTTCAGCATTTCTTGCATTTCTCGCATTTCCTTTCATCCTACACTTACCCAAATCTTTGTAGACACGGAACACACATGAAATGCATGTGTTCCAAATAATACTGTATTATCTACCCTATACAACTCCAGATCTCACACCAAGATAAGGAGCCTTGGCTTGAGCTGGAAGAACTTTTTCTCCAAGCTGAGCTCCGTCAAGGTGGGTGATGGGACAGCAGGCTATTTGCTGCTTGTGCTGATCGACACATTTACAAAACTAAAGACGCTGAGGAGGAGATGCGAAGGGATGTAATGTGGGCCAGGATTACGAGTTTTTCCGTAGGCTTCAGGAATTCTACTGTTATAAACATAATATTTAATAGGTTCCTGAATTTAATATGTTTATGCACATTTTTAATGTTAACAATATTAAACTTTGCTTCAAGTCAATAATATTCTAATTGTAGAAGCAGTGCTCCGCATCTCCAGTTTGATAGCATCACTTCCCTGTTTACCAACACAGTAGCCCCTAAGACTCTTGTGATTTTTGCATTATACTTTTTGAGATGCCTAAGATCACCAAGCTCTCTCTCTCCAAACTCTGGTGCTATATTCTGTGCAGATCACTACGTTAGAGTGACATGAAAATTAAAAGCATTTATCTTAAGTTACTGGGTTTAATTATTTTTTTGTTTTGTAGAATATCATTTACGTTTTAGTTTACTTTATTTTAGCTACTCTAAGTGTTTAGGTATAATAGTTGAGCTTATTAGAAATTGCAAATAACAATACTTTTCTTAGATTGACTTTACCCCCTTATTGAACCAGCTGGACACAGGATGCCTTTGGCTAGATGACCTGGTATTTTGAATGATGTGTTTTATTTCTCAACATGCATTTTAAATGTTTTCCTTTAAAGAAAGAAAATATCACTGCTATGAGCAAGAGTCTGATAGTCTTGAGTGTTTTAGCCATATTTGGTTTTTGTTTGGGTATAGTTTTTTTGCCAGATTTTCTTGGATCTAATTGAACAACATGCTTATAGCCGTTTGGCATTTCCGTATAAGCAGATTTGCAAGATGGCTGATAAATGTTGATTTTTCTCATAAAGCAGAACATCTGACTTCAGCATAATTCTCATTAAGCTTATCTAGAGATAAGTTCTCATGGGATGTTTTGTTTTGCTGAAATTAGCCATCTGAATTATTCTATCTATCTATCTATCTATCTATCTATCTATCTATCTATCTATCTATCTATCTATCTATCTATCTATCTATCTATCTATCTATCTGTCTGTCTGTCTGTCTGTCTGTCTGTCTGTCTGTCTGTCTGTCTGTCTGTGTCTGTCTGTCTGTCTGTCTGTCTGTCCATCTATTGATAAAGGTAATGTACTTTTGTCGAGTAGGAGTCTAGCAGACTATCAAAATTTGATAGATTGAAGAACAATAATTTAAGCATAAGTAAAATTTAAAATATGGCTTTTATAAAAATGTCTTTTTTGTTAGTTGAAATATTCATCAAGATAAGCTTCTTCTTAAGTTTGGTGTAAAATATTTGGTCACAAATGTGGATACTGGAAATATAAGGAGGTGATATGTTAAATTGGGTTATGTTAATTTAGGGCAACTAATACCCCAGGTTAATTGACGTCAAACAGTGTTCCATTGTGTTATGCATGATGAATTGCTGTAGTGGCTAACAAGTTTATAGATTGTGCAGTAAAGCAAGCAGACAAAAACCAAAATTCTGCATCGTGGTAGTCAGAACATATCCTAGAATCACTGGGCATAAGATGGTAAGTAATCTGGTTAATAACTGGACACACTCAATCATTGCCTTGGAAGGAAAGGCAGAAAGAGAGAGGATTGTTTAAGGACCCGTGGCTTCATTTATAAAACTTTGTGTGGATTTGAGCATGAAAATATTTGCACGACAAAAAAACAGGAAAATGTGTGCAACCAAAAAAAAAATCGGATTTATTAAACCTGACAAATGCAAATTTCTGCTCAATTTACCGTTTATAAATCACAATCATCTAGTGTCTGCAACACTGACCTGGAACATACATATGTTGAGCATGGTGATTTACCTCATACATATACAATCACACTGCGGTGGGCTGGTGCCCTGCCCAGGGTTTGTTTCCTGCCTTGCGCCCTGTGTTGGCTGGGATTGGCTCCAGCAGACCCCGGTGACCCTGTAGTTAGGATATAGCGGGTTGGATAATGGATGGATGGATGGATATACAATCACATTGCTGCAGAAACTCATTGGTTAGTAGAGCAGCTCCCTCCACCTACATTCAAGAGTCCCATCCACCTACTGTACATTCAAGAGTATCTAGCTGTGCTCTGGAACTGTGAGTGCAAAATCATGCATGCAATTATAGCGCCTCTCCTGTGTGATCTGAAGGTATGGGAAAGGCATTAAGAACCACTGTCTGAGTGGGTACACACATTTTGAATCTCTTTTTGTGCGTGCACAATTTTTTTAAATGAGACCCCAAGAGATGAGAGAGAGAGAGAGAGAGTGCCCACAGTCAAACATTCTTAGCAAAATGTCAAAGCAGGAAGTCCAAAATATCTATTGTCAAGTCCATATTACTAACCAAAAGTCATAGAATATACTAAATTTCTAACTCCTTGAAAGATTTTTTTAACAACTAGCATTCAATGTTTCCTTTTACAAAACCCAGAAACTTGGGTACTACCCATAGTGCAACACCATCTTATACAAGAAATGGCCATTGACATTACTCTGTGACAATTTCTGGTCATATGGGAACAGTGGCCCAAGAAACCATAAACAAAATAGTGGAATCCATGAACATGCAAATTAATGGAAGGAATTATTAAGGATAAGATTTAGCAACAAATGGCAAGTACAGGAATTTTTCTGAACAGTCAGCATGGGTTCAGAAGAGGGAGGTCATGTTTTAACAACATGGTGGAATTCTACGAGGATGCAACAATAGGATATGATCAAAGTGGAGCATATGATATTATTTATCTTGCCTTTCAGAAAGCATTTGATAAGGTGCCACATGAGAGGCTGGGCATCAAACTAAAAGGAGAATGAGTTCAGGGTGATGTTTGTAGATGGTTGCAGAATTGGCTCAGACACAAGAAGCAAAGGGTGATGGTGTGAGGAACCTTATCAGAATTGGCTGGTGTTAATAGTGGTGTTCCATATTTTATTTTTAATATATATATATATATATATATATATATATATATAAATCATTTGGATAGGAATATAAGAAACAAGCTAGTTAAATTTGCAGATGATAAGATAGGTGGATTGGAATCCGTTAGATCTTTACAGAAGGACTTGGACAGCGTACAGGCTTGGGCAGATTTGTGGCAATAAATTTAAAGCATTACACATAGAAAGTAAAAATGTTAGGTTTGAATACACAATGGAGGAGGAGGATGAGGTTAGGAGCATGTGCTGATACATGGGATGTATGAAAATCGAGAGTACACCTTACTCAACACTATCAACTACCAGACAGTGTTCAGAATGCTAACAGGATTTTAGGTTATGTAGCGCCCTGATGTATAGAGTACAAGTCCAAAGACTTTATACTCAAGCTTTATAATGTGTTGGTGAGGCCTCATCTGGAGTAATGTGTGAAGTTTTGTTCTCCATGCTACATAAAGGACATAGCTGCACTTGAAAAAGTCCAGAGAAGATCAACTAGACTGATTCAAGGGCTACAGGGCATGAGATTAAGAGGTGACATGACTGAAGTGTTTAAATTATGAAGGGAATTAGTACAGTGGATCAAGACTGTTATTTTAAAAGAATTATTCGAGAGCACAGGGAAACAATTGGAAACCTATAAATTTCACACAAACATTAGGAAGCTTTTTTCTGAACAGAGAACCAATCAGACACTTGGTATGAGCTACAAAGTAGTGTGGTAAGACAGTAAGACTTTAGGTAATTTCAAAGCTACACTTGATGCTTTTTTAAAAGAATTAAGTGGACAGGACGGGAGAGCGTTGTTGGGCTGAATGGCCTGTTCTCGTCTAGATTGTGCTAATGTTCTAAAAAATTACACAAAATGGTGACAGTTAAGAGATACTAATTGTTGTGATATCCAAAACAAAACTGATAAAAAGAGTGAACAGGCCTCAAAAAAACCAAACCAGAACTTCACTAGTCTGCTTCAGCAACAAGCGTCACCCTAAAATTCAAAAACAGTAAATATGTCAGAAAAAAAGGACAACATACATAAGTCAGGAAACAAGCCCTGGCTGAAACATAACACAAATAAATTACAGAATTAATTACTGATGAGTCAAAAATAAAAAGAAAACAAGATCAATCAAATATATACAAAATAAACTTCTGTATGTTGAAAAATCTGAAATAATTGGAGTACCTGCTTTGTGTGCTGGTTGGCTTTGATATATTATTTAAAAGAATTTTTAAATTGTGAACAACAGTAAATCATTTGCTTGTTTCAAGCAAACTGACACTGTTCATGCAAACATTTTCCAAACCTGTTTCTTCCTGTTTAGGATTTTTGGACAGTCTGCAAGTCTAACAGCATTCCAGTGAAGGGAATGCTTAAGGTTTCATTCTGTTTGGTAGTCTTTACACTTGACAAATCAAAAGAATGCACTTTTTAACTAAAAAGTCTGTTCTAGAAGATAAAGAACAGGACCTGACAGAAGGGAGACTTTGATTAAACTGTCACTAAAAAGACACTTTGTGGAAACGACTAACATCTGAAATCTCGTGTATTTATTCTGTTCTGGGACTGTGAATATATTGTTAACAGGAGTCATAATAAAGAAAAAAATATATCAAAGTTTTGTAACAGCAAATAAAATATTCAAAGATTAATGCAAATTTGCCTCTAAAAGTTCTTGTATTTTAGCAGGTTAAAATCATACTTTAAGGGCATTAGATCTTATGGATCATGCAAAAGAGTGGTTCAGTGCATGTATTGCCAGTTACAACATTTTTTTTTTTATTTGGGTAGTAGAGTCAGAGTAATTTCCAGCAGAAAGAACTTCTTTTTTTATCACATTTACATCATCAAAGGCAAGGGGAGAAAATGGCAGTTGAGTTAATGAGCACAAGTCCCTATGGAAGAGTCAAAAATAGAATGTAAACTATTTTGAATTGGTCACTTAGCTTAAATTAGGCTATCCAGTTTTTTAATTTTTACCAGATCTTGTTTTTTCCAAAATTAAATCGTGAATAACCACTTTTTAGTCCCATATATGTTAATTTCTGAGACAGAACCTACTCTCAGTATACACGTGGTCTGCAGGATAACTACTATAGTGCAATGCCTATGAAAAGTATTTACATCCCTGAAAGTTTGCACATTAGTGATTCACCGTGGATTTAATTATTTGTTTGATACTGATCAACAAAAAACAATGTCAAAGTGAAAACGTATCTCTACAGTGTGATCTAAAACAATTACAAATATAAAGTACAGAATCATTGATTACATACATTTTCAACCCCTTCCTGTGAGTGTTTAGTAGATTCACCTTTGGGAGCCATTACAGCCTTGACCATGTGTGGATGGCACTCTGTCAGCTTTGCATACCTGGACACTGCAATTTGTTTCCCACTCATCTTTGCCAAAGGTCTCTCCGGGTGCATGGAGATCATGAATTAACAGCCTTTTTTAAGGTGAACCATGAGAAGTCAAGCAAAATGACACCTTTTGTTGGCTAACTAAAAGATTACAATATGCAAGCTTTCAAGGCAGCTCAGGCCCCTTCTTGCCTCAAAAGCTTGCATATTGTAATCTTTTCAGTTAGCCAATATAAGGTGTCATTTTGCTTGACTTCTCATTACATCCATAATGGTTAACATGGTACAACACCCTAGTACTTAAGGTGACCCACAAATTCTAATTTGGATTGAGATCTTGACTGTGACTGAAGCTCTCCAGGACATTAACATTGTTGTTATTAGGCCTTCCCTGTGTATCTTTGGCTTTATGCTTACTGGAAAACAAATCTCCTCCCAAGGTTCAGGTTTCTTGGAGGTTTCTTTACTCTAGTATTTCCTTCTATTTTGTTGCATTAATTTTAGCCTCTAGCCTCTCAAGCCTTGCAGGGCCTGCTGCAGGGAAGTGTGATGCTGTCAACATCATGCTTCATTGTGGTGATTGTATGTTTTTGATAACGTGCACTGTTAAGCTTACACCAAAAAGCTCAATTTTGGTTTCATCAGAGCATCAAACCTTCTTCTAGCTGACTTCAAAATGTGGCTAGCTGTGATGCCATGTGCTTTTTTGTAACAGTGGCTTTATTTTCTTATATCCATCACCCTGACCTGTGCTTTTTAATCACCTTTTCATGGAGTTACTTAGAGTGTTCCTTTGTCCTTATTGTGTAGCTTAGGTGATGCTAGTGATTTACCACAAGTTGGACCTTCCAAATATAGGAGAGTTTAAAC
Source organism: Erpetoichthys calabaricus (assembly GCF_900747795.2). Lineage (NCBI taxonomy): Eukaryota > Metazoa > Chordata > Cladistia > Polypteriformes > Polypteridae > Erpetoichthys > Erpetoichthys calabaricus. The sequence goes on along the minus strand of NC_041397.2, from coordinate 274,420,996 downwards.
TACAATCAATTGAAATCTCTTGACTGATGTCTATTGAAGTAATTACAGGACTTCTAAAACCAATTAGCTAGACCAATGATGATTTACTTTTGTAATATTAAAAGGGGTGAATACCTATTGAATCAATTACTTTGTATTTTATATTTGTAATTGATTTAAAAGAGTTTTCAGAGATCAGTTTTCACTTTGATTTACACAAGATTTTTTTTCTGTTGATCAGTGTCAAAAAAGCAAAATTAAATTCACTTTAATTCAAGTTATAATGATAAAATGTGAAAAGTTCCAAATGGGTGAATACTTTTTTATAGGCACTGTGTGGACCTGTGAAAGTATAGATGGGTTTGGAGGAAGGTATTCTTGGCCAACACAAAGCAAGAAAGCAGCCAAATGTGTTAATCTGTAAGCTTGAATCACATTATGATTATTATTGGTGAATGCTTTGGCAGAAGAATTAGTGATAAAGACTACTCAGCTTGTTCATATTTTAAAAGGAACAGTGGTGTTGGTGAAGTTCAAATTCAATTTGAAGGGAAATACATAAGACTGTGAGCCAAAGTTCAAACTCTTTAGCAATGATGTGTGTGTACTGAGTAGGGATTCAAAGAAAAAACAGACCAAAAGTTATGATTCATTTGAATGTAAATGATCACAAAGGGGCATAAAGGTTAACTAAAAACATTCTGTCAAAAACTTCACAGAAAGGGACATTGTGGCCAGGGTGAAATACATAAACATTTTATTACACCTGATGGAGTGAACCAGCATGAAACGATACAAAGAAAAGGTGAAACATATTGATTTATTATACCAGTCGTAATCCAAAAATAGTTGAGGTTAAAAAACACAAAGCAGCAAAGTGCCGCACAGACAGATGTATCAAAAAGATAATATCATACATGTGATACAGAGGTATTCCCAACAGAAGTAGCGTTTCTGTCTACTTCCCGCTTTTATTTCTATCATATCTGTCATAACATGACTGCCACATGTTTAATTTTACATGGCAATGAACACGTATAGGAGTGGACAATGACAATTTATTGATAAAATGAGTAGCTAGGAGTAGAGCACTAAGCAGCTCCTAAGTAATTTAGTTCCAGATTGAATGATTTTGGGCTACATCAAAAAATTATGATAACTTGATTTTAGTAGTATTGTGCAAGATGAAAACAAACTGGGTGTGAGCAGTCAGTAAATATTCTGAAGATGATATTAGTGATATGGAACAGCAGTTCTAATCACAACTCATTCTACCTAAGACAGTGTTTTCCACCAGCATCACAGCAACATGTGATGACATTTCTAACAGGAGAATGGTGTTGTTTCCTACTTTAGCAGTCTAATAGAATCTACTTCGAATCATGTTATTGCTGTTCTGGCAGCTTGTGGTGACTCAACTTACCCATAATTTATCATATACATTTAGATATGATAAACGAATATGTAAACTTCCTTCAGTTTCCATTGGGAATGTAAATGTAGCGATGGGGAAGAGTAAAAGAAATTAGTGCTTAAAGCTTAGACATCTAAGTTTTGTCATTCTCCACATCTAGAGAGGAAGCTAAAGCACTTCTACTACATTTTTAAAATGCCTTTCTGTGTGTAAGCAGAGCCCATTATAGTACTAATATCCACCACCAGAACTGTGGATTATTTATAAAAATGGCATTGTTATTTACTTCTGTCTAGTTCAGGATGGTTTTACTGTGTTAAATACAGTATCTAATACAGTTAGATAAATGGAAAGTGCTACCAAAGTAGGATATGACCTCCATGATCCCTGGTTGAATTAAGCAGAATTGATAATGGATGGTTGCTGGATTACTGTATCAGTTACTGGCAAAAGTGATACTGTATCTGATGCATTATCAGAAAGTACAGCATTATTAAATAAATAAACATGAAACACAGTGACATGGTGCCAGTTACTTACTGTAAGGTTTACATATTTTCACTGTATCTGCATTGTTTTTCCTGTATTTATTCTGATTGATTGGAGAATGTAGATTGTTGCTCTGTGAGTGAATTTTACACTATTATAATAGTCAGGTGCACTTATCTTGGCAGTTTTCAAGGTGCTCTTATTCCTGCTGGAATGTATTTTTGGTTCTCGTGATCAAGTATTCATATAAAAAAGTTTAAACGTGAATAACGAGTGGGCAAAAAAAGAGAGCCTATAACATAATCTTAAATGCATGACAGCTAATGATAGCATTTATGTAGAACAGATTTCAATAAGATTACTAAAGTTGGCTTCTGCAGTTTTTCATTAGAAATGTTTTGCATACCTTCTATAGTACAGAAACTGAAAAAAATTAAACAATACCAAAATAAGCACTGGTATTGTGAAACTCTATTTTGCTTCTTAGAACTTTACAGATGATGTTTTTCATTGCTTTATGTCTTGTGCTTCAGCCACACCAAGAGAGAAAAGTAACCAAAATAACCACAAAAATGGACACTAGAAGGGTAAAACTGGGCTTGTAATAGGGCAAACACAGTTGTAAATAAATAAAATATTATTATATTTATATTTTTATTTAATATAATATTATTATGCTCTTTAACAAAAGGTCTCTGTGGAGCAAAAATAAAAAAAAGAACTAGCCCACTAGAGAATCCAAGGAAAACAAAGTCCCACTATGATATTTAAAGAGAATGTTTAAAAACAGAGCAAGAAGGTGAAAATCCAGAAAATGACAATGATAAGCAAAACACGAGGAAACTCACTACACCACTAGTGCATTTGAACGAATCACCAAAAACAGTGGGAAACTCTCGCCTTTACAGAGCTGAGGTCAGTTCCTGTTGGTGATGGGCAGGTCTTCCCGACTCATGGGAACCACCTTCAAAAGACATAGAACGTGATAAATGATACATAGATACACACAAACTAAGTAAATAACCATAATAACAGAAGCAAAGGAATCAAAATTGAACAAAACAGACATTAAACAAGTATTTGAACTCCATCCAGAAGAGGAACCCTGGCTGACACATAACATAATGCAGATGATGTTGATGATGTCCTCTTTGCCTTATCTGACTTGTCCCTTTGGCACATACTCAAGGGATTTACTGCTGAGTGTGAAGCAGCTGGGATGAGGATCAGCACCTCCAGGCTGAGGCCATGGTTATGGATAGCTATAAATGGGAACAACTGCCCTTAGTGGAGAAGTTCAAGTATTTTGGAGTATTTTTCACAAGTGATGGAAAAAGGGAGTGGAGATCGACAAGCAGATTGGAGTGGAGGCAGCTGTTCCATGAGTGCTGTACTGGTTGAATGAATGAGATTGCGAGTACAAGTGGAAAATGAGGTGTCTTTGCATGGTGGCTTGGCTGACTCTCTGTGATAGGATGAGAAGTGTGGTGTTTCAGGAGAGCCTCAGAGCAGAGTTGTTGCGCTTCTGGATCAAAAGAAGCCAGTTGAGGTGTTTTTTGGTATTTCGTAAGGATACTTAAGAATAACCCCTCCTTTAACCGTCACCTTATCGTGGTGGAGGGGTTTGCGTGTCCCAATGATCCTAGGAGCTCTGTTGTCCGGGGCTTTATGCCCCTGGTAGGGCCACCCAAGGCAAACTGGTCCTAGGTGAGGGATGAGACAAAGAGCGGTTAAACAAACCTCCTATGAAGAAAAACAATTTTGGATGGCGTTTTCCCTTGTCCGGACGCGGGTCACCGGGGCCCCACTCTGGAGCCAGGCCTGGAGGTGGGGCTCGATGGCGAGCGCCTGGTGGCCGGACCTGCACCCATGGGGCTCGGCCGGGCACAGCCCGAAGAGGCAACGTGGGTCCCCCTTCCCATGGGCTCACCACCTATGGGAGGGGCCAAGGAGGTCGGGTGCAGTGTGAGTTGGGTGGTGGCCGAAGGCAGGGACCTTGGCGGTCCGATCCTCGGCTACAGAAACTGGCTCTTGGGACGTGGAATGTCACCTCTCTGAAGCGGAAGGAGCCTGAGCTAGTGCGCGAAGTTGAGACTTTCCGGCTAGATATAGTCGGACTCACCTCGACGCACAGCTTGGACTCTGGAACCAATCTCCTTGAGAGGGGCTGGACTCTGTACCACTCTGGAGTTGCCCCCGGTGAGAGGCGCCGAGCAGGTGTGGGTATACTTATTGCCCCCCAACTTGGAGCCTGTACATTGGGGTTTACCCCGGTGGACGAGAGGGTAGCCTCCCTTCGCCTTCGGGTGGGGGGACGGGTCCTAACTGTTGTTTGTGCGTATGCACCGAACAGCAGTTCAGAGTACCCACCCTTCTTGGAGTCCCTGGAGGGGGTGCTAGAGGGCATACCTTCTGGGGACTCCCTCGTTCTGCTGGGAGACTTCAATGCTCACGTGGGCAATGACAATGACAGAGCCCCCTGTCAGAAGTAGCTTCAACTCCCACCTCCGGCAGAACTTCGACCACATCCCGAGGGAGGTGGGGGACATTGAGTCCGAATGGGCCATGTTCCGTGCCTCTATTGTTGAGGCAGCTGACCGGAGCTGTGGCCGTAAGGTGGTCGGTGCCTGTCGTGGCGGCAATCCCCGAACCTGTTGGTGGACACCGGCGGTGAAGGATGCCGTCAAGCTGAAGAAGGAGTCCTACAGGACCCTTTTGTCCTGTGGGACCCCGGAGGCAGCTGATAGGTACCGGCAGGCCAAGCGGAATGCGGCTTTGGTGGTTGCTGAGGCAAAAACTCGGGCGTGGGAGGAGTTTGGGGAGGCCATGGAGAACGACTTTCGGACGGCTTCGAGGAGATTCTGGTCCACCATCCGGCGTCTCAGGAAGGGGAAGCAGTGCAGTGTCAACACTGTATATGGTGGGGATGGTGCGCTGCTGACCTCGACTCGGGACGTTGTGGGTCGGTGGGGGGAATACTTCGAAGACCTCCTCAATCCCATTAACATGCCTTCCAATGAGGAAGCAGAGCCTGGGGACTCAGAGGTGGGCTCCCCCATCTCTGGGACTGAGGTCACCGAGGTGGTCAAAAAACTCCTTGGTGGCAGGGCCCCAGGGGTGGATGAGATACGCCCGGAGTTCCTCAAGGCTCTGGATGTTGTAGGACTGTCTTGGCTGACACGCCTCTGCAACATCGCATGGACATCAGGGACAGTGCCTCTGGATTGGCAGACCGGGGTGGTGGTCCCCCTCTTTAAGAAGGGGGATCGGAGGGTGTGTTCCAACTACAGAGGGATCACACTCCTCAGCCTCCCTGGAAAAGTCTATTCAGGGGTCCTGGAGAGGAGGGTCCATCGGATAGTCGAGCCTCGGATTCAGGAGGAACAGTGTGGTTTTCGTCCTGGTCGCGGAACAGTGGACCAGCTCTATACCCTTAGCAGGGTCCTAGAGGGTGCATGGGAGTTTGCCCAACCAGTCTACATGTGTTTTGTGGACTTGGAAAAGGCATTCGACCGTGTCCCTCGGGGAATCCTGTGGGGGGTACTCCGAGAGTATGGGGTACCGGCCCCCCTGATAAGGGCTGTTCAGTCCCTGTACGATCGGTGCCAGAGCTTGGTCCGCATTGCCGGCAGTAAGTCGAACCCATTTCCAGTGAGAGTTGGACTCCGCCAGGGCTGCCCTTTGTCACCAATTCTGTTCATAACTTTTATGGACAGAATTTCTAGGCGCAGCCAGGGCGTTGAGAGGGTCCGGTTTGGTGGGCTCAGGATTGGGTCACTGCTTTTTGCAGATGATGTTGTCCTGTTTGCTTCATCAGGCCGTGATCTTCAGCTCTCTCTGGATCGGTTCGCAGCCGAGTGTGAAGCGGCTGAGATGAGAATCAGCACCTCCAAATCCGAGACCATGGTCCTCAGCCGGAAAAGGGTGGAGTGCCCTCTCAGGGTTGGTAGCGAGATCCTGCCCCAAGTGGAGGAGTTCAAGTATCTCGGGGTCTTGTTCACGAGTGAGGGAAGAATGGAGCGTGAGATCGACAGGCGGATCTTTGCGGCATCCGCAGTAATGCGGGCGCTGCATCGGTCTGTCGTGGTGAAAAAGGAGCTGAGCCGCAAGGCGAAGCTCTCAATTTACCAGTCGATCTATGTTCCTACCCTCACCTATGGTCATGAGCTATGGGTAGTGACCGAAAGAACGAGATCGCGAATACAAGCGGCTGAAATGAGTTTCCTCCGCAGGGTGTCTGGGCTTTCCCTTAAAGATAGGGTGAAAAGCTCAGTCATCCGGGAGGGGCTCAGAGTAGAGCCGCTGCTCCTCCGCATCGAGAGGAGTCAGATGAGGTGGCTCGGGCATCTGATCAGGATGCCTCCTGGACGCCTCCCTGGTGAGGTGTTCCGGGCACGTCTAACCGGGAGGAGGCCCCGGGGAAGACCCAGGACACGCTGGAGGGACTATGTCTCTTGACTGGCCTGGGAACGCCTTGGGATTCTCCCGGAAGTGCTAGAAGAAGTGGCCGGGGAGAGGGAAGTCTGGGCATCTCTGCTCAAGCTGCTGCCCCCGCGACCCGACCTCGGATAAGCGGGAGACAATGGATGGATGGATGGATGGACTTAAGAATAGGCTCACTCTATAGTTATTCTTAGCACATCCCACTGGTACAGATTGTATCTCTTGGCTGGTTTGTGAATTCTTGGGAATACCCAGGAATCTGTAGCTGGGGACAGGGAGGTCTGGGTGATCTGCCTGGCCTGCTGCCTATGTGACCCTCACCAAGAAAAGCAATTGAGAAGTTGGGATGAGATTAGATGAGATTTCTAAGAAATAATCAGACTAGTCATTCGAATGTTAACAAGTAAATGGTGATTGTTTGCTTACATGGATAGGAAAATTACCATTTGCTTTATGTAGTTAGGTAGAAAAGGCACTATATGATAGATGGTTCGATGGATCCCTTAGTGGAACAGGCAGCAAAAGAACATAAAGACACAGCACAAAACTTTAAAACCTATGTGGAGTCCATAACTTTAGTAAGAATGTATAATTATTATATACTTATGTTTCTAATCAAATAGACATTAAATGTACATATTCTTAATAAGGTTCAATTAAAGTCTACTATGAAGATTAAACTATGTGTTGAGAGCTCAGCATTAAAGATTATAATTTATTAAGAGCAACAGAAGTAAACAACATTTTATAACATAAAAGGAAAGGCAAATGTTTATTTATTTTTAGTTATAGACTTGCATGCAGGAATACATTCATACAATTTTTCTTCTTTTACGGGAATCTAATGTTTTTATCAACCCAGCATATTAATATGTAAAAATTTACTATTGCTTATTCTTTTGAATGTAGTTTTTGATATTCCAGTTAGATATTTAATTTAACATAAAAATACAACGAAAAGATGTCCTTTAAGCTAAATTACATTATGTTATCTTTGAATAACTGATTTTCTTATACTTTCTTGCATCATTACAATATATGAAAATTTTCAGAATCTGTGTTATTTATATTTTTCATTTTTTGAAAGAATTAAGTTAAAGTAGGGGTTAAATACAAGTAGCAGGGCACTATTTCTTTTGTTCAAGCCAGAGAAAAAAGATCATAAAAAATGAGATGATACTCAAACTGTTGTGTTTCTTTTTTAAGAGGGCAGAGATAATAGGAGAGCTGCAGTGCATGCTGAGTGTGGGTGGAACTGGCCATCCTTTGCCTTTGTAACCATAGAGATTTTGATTGTCTGTTGCTGGCCTGCAATATCAGACATTTTCTAGGCTGCCACTGATTGTTATTTCAGCCATTACAGTACTAATTATTTCCTTCTGCTTGTAACCATTAAGTGAATTTTTAAGTATTACATTTTCTGGCTTATTGCACATTGTGCTATCAACCATTACAATACAGTATATTGTGAAAATAATACTCAGAAATTCCAAAATGTGATTTTTAAAGTGCGTCACTGCACTTGCCACCACTATTTTAGACAGTTAGATAATCATTTAGTGAAATGAAAAGATGTTCCTGAAAAAAAAGAAAGTTGGAAGATATTTTATCTTCTGTTATAAATCATTCTTTTAATATTTTACTAATTAGCACTGTTGAAATGAAGTCTAATGACATATAGCCTTGTAATAAAATACTGAGCATGGGAAAGGGGCTATATAAATAGAAATGTATTATTATTATTATTATAGAATTAAAAATACTGTATATATAAAACAGGTTACTGTAAACATGCAAGCCTACATAGTACCCAGAATTTAATGTAGCTATAAATAAAACTTTTTGATTTGTGTAGCCCTTAGAGCAAAAAAGGATATTTAATCTTCATGAATTTTTTCTATCTTTCATTTTCACTCCCAGTGTTATACCAGTGACATTAACCTTTACCACACTATATATCAGAAAAATAATAGATTAACCATTATGTTGGTACAGTAAGGTTACTTGCACTGTAGAATCTGGGAAGTGACACTGTCTTGCAAATTTACATGTAACAGTACTCAATAAGCACTCTTAAATGTGGCAGCCTTTTCAGCAGCTCCGTGTATATCAGTATGCTGCTGCTGAAGAATGTGAATTTCCCATTGGGATTAATAAAGTATCTATCTATCTATCTATCTAAATAACAGAAATGCTAATTAGGCATTTTATGTTATGTTATAGCCAGGTTCTCTCCCCGGGGTATTGTGTATTTTCTGTTTATTTTTTGTTGTTACAATTCTCATGTAATTTTTGTTTCAAAAAGTGTTTTTTCTCTTTTCTACTTTTTGCGATTTATTAATCTTTAATTTTTTTTATATTTATTTTTATGCATTGCTTATATTATCCAGCTTAGTTAATTCATTCAGTTTTGTGCATTAAACCTAAGGGGAGAGCCCCACTGATGTTGCAGCTGTAGAACATGTCCCATCATATACAGTATAAGCTATTGAAAACTGCAGTGTCAGTACTGAGGCATTTCCAATTGCTCATGTTTATCCTGTTATCTTTTTATTTTGGATGTTGTTGTTGTGACTATCTTTTCAAGATTTTCTGATTTATGAACTCTGTCTTGGATTGTAGATTCAGTGTTTTTGTTTCCTTCCTAAACTAACTTCTTTGGGTATTTTTTTGTGAATATTTTATTAATAAACTCTTTAACTTTAAAGGAGCCTTTATTATTTTGTGTTAGAGGTGTATAGCTCCCACTGCTGTTTTGAATTTGTAGTCTTGGTTCTTTTTGATCTGAGCTGGTCGCAAAGTCTGCTTCTTGAGTTTGTTTCTAAGCCTCTTATGAGCACTGGCCTTTTTTTTTTAATTGAAGCTCATTTTTGAGTTTCTTGAGCTGGTAAATCACAAACCATTATACAGTAATCCCTCCTCCATCGCGGGGGTTGCGTTCCAGAGCCACCCGCGAAATAGGAAAATCCGCGAAGTAGAAACCATATGTTTATATGGTGATTTTTATATTGTCATGCTTGGGTCACAGATTTGCCCAGAAACACAGGAGGTTGTAGAGAGACAGGAACGTTATTCAAACACTGCAAACAAACATTTGTCTCTTTTTCAAAAGTTTAAACTGTGCTCCTTGACAAGACAGAGATGACAGTTCTGTCTCACAATTAAAAGAATGCAAACATATCTTCCTTTTCAAAGGAGTGCAAAGCAAGCAGTCAAAAAAAAAATCAATAGGGCTTTTTGGCTTTTAAGTATGCGAAGCACCGCCGGTACAAAGCTGTTGAAGGCGGCAGCTCACACCCCCTCTGTCAGGAGCAGGAAGAGAGAGAGAGAGAGCCACAGAAAATCAATACGTGCCCTTTGAGCTTTTAAGTATGCGAAGCTCCGTGCAGCCTGTCCTTCAGGAAGCAGCTGCACACAGCCCCCCTGCTCACACCCCCCTACGTCAGCGCAAGAGAGAGAGAGAGAGAGAGGAAGAGAGAAAGTAAGCTGGATAGCTTCTCAGCCATCTGCCAATGAAATCAACTGGGCAAACCAACTGAGGAAGCATGTACCAGAAATTAAAAGACCTATTGTCCGCAGAAACCCGCGAAGCAGCGAAAAATCCGCGATATATATTTAAATATGCTTACATATAAAATCCGCGATGGAGTGAAGCCGCGAAAGGCGAAGCGCGATATAGCGAGGGATCACTGTACCTGTATATGGAAACGCAGTATCCAAAAGAAACATCTACATGCAAATGAGTGAAAATGAAGAAGTAAAAGTTATAAAATTAGTGCTTTGATGGCTAATTCACATTATACCTCAGTAAAATTGTAATTCCGCTCAAATGTTTAGTTTATGAATTTAGAAATTAAGTGAACTGGTATTTATTTTTTTTTTAAGATTAATTGAGTAACTGAATAAATAGCTATCCAAAATGTAGTTGTCAAAATCTTTGTTGAAAAAGTAAACAAGAACATTATTTCTGGAAAAAAAAAATTCAGTGAACGTGCACTTATCACATCAAGAAGTGACAAAAAAAGGAAATAAGGGTTCACATAGTCTCATTAGAGAAAATTAGCATATCAGCATTACAGGGACTTGGGAATGTAAGAGACTTTTGAAGGCCACTGAAATCAACATAGCCACACAATCTTTATATATGCATAACTTTAGTAAAATAAAGAAGGTATTACTACTTATTAATTACACCAAAAAAGTAAAAAAAAGGGTTTATGCAAAATTGACCTAAACTTTTTTTAACTAGTTTTCATTTTGTCCGTATATTTTTGTTGAAAAGTAATTATAAAACTGAACTATTCTGCAGTGCTAACGTCTAATTTTTAAAAATAAAATATACAGCTTATTTGCCAAGTCCCAGAATTGGTTTAATAGCCCTTTTCTGAACTTGCTTAAAACTATTAGTTTCTTTTGCTAATACTAAAATTGTGCAAATTTTTCCAAATGTGGCCCAAGTGGATTAAAGGGCTTCAGCGTAATTTCAAAGGTAAAGACACAATATTGTTGTTAAGCATTTTTTAGTTTTGTACTTATGAAGGAAAAAGCAGGAAAAAAATATTGCTCAGGAAAAGGGTGGTGGGGATCAGTAAAAAAAATAAAAGGGTGGACAGACCAGAGCAGATATAGAAGTTAAAGGGACAGATTGAGAGGTTAGTTATCATCCAGTTCTGGAAGATTGTTTGATCCAATATAAGGATGAGCTTAGCTTTCTTCTCATGCTCTGTTTTTTTCCTTTAGAATCCTTTGAATAGACACAGAAAGATAAGTTTGACTATGATCAAAGGTGCTAAAATGTTCACATGCAGGCTTAATGAAGTATTTAATCTTAAGGATGTACTCCCTGAAAAAAGCTACAAGCAGTCCATGTGAGATGGGCAGGCACTTGCCTCACCTAATTAAAAAAAGGAAATTTCACAATAAAAATAACCTTTACTTGGCTTTTCCATTGAGAAACAGACACTTGACACTGATGAGTTACATCTCATGCTTAACATGTTTTGACTTGTACTTTACACAACATGCTAAATAACTCAACAGCATATTCTCCTTCTTGGTTGCTTCTAAGCAATGTTTGGTTTTGGAAAGTGATGAGGCTCCTAAGAATCTCAAGTCTTCCTCGTAAACTGTTCTTTCAACTTCCTAGGACTGATAACATTAGTATCTACAGTATGTATAAAAAGTTCAATAATTTACATAAAAATTAATTTTCGGTACTGAATTACAGTTTGTTCAAGTCCTTTTGATTTGGCTACCTCTGTGATATTCTAGTGCGCCAATGCACCAAAAAATAAAAAAAAAAAAGCTTAAAATCACAAATAAGAAATGAAGATTGTGAAGAAAAAGATTGCCAAAGAGGCGATTAACTAACTATGTAGCCACACCTCCTTTTATAAGGGTAAATGTTACTCATGTGACCAGGTCCACTATATTGAGCAGCCGTGCCCCCCAAGATGTTATAGGATGTTAAAACTACAGAACTTAGTGGTTTAGATTACAGACTTAAGTAATACTGCCATATCGCTTCTGGTACCAATTTAAGTTTTAAATCCCATCAAACTGTATCATGACCCTTTCTCTATTTTCTCCTCAGTCTTTCTAAATGTTCTCCATTATTGTCTTGATTTCTTTTTTCATTTTCTGAATCCTAACTTTTTAAACATTTGACGACTTTCCACTGTGGCTCTTACCATGTTTCTGCTTGTATCTTGGCAGCATTTGCTCCATTTGATCTTCTAGTGTTTTATCAATGTTACCTCAGAAATGTTCTGGATTCTTTTTGAAGTGTTCTGTTCAGTTTGCCTCATAAATTCAGGACTGAATCCATCTTATTATATTTGTCCTTCAAGATAAAATACACACCCCATACATTTCATACATTTAAGCAACTTTGTCAAACAAATATACCATACTGTATATGCAAGCTACAGATTAGGACAATTTCAGGGGCATTCTCACCTTGTGGAATGCACTTGTGTTTGGAATATAAATATTTTTGAACAGGGTGTTGCTAGTGTTTCTTTGCTGTTAGTTTTTTTTTCCTTCTAGGCATTACTTGCCCATCTCATCCCAGCTCTGTTCACATGTTGTTAGCCTCCATTCTTTTCTGATCTCCACCCACTTTTTTTTTTGTTTTGTTTTTTTTTTTTGTAGCCATTTCTCTGCTTTTCTTTCTTTACTGTAGGGGTGTCTTATCTGATGTATTTCTCTGTTTTTGGTCTGTTTTTTGATGAATTGTCCTTATTTTCAATTTTGTCTATACTGTTCCTTTGACAAAAATAGATGTTTAAAGATCTTTAAAATGCCCTTTTTTAAATAAGTATTTAAAACTTTTTAAAATATTTAAACCGTTCATTTTATGAATCAATGCACAAACACCAGCACATAGATGCCGCTATTCATCAGGCTGTCCCATCATTCACATAGTGTCAAGGATGTGTAGTGGTAGTGGTTAACGATTTGGATGTAGGATTTCAAACCTTGAGTTTCACATGGTGTCAAGGTACTGTAGCAGGGAGGCAGAGATGTATCTGTCCAGTTTGACTGAAAAAGAAGGAACCTTACATACTGTAAATCTATTTTTCACTTTTATAGAGGCTCTTTTTCATGTTCATATACAATGTTAAAAAGGAAAACTGGAACTGAAAACTGCAAAATATTTCTGTAATTGCTAGTTTAAAAGTTCAATAAATTGATTAAATGTCAATAGATGTTTTCCTGATTTGATTAAAGGATAAAGACTCATACAAAAATTCTGATTATCTAGAATTTTACTTAGTCTTACTGAATTTTTTTTTTTTTTGGAATTATTTATTTTGTTTGTATTCGTTCCTCGCCCTTAAATGCTATTTTAGATCATTTTGTTGGTAATGTCTGTGACTCATTGTCACAGGGCAGATCTTGTGATATTCTTCTAGACAACAGGATCTGTTCCTGTATGGAAACACTCGTAAAATTTAACATAAATAACAAAATTCTGCTCCCTTTCTCTTTTCAAATACTCAGTAACAAATACCATTTGTAAGTCACGTTTTTATGGTAAACACTGTTGCAAAGCACATCTGACAAGACTAAAGGAAAAATAATGTTTTTGCAGTTAGCTGTTAGCTGTGCTTTTTGCATGTAATCACATTAGATGATTTAATCAGTCCCATTTTTATTCCTTTTGTAGAAATAATTTGACCTTTAAATTATTTTCCTTTCTTAAAAGTGATGGAAGTTTTGTGTTTTACAATAATAGGTTCATACTGTTTTTAATATGTATGTACTATATATACTGTAGAACTGTGACATAATCAAATGAGAGTAGCATTATACTAATAATAATAATAATACATTTTGGTTCATATATTAGAAGTAACTTTTTTATAGTACAGTGAAATGTGATACATGATAATTCCTAATTGTTGCCTAAAAACAATTGATCTTGTTCAGACATTGACTGTATGTAATTTACAAGTTATTTAGATACTTATTATGCACTAATTTATACAGTATGTCTATTAATTATTTCTTTTTATAATCTGGCTGTTTAAATTCTTCATAGAAGCATCAGTTAATGTTAACTGATCAAAGACACAGTATATGCAAAGAATAGCCATTCACCCATCCAATCCTTATAAGACATGCTTAACACAGTTTAAGGTCACAGGGCCTGAAGCCTGTCCCATTTGCAAATGGTGCAAGACAGCAGCCAACCCTGAAAAGTGCCACAAGACCAGTTTAGTGCTACCAATGTCTTTGGGAAGTTAAAGGAAAACCTGGTGGAGCTGGAGAAAAACTCTGGGGAGTATATGCAAGTCTGGACTAGGAATGTAAACCCAAGTCCAATTGAGCTGTAAGGCATGATTGCTATAGACCTTAGCACCGTACAGTAAAATATATTGTACCCAACAAATCTTCATAAAGAAATAAATTGTATAGTATTAAAAAAATAGCACAGTGAATGATTTTAATCTAATAAAGCTGAATATGTAATTGTTTGGTAGACAATCCACACCATTGAATATGTCTCAGACTCATTTTGTACAGATTGCCAATTTGTATGGTCAATTTACTTGCTTTATGTAACAATATAACAGGTTTGAGCTATGCTAACCCAATTTCTCTAATAACCAGTTAGCATTTAAACATGATTAAATAAGGGTGCGCTCAGAGAATCAACATCCAGACACTTATGTAATAGCAGGTGAAACTGGGGCTCAGTAGTTATATGCTAACAATAAATTATAAATTACGTATTTCAAGCAATTGAAGGCATTCACAAAAATAATGTATCGGCTAAATTTTAAATGACTTTAATATGACCATTTTTGGGTTCAAACTTGGCTTCACTGATACCTTAATTTGTTCAAATCCCAAAATGGTTAGAGCTAAACTGACTTTTACAGTTTCTTTTTTTTTTTATGAATGTTATAATCAGCAGTTTAGCTAGAAAAAAAATATTACTCATTTCCTTTTTTTACCTTTCACATGTTTTAAAATTGTTTTGTAAGCTTTTTTCAGTATTTACAGCAAAACCACTATAGAATCCTAGCACAAGTTTATGTAACCAAGGAGAATAACAAGTTGATTTGTTTTCTTTTTTTGAGAACACGTCTGTGAATGTGGTGTTTATGGCACTTGGTTCCATTGGCAGAATCCATTTTCATTCAAAATTGGCACAGTGTGGAGTGTTTTGTTTGATAAGGTCTTCTTTTGAAAGTGTTTTATCTTTTCTTTCTAACATAGTAAACCACGGCAATGTACTTAACCTATGTATATGTATATACAGGCAGTGAAACTTCAAAAGATATTGGACCTCAGTTATAGTGCTATCAGGTAATCGAATGTATCAGAATTACAATACTATGTAAATAAGTGCATCTCTGTGTTCAATATATGTATGTTTTTGTTTTCTTTTTTTTTTCCAAAGGCTAATTTTTTTGGCAGGATGTTTGGTGTAACGATTAAGTATTTGGACCTAAGATTTCAAAAACTGAGATTGAGGGTCAGGGACCTGCGACTGATACTGTGTGACTATGAGCAAAACATTAATCCATCTAGAAAAAAAGATGTGTAATCATTTGTATCTCAAATGCCGTAAGTCACCTTGACTATACATGTCAGACAAATAAGTAGTAATACTGTATTAGTAGGTCACTGGAGTTGCTTACTCTTGAACACACCATACACAATTGTCGGTGAGCAAAACATTCCTACATTAGATCAATTTCTGCTTTTCCTAGTGCCTTGGCTTTTGTTGATGGTCATTAAAAAGCACAATTCATAGGAAAGTTTATTCTTTTAAACTTAAATGGGTAAATACAGTAGTAGGAATAATGCTTAATTTGAATACAGAGTATTGTCATTATTAGATGCTTACACATTTCACTTGCTTACATTGTTTACTCAAATATTGTTTTTGTATTTTTCATCAGTTGTATTTTTTAGCCATAGACATAGACAGACAATAAAGTTATAACACTGAGTTATGTTTTACTTTAACTTGTTACAAACAGGAATGATGTTTTCAGACTCCACATTTAGGTGGTTCATGCAATAACCTGAATGTTTTTAGTTTTGGGCTTGTTTTCTTTAGTGCATGAAATAAATAGCTAATAGACATAGCTATTTTAGCTATGTTTTGGAGGCTTCTTAAATGATTGGAGGACTCCCTTTAAAGTCCACAGATGCAAATGTATATGTAAAGTATGTAGGAGAGCAGGGTCAGGGGAGGGGACATCCCTATTCAAAGTAAGCAGATGCACATTTAAATGTAAGCTATTTCGGATGGCTGGGTGGGGATCCCCTTTCAGAGTCTGTATATGTATATTACAGTGGAGTAGTCTATGGAGGACCAATTAAGTCACCCTTATCTTGGATCCAAGTATTTCACTTTCATCTCTGCTTCTCCCTCCTTCTAGCGAAGCAACACCAACACACAGCTACAGCATCTGCCACTGGCACTTAAGGTTTATAGTGCACTTGCCAACCATTGAGCTTTGCATCTTCCTTGAGCTTCACTGAACTTTCCTTTTCCATTTCACACTTTACTGTACATGATAAACATGATCAAGTGTCTTTTTTTCTATCTGGAACATCGTCTCTTCTTAAGTTGTCTGTTTATCCTATTGGTTAGTGGTGCTGTCAATCACTTCTGCTATGTCCTTCATTTGCATAAAACCACTTCCAAGACCATTGCGGAATATGCATATTAACATAATATTAATAAATATAGAAAAAATAAAAAAGTTCAACAAAAAAATATGGATTCATATCCTTTTTTTATAATGTAACCAAATTTCAATCAAATCAGACAAAGCATGTTTCATATTTTGAGGAATTTAGTTTTTCCATTGTGGATGGGGGAGTTACCCCTAAATATTGGTATATTTTAAATGAGCTTTCTTATTGGATACTTACTGCCCTAAATGAGTGAATGAGACAAGTCAACTTTGAATTTTATATATATATATATATATATATATATATATTCACGGCATTCGTAGTCTGTGTCACAATCTGATTGTATGGGTGGTTACCTACCAGGTAACGCTTGTGGTTGGCCAGCAATCTGCTAACATCCGCCACGGTGCCCTCAGTTTGTGAGGAGCAGATCATGGAATGGTTGAAATAGTTTACTGTCAAATAAATGCAAAGAGTACACGACACGTGTTTCGCCCTCATTCTGGGCTCATCAGGTGTACACACTCCACTGCACTCCCTCTCGGGAATCGAACCTCGGACGTCAGCGCCAAAGGCGATGCCCCTAACGTTGCGCCACGGCGTGTGGTTCGTTTATTTGACAGCATGTAGATCGGGGTAATTACATTCACGGCATTTGTAGTCTGTGTCACAATCTGATTGTATGGGTGGTTACCTACCAGGTAACGCTTGTGGTTGGCCAGCAATCTGCTAACATCCGCCACGGTGCCCTCAGTTTGTGAGGAGCAGATCATAGAATGGTTGAAATAGTTTACTGTCAAATAAATGCAAAGAGTACACGACACGTGTTTCGCCCTCATTCTGGGCTCATCAGGTGTACACACTCCACTGCACTCCCTCTCGGGAATCGAACCTCGGACGTCAGCGCCAAAGGCGATGCCCCTAACGTTGCGCCACGGCGTGTGGTTCGTTTATTTGACAGCATGTAGATCGGGGTAATTACATTCACGGCATTCGTAGTCTGTTTCACAATCTGATTGTATGGGTGGCTACCTACCAGGTAACGCTTGTGGTTGGCCAGCAATCTGCTAACATCCGCCACGGTGGGGCATCGCCTCTGGCGCTGACGTCCGAGGTTCGATTCCCGAGAGGGAGTGCAGTGGAGTGTGTACACCTGATGAGCCCAGAATGAGGGCGAAACACGTGTCGTGTACTCTTTGCATTTATTTGACAGTAAACTATTTCAACCATTCTATGATCTGCTCCTCACAAACTGAGGGCACCGTGGCGGATGTTAGCAGATTGCTGGCCAACTAAACCCATGTCACATTGTCTGTGAAGAGTAATAAATAAAAGGTGTTCTGAAGACCACGGTATTAATATTTATAAAAACTGGGTTCCATTAAATAGATGAAATCTTAGAGAGGTCCTCTTGCCATGTTGCCATTATAAACAAAAGCCAGTTGGATTCTTTAAAGAGCAATTTGCATAAAGTTGCAACCAGTCTACCATTTGGGGATAGATTGTCATAAAAAAATTCAGAAATGGATGAATGGCGAGAGCAAATATGCAATGATAATGAATTCAACAGTTTTGTTCCTGTGATGCAAATTTGTCTAATGCTTTCTGTTGTGGCCAGGAAGTGAGAGTGCTATAACACCTGAAAGTAAGTTATTATTTGCTTTAAAATTGAAATCAGACTCTCAGACCCCATATGAAGTAAAGCCAAAATAATAAATATGAGTTAACATGTCATGAGTCCCCAATCAGACAAGCGAAAGATGGCAGTGGTATAGATTGTAAAGGTGGTGAGGCAGAGGGGGCAGATCCAGGAACCCTTAGAACCAGATGTGATGTCATATGCCCTTGATTTGTTGATTTCCAGATCTGCAGAGTTAATGAGCGGAGAAGTGTTTTAAGGCAGAGCTAACCCATGGCTTGGGGTGAGGTTACAAGTCAACAAGCCTGGATCTTGTCTCCCAGGCACATGTATGTGACAATACCAATGTCTCTCTGTCTAGATTTACTTTGATACATACTTGTGTTATGATGTCCCATGTATTTTGAATATGTCCACATTTTTTCCTGAGATCCAGTTTCAACAAAACATTTAGTGTTTACTGGCAATTACTTTTTTTAAGTATTGTGGCGTTAGAAAGTCAGAATAGTTTTAAGCAAATGTGGTAAAACACAATTCTTCTGGCCTCTACAGTGATGGTTCAAAGATAATTTAGGAAAACATAGCAGAAGGCCCTTTATTAATAATTTTGGAAATATGTGTTTTGTATTGTTTGGATACAAATTAATTGTAAAGGAGTATCTTGAGACTGTATATTGATATTATAGAAAAATTTGGTGTAGATACGTATGTTTATAAAGTAATTTTTGGCACATGTACAGAGTACCATGAATTTTTTACTTGCATTGAACACACAGATATAATGTTTCAGATTCATGCCTTGAAATTCTTCAGTGTTCTTTCCCTAAAAAAACTTTCTTTAAGGAGTTACTTTGTATGATTTTATTTCTCTAATTAAGACATGAAACTTACTGTTTCTGTCTAAGCATGCTGCTGCTTTGAGGAACTACTAATCAATCAAAGT
The DNA here is from genome assembly GCF_900747795.2 of Erpetoichthys calabaricus. Classification (NCBI taxonomy): domain Eukaryota; kingdom Metazoa; phylum Chordata; class Cladistia; order Polypteriformes; family Polypteridae; genus Erpetoichthys; species Erpetoichthys calabaricus. Next base: position 274,401,922 of record NC_041397.2, on the reverse strand, counting down.
TTCTAACCTGACAGTACTGTACATTTTTAAATGAATTACTTGGTTAAATTTTACACTACATGTAAAACTCTTTTGAGTTCTTATTTTGTTATACTATACATACTTTAATATATAAAACAGTTAATTTGATTGAATATATCCCACTTATATCAGCAATTGCACCTGACCACTCAGCTTATTAGCTTGAATATTTTGAGTGAGCAACACTGCCTGATCTGGTTAAAGTTCTCTCTGTTATTTTTGTAATCAGTTATTTGGGTCAGTACGTAAGATGGCTAGCCACCTCAGTTTACATCTCACCTGGAGCAGTACATTCTTTTTTTACATTGGAACAGACATACTCCAGTAACACTGCAGCATAAGTAACCTTTAATCAAAAGTGGAGGACTTTGTATTGAGTAACAACAAATAATGTTGTCCTCTGAAGCAAAACCAAATGTTAAACCCCTGATCCTATTATAGGAAGTATTGTATAGGAATCTGAGAAATACCCAAAAGAATATTGAAACTTTTAATGTGAAAGTGGAGTTTAGTCTACCCTTCTAAGATTGTAAACTTCATAACCTTCACCAGCAGAAGTGGTCATAAAATGAACAGATGATTATTTGAAATTGGTTAACCACATTACCCTGTGGCTGTATGGTTAAAGCATAACCACAGTCCAGTTCCCTCATTTTGACTCATTTGTCATCCTGAACAATTAGCTTAACCTATGTATGAAAGTTTGGTTATTTTGTGCCAGCAGTTTAGTAGGTTAAATTTATCATTCCAGCTTAGGTTTTGTGTCAGTTTGGCTCCTGCTTTCCACTTAATACTACCAGTTTAGGTACTGGCCTCTGACAACCATGATATGGATAAACATGTTAGAAAAAAGCATGATGGATGGATGAATATTTTTCATTTTAGTAAAATATTTGAACATGTTTTTTCCAAAGTTTGTACTTAATTTTTGATAGACGAAAAAAACAATTCCACTGAATGTGTGGACAGCAAGGGATTATGGAAAAAAGGAGGCCAGCAGCTAACCCTCTTCATCATTCTGTGCTGCATTAGACCTTTAAAATCAATTTTCCCATGTGCTGAAAGTCAAGTGTAGACCGTGGATAAAGAAAAATCCTAAAATACTTCATTTTGTATTTGGTATACTTTAGTCTGTGCTATTTGGATGTGTTTTAGGTCGTGTAGTTAAGAAGTCAGTTTACTATTTATTTATTTTACATTAATTTCACATACCTTTGATAGCAACTTTCTTAAACTGGGTACATTTCCCAGTAAGGTCACTATTTATGTGAAGATGACATTTTTCCCTCATGTTTGTGTGGACAGTGCTTTATTTTCCTCATAAAGTGGTGCAAGTTGTGTTGATTGACAGACAGACCTTCCTGGAATGAATGGGTGTGGCTGTGTAGGGGAGTGTTTTCAGAGATTACCCAAATTCTTGTTCATATTTGGCTCTTTCAATGTCTTACATCTATTTTATTTTTCTTCTTTTCTTTTTAAAGAAAATAAACACCATGGTGTGATACAAATAATTGAAAATGGATTCTTGCTCTTTACATTTCTATTTTTAGGTAGCTCTCTGTCCTTAGAAATACTGCTTGCTTTAGCTGCACTATGCGGAGATGTTAACAGGCTTGCCATTTTTATCTGCTCTCCTTCAGCTGGTACTGAAGCTGCTCATTTGAATGATGGATTGCATGCTCACACTGTTGGTTGCTCAGCAGTGATGACACTGCCAGGCTAATGCAATTTGTCATGCAAGGATGCAAAGAAATTATAACATGTCTCCACTGCTTGTGGGGAATGTAAGGGGTCTGTGTCAGTGTGTGGCCGCCTAGACCCTGTGAGTGTAGGTGTGTAAGAGAAAAGCCCATGTGGGCACGGAGATTTTTGATGAGGGAATTTGCTAATTGTGTTTAATGTGTTCACAAGTGGTTAACACCGTTGTCTCTCATCTGGGCTTTGTGGGTCGTTGGGCATACCTACCCTTACAGGGGATAAAAGAGATCTGAGTGAGAGATCGGAATGGAAGGCAGAGAAATCGAGAGAAACAGAGAAAGCACAATCAGGAGACTAGTGCTATGGTGTGGAGGTAGTGCAGTCAGGGAAGTCCCATGAGGGGAAGGCACTCCCAGGGTGATGCATTTGGAGCTTAGGAGATCGTGGGCTCCTAGGATCCTGTGGATGCTGGTGTGAGGTTTAATGAAGATGGAATCAGGTTCAATGCTGGTCTCAAGGTAAGCTGAGAGATGGTGGTCAGGTAGGGAGCCATGGAAAGGTTGACTGTATTTGTTAGGAGTCTCTCCTCTGCTGAGTAGACCTGTGTGGGTGAACATGATGAGACAAGTGAGGGAGCACTGGGGCTGAAATGAGTAAAGAGGACCTTGTTAATTGTTTTATTCCTGGTTTTAAGTGTTTTGGAAAGAATGTTTATTGCTGGTTTCAGCTTCTTCACATTACTGTTGTTTTGTGTTATTCATTTACTTATTTATTTCTTTAGAAGTCTTTGCACTGTACATTATTCACAGGACACTGTTTTTTATGCAAAAAAATGCACACAGCACTTTGATGCACCATGTCCTGTTTTTATGTGTCTTCTATTGCCCTTGTCCATCTCATTTCAAGACTATCAGTATCCAGGTTCAAAAAAGGAATTGATGCCTGCTGTGGGGAACCTGGGCATCACATTGCTAATAGTAAACTATGATTTCAGTAAACATATACAGTCAAAGAGTCAGTGGCTGGACATGTGGTGAGTAAAAAACACAGACCCTCTTATTCGGCTTTTTTGCCTAATTAAGATCATGTTAAGAATTATTCAGTATCGTGACACTTGTCCATAAAATGTACACATTTTTGCAACTTAATTGTACTGTGATTGCTGAGGCAGAAGATTGTCTAAAATAATGATAAACACTGTTGTTCAATTTTTACTTTCTTTTGAAAATTTTTGATTTGTTTCTTCATGCTCTTATTGGAGTTTGTGACACACATAGAGAAGAATACACACATATGTACTTTTAGAAATCTTAGACAAAATCTCTACAGCACCATCAATGTAATGATTGTATAGGGCCTGTCAACTAGCATAATGCTTGCATTGTTGAAGCTTATTATTTCTTCATATGCGCGAGTAGATCCAGAGATTAGGTAGGTGTTTTTCTGGATTAGCTGCACTTGTTTTTAAAACAAAACCAGTCATGATTGTTTTCATTGCAACTGAAGAAACAATTTCTTAAAAAGAAATTGCTGTGCCAAATTCAGATCTATTTTAATGCTACTCGCCTGGCAATGCGACATTCACAACTACATATTTTTAGATTGTGTATGAATGCAGTATCATAAGTGAATGAAAATGTAAATGCAAAAATGAGACATTGTTTTAGACACATTACATAACAGGGTTTTAAGGGTGGCAACTGTCTGGGGATTTTTGTCTGGGCTGTGGCCTTGTAAGAAATCTTGTACAAACTGACTATAGTACATTGTAATCCATTTCAGACATAAGGTAGTGGCAGTGGTTAGGCAAATGCTGCCAGTATGGAACAGGATCTGAGGTGGAAACCACAAGAAAAGTCACTGTAAAAATGAATTTATAAAGAAATGTTAAATGGTGTGTTTTTAAGGTAAACTGCAAGGTAGGCACTTAAATACAATATACATAAACAAATGAGCAAAAATGGTTTAAATACAAAGTTTTTTTTAATATATAATTCAATGGCAACTCACTCTGAAAAAATAGATTACCACTGTTTATTATTATTACTAATACTAGAATGTAATGTTAGATACTTGTATTTTATTATTAATAATTGTTACAATTCATCTTCATTACATATGATTCTGTGTTTGTGCGCTTATTTCTAAAATTATTCTAAAAATGGTGGTACAAAAAACAAGTGCACCAAAACAAAAAAATCTTCTGGCAGTGAGAGGTTTGCTGTGCAGTCGGCTCGTGTGGGTGGCTGTTGGGATGGGGATAGAGGTGAGAAAGACAGCACTCACATGAGACACTTAATTTCACAGAATTCCATTGGCTTTCCTTCATGGCATGGAAGTAACAGGTAACTCCTTTCTCTGAACCAGTTTTAGCTTTGTAAGACTTTGATTTCCAAAGACTGGAGTAGAGTGTCACATCAAGAGCGCAGTGAAACAGGGCAGTGATACGGAACTACAACTGAGCACAGACACTTGAGTTTAGCTTCAGTGTGTCCTTCTAAGTCCCACTTGTAAACCTTTTTTTTTTTTTTTTTGGTTGTTCACTCGCCTACCCCCTGACAGCTGTTTCTATACCATGCTGCTATCATGTATAACTAACATTGATATACGACTACTTTTATGTAACAACTGAAGAACATTTCCATTTACTGTATGTTTATTTATGTAAAAACTGGACATTTTAAAGACATTGTTTAAAATTGGAATTGATGTTTTTAATAATGTCAACCCCTCTGCGGTCACAGTCCTCAATTTAAAAACCATTGGCTTAGAATAGCAAGTGGTGTTGATTAATGTGATTAAGACAAAATAACACTTTAAACATTTCAAAATTAATCACTTGCATTAATGAGTTAACTTGGACAGCCCAAGATTACATCCATCACTCCACTTCTCCATTTCTGAATAGTTTTTTTTCATTACAGTGTAAAGATAGAGACAAAATATTTTAAAATTATTATTTATCCATTCATCCGTAGGTTCACTATTACTCTGTGTCTTGGAGAGATAAAACACATCTCAATAGCACCTGGTGCAAGAATTGTTCCTGGAGAGAGCATGGGTCCATCTGAGAATAAAATCACATACTCACACTGGCTAATTTAGAGTAAAAAGTTAACTTAATTTGCATTTGTTAGGAATTTAAGAGGAAAACTAGAGAACCCACAGAAAATGGGTGCAGATTGGAAGTGAAGATTGCACTGTTTAGTTTCAGTTCTGAGCGGCAGTCTCTTGGTTCTTTGATGTAACTAATAAAAGGACAAAGGCCTGTCGTAGAATTCACTCACGCATATGCAAACCATTATGTCATCAAGCTGTCTCATGTATTAAATTCCAGATATATTAAGCACTTACATCCCAGAAATCTTTATGATGACCCACTAGTTGTTAGTATTTGTTAAAATGTATGTGAGTGAACCAAGAAAATGTAATATTGAATATTTGACCAAGTTTGTGTTAGTAGAAGATAATGATGAATGGGAAAATGTCATACTGATTTACAAGGCACAACATTGATTGTGATACAATAAAACAGCTTAGTAAATCCAAATAAATTGGTGTTTGTGTTATATGTTGTTTTTTACTTTTATCTCTTCAAAAACTGAATGCAGTACTGCAAAAAAGTATTTGTTTGTGAGGGTATTTTTGTAAAAAATTCAGTGATGACAAGGAATGTTTGACAATTTAATAATACTAGATCACTTACTATTTGAAGTGATTTAGTTACAGTGTTTTATTTTGGCATAGTAGGGCCTAGTAATGAAATGTCTGAGTAGAAGCCACAAGATTGCTGGTTCATTTCTCACACCTTACCTGCTTTGTAACTGTTCCAGGCACATACCCTGCCTGTATTTACTTTTGTATATGTGCAAAATGTTTTTTTTTTTATCTGAACATTTAAATAATGTTTGTAAAAGTTAGTGACAAAATTGTACATTGCACTAAAAAAAGTCCTTTATATATTTGTATATTGTCCTCATCTTACTAGACCCATTTTAAAATCATATAAAATATTAAAACACTACTTAATTTTTCTCTTGTTTGGAATATTCATTTTAATTGTCCTTGTTACAGGACATTAAAAACGACCAGCATCTGCTTTTAATATTATATTTCAGAAATGCTGTACCAGTTCTTTGTAGTTCTATTTTTAACTTGCACACAAAATGCATGAAAATAATCCTATGTGTCCCCATTAAGCAAAATTGAGGAAAACATACCTGGCCCCTTATTGTAGGCCTGGCTGTTACAACAGATATTCAAAGGAAGCTTCTTTAACCCGAGATGAAATGTGAAGCATTTTTAATGCACTTAAGAAAATGATTGTTTGGAAAGTGTGCCTATAAAAATGCATTGCTACTTTCTAAATTCAGCAGTTTTACAGAGTATCAATGAAACCCTAGTAAATTCACTTTTTTAGTCACTATGGCACTTCACAAGCTAACAAACTGTGGTAGTTCCATCAGTTCATTCTTCCAGAAGCTGTTTTACCCAGTCATTTGAAAACTGACAGGAACACAAGGACAACAAATAATCCCCATACAAACAGCAACCTCAGGCAAAAACTGAAATGTTTGTGCTAGCTTTGCAAGGCTCTTAGTTTAACTATTCTGTTTCAAAAAGTCACCTTCATCCTGCTAATCTTTTTGGAAAAAAAAGCACTCTACCTTTTTTCCTGTTTTCGTCATTAACTGAAAGCTTCCTTTAATGGATTTTCTGTCAATTAAAGTGTGCATAGCAAGAAAGCTTCATGGCCTGTTTGTGCATAAGGTACAGTGAAAAGTGTTGAAAGCTTATAGTAAAAAGGAGCCGATGTCCTCTGTTGTACAAAAGGAATCTACCAGGATTAGAACAGAAAAGCTTTTTACCTGTTGCTATTATCGTCACTGTAGCTGGATCTGAGCCACTCTGAAAACACTAAGGACTGCACCAGATATCTAGATGACAGCTTACAGAGACTGTTAATAAGAATGGAAAGGAGAAAAGTCTTAAAAAAATAATTTTGGCCTGTAAGTTGTGCTGAAAGACATCAAAGAGATTGTATAAAATCAGAAGCAATTTATTATATCTGATTATTACAGAATCACAATTTGGTGAGTCTAATGCTATTACATTACTAAATTTACATTATGTATTAGAAGTAAAAAAGTATGAAAATAAATAAAACAAGCTACAATGTAAAGATTGTGTAATTTATTCTGCAACTTCATTTTCATTAAACTTTGATCTTGTAAAAATATATATCTTAAGCAGAATCTCAACTAAGTTCCCATACACACAGTAAGCACAAGACATACTGCACATGAGTGTGGTGCAGGTTTTTACATTAAGGTAAAGGTAAGTTAGAGTTTAGTATTGTAGTTTTATTAAAGTGTGTTCCTCATTATTTACAAAATTACTGTATAATGAAGTCATTTATAATCATTTAACTATAATCTTTATTGAAACTTTGTTTTGAATTTGACAGGAAATTTTGAAGGTAAAATATGTTAAAATTATATTTGGTATAGTAAGTAGGAGTACAGATAACATGGACCTACTTGGCAGATTACTTTTATAAAAATTTGGCTTTTGTATTAAATGTATAATTTTATTGAAAAAATAGGTGCCGGAACTTAAGGTGCTTTTGTGTCATATATTATATATATGATTGCATATAGTGCTGGGTGGTATACCGGTTCATACCGAAAACCGTTTTTTATTTTTGTTATGATATGGATTTTTCTTATACCGCAACACCAGTTTAAATTGCCTAAACAACGTTCGGAACGTGGCATAGCGGGAAATTGTTTAAGGGGGACCTTTTCCACTGCTACACCGCTAAACACGTGCAACGGAGTACATGCGGTAGTGGAGGTATTTCACGGTGAAAATGGACAGAGAACATTCCGAAACTGAAGCTGTAGCAGACGATAAAGTAGAACATGATGACACAGAAGAACTTTTGCTGGAAAAAGGAGCCGTGTCTGTTGTCTAGAAATACTTTGGATTTAAAAGGTCGGATGTGGACCATTATGTTCAAATGTGTGAATACCGTATTTATACTACTGGATAATACTGCAAGCCAAGTTGTACTTGTTTTATTTTTTTCAATACTGTGTAATGTACCTGGGTACTGTGTAATAGTGTGACGACATGTTGACTTTATTCTCGACATTTCTACTTTATTCTCGCTGTTTGTCGAGATTAAAGTCAATATGTTGACTTTATTCTCGTAATTTATTAAAGTAGAACATCGTAAAGTAAACTTCATCTTAAAATGAATATTTAATTTACTAGATTTTCTCAAACCCCATTATAAGTTATGTAGCACATTAAATGCTTTGTGTTAAGTGTTCCCCGAGCCATGTTAATCGCTACGTGCTTCTTAATTTGACTTCCTCTTGCACTAAGAGGATGCGCTGGCAGCACACAGAATACATTAATTTCAGGATTTTCCTGCTCCCTGAACATTTAGAATGCTAAGATAAATACTTGATATAATTTTCATGATGAAATGCATTAAAGCATGTATTAATCATGTCGGGGCACGGTGGCGTGGAGGTTGCACTGCTGCCTCGGGTGTTCCTTGCTTCGAATTTGCATGTTTTTCTGGTGGGTTTACTCAGCGTGCTTCAGTTTCCTTTCAAAGTCATGTAGGATGTGGGGTTTTGTTATGCTAATATTGACCCTGCTAGTATATGTATTGCTCGTATTCATTTATTTATTTTATTGTTGTTATTAGTTTAACTATTATGCAGTTTAATGATGGTAAAGCTGTTTAAAAAGTCACTGATGTGTCAGTGGACAGAGATTGTTAACATTAACAGAAAGTGTAGTTGGTTTACAAAAATATTTACTCTTTATTCCTTTTCTAAGACATGCTCAGTGCAGTACAACTTTTGACAAGCAACTCTGGATATTTTACTAAGTGTAAATGCCTCTTTGGATGGTTAAAAATATGTTGTCAAAATTTTAGTTTAAGTTGTTTGCAAAATTTGTTCAATAAAAAGGTTCTATATTTTGACTGCAACTGTCATGCAATGTTATTCCTTCTCATCATTAGTGCCACCCCCTTGAAAACTATCACTTTATGGGGCCATGCAAACCTGCATTAATACACATTAAAATGTTTTTTTGTACAATGTACAATTCTCATGACAGTGGAATAGGTTATTCTTAGCCAGTAATTGCAGTGGAAAATGTGGTTAACATCTACTCATGCATGGGTAAAAAATAATGTCCAATACCGTGAAACCGGTATAATTTTGAAAAATACCATGATATAGAATTTTGGTCATACCGCCCAGCACTAATTGCATACATTCTTAGTTCATTCAGGGTTAAAAAGGCAAGAGACTATTTGACTGGGCAGGATGTAAGTCCATCATAGGGAACACACACATACAGACACTCACTCACTGTGGCTGTATTGATAATAGAGTTATCAATTCATCAAATCTGTCACCTCCTTGGTAAGGGTAAAAGTAAAGCTGAGTACCCATGCATGCATGTGGAGAATGTACAAACTCCACACTGACAATGACTTTCTATATAATTCAAAGGCAGGGTACTCGGACTTTGAGGCAGCAGCACTAACCTTTGCACCTCAGTGTTATGTAACATATATAATACAGTGCATATATTTGTACTTTATATGCAAATGTACTGTACATACAAGGGCATCTCAGGATATGGCATATATGAACAAACACATGAAACACCCAAATTTTTATTTTCTACTGAATTTCAGTTAATTTTGATTCAGACAACTTCAGAGAGTATTTGCCACATTTGGAGAGATAACAATCTTCAGCTCTCTCCACAAAAACAGCACATCTGTTAGTGGTGACTTTTTCTGCCAGCATTGTACTGTTTTTTGACTTGAGGTACTGTGTTATTATTCAAAAACTGCAGGATGTTTAAGAATAAGGTCAACATACCATATACACACATAGTTCATTTTACTTTGTGTTATTTGTGTTTGGTGATTTTAAGTACTGTGGTGGGTTGGCACCCTGCCCGGGATTGGTTCCTGCCTTGTGCCCTGTGTTGGCTGGGATTGGCTCCAGCAGACCCCCGTGACCCTGTGTTGGGATTCAGCGGGTTGGAAAATGGATGGATGGATGATTTTCAGTACAGTAAAATTGCTTCACTGTTATTTTATCAATAAATCTGAAATAATTTTCTGTTAAATAAGTAATAAGGCATTAATGCATATTTGCTGATATTTTCATTAATGGACATTCAAATTCCGACTTACATACAAAATGCTTTATGAGATCTGTTCCCACCAACATTTGTAACCTGGGAGCTGCTTGCATATTTGTTGGTTAGTGAGGTGGGCTGAAAATTATTGTTTCAATGTCTTCACTTTCTCATTTTTAAAATGCACATCAAGCTCCAGTATTCCATTGCATGATGCATTCATACACAGGCCCACATTCAGACATAAAGGGCAGATTAAGAGATACCAATGAACCAGACATGCAGTTCTTTAATGTCTAACTGTAGAAAACATAGAACATATTTGAATCTAAGCATTCACAGAGGTAGTTAATCATTGTTATTTGAACAATTTACTTATCTGTCTGTCTGTCTGTCTGTCTGTCTGTCTGTCTGTCTGTCTGTCTGTCTGTCTGTCTGTCTGTCTGTCTATAAAATGTGCCCTTCAAAACACATTAGAATAGTGTGTTCACCAATGAAGTCGCTGTAAAATATTATATATAAACTCACCAGTCACTTTGTTAGGTACACCTATCTAGTACTGGGTTGGAACTCCTTTCGTCTTCAGAACTACTGTAATTCTTCATGGCCTAGATTCAACAAGGTGCTCAAAACATTCCTCAGGGATTTTGGTCCATATTGACATGATAGCATCACATAGTTGCTGCAGGTTTGTCGACTGCACATCCATGATTCGAATCTCCTCTTCCAACATATCCCAAACGTGCTCTATTGGATTGAGATCTGGTGACTGTCTGTTCCATTTGAATACAGTGAACTCATTGTCATGTTCAAGAAACCAGTTTGAGATGATCGGAGCTTTGTGACATGGCGCGTTATCCTACTGGAAGCAGCCATCAGAAGATGCATACACTGCAGTCGTAAAGGGATAGACGTGGTGAGCAACAATACTCAGGTAGGCTGTGAAATTTAAACAATGCTTAGTTGGCCCAAAGTGTGCCAATAAAATATCCCCCACACCATTACACCACCACCACATGTCTGAATTGTTGACACAATTCAGGTTGGATAAATGCTTTCATGTTGGTAACACCAAATTCTGACCCTACCTTAAGAATGTGACAGCAGAAATCAAAACCAGGCAATGTTTTTTCAACCAGCTTGGTTGTAACAAGTGTTTGTTTGAGTTACAGTTGACCTCTGTCATCAACAAGGCATTTTTGTCCAAAGAAGTGCTGCTCACTGGAAATTTTCCCTTTTCCGGACCATTCTGTGTAAATCCTAGAAGTGGTTGTACGTGAAAACCCCAGTAGATCAGCAATGTCTGAAATACTCAGACCAGCCCATCTAGCACCAACCATGCCACGTTCATAGTCACTTAAATCATCATTCTTCCCTATTCTGATGCTCGGTTTGAACTTCATCAGGGGCCTCATGCATAATGCCATGCATAGAATTCACACTAAAACATGGCGTAAGGACAAAAGCGGAAATGTTCGTATGCACAAAAAAATCCAGATGCATAGATCTGTGTGTTCGCCAACTTCCACGTTCTTCCACTCCATAAATCCCGGTCAGCGTAAAAAGTAACGCACATGCACGTGCCTGCTGCCACTCCCCAAACTCCTCCCAGAATTACACCTCTTTGAATGTGAAAATCAATATAAATAGCCCTTAAGCTCAGCATTCTGTGAAAAGGCAATAGCAAAAGCACGGGGGGATATGCAAGAGTTTCACCAAATACCAAGTGGAGGCAAGTAAAAATGTACTATTTGTTGGTTTAAACAGTTTTATAAACAACAAAAGGAAGCTGATCGAGTGCATTGAGTGTCGGAGAAACCCGAAAGCTCAAGTTCACAAAGTCAAACAGTGGCAGAAATTAAAAAGAAGATGTCAGATATCAAAGTCGTTGTGAAAAGGTGAGTCCGTAGCCCACCGTCTGAGTGTCATATGAAAGTTTATTAGGGTACAGAGAAAAAAAAAGGCACACAGTGGGAAAAAAGCACGAAATGTAAACTTTAATCTCGAAATTTCCACTTTAATCACGTAGTTTATTTTGTCATTAAAGTAGATGCTTTGTTTTGTATTTGGTCTTCTATGTGCTCTATGTGTGTGAATCACTACGTGCATTTTAAACGAGCTTTCTCTTCCTCCGACAAGACACAGAATCCATTACATTTGTAATATTACAGCTGTATGAATAATTAGAATACTGAGATTTATACTTGATATCATTTTCATGATGATAGGAGTTAAAGCATGTTATTAAACATGGGAACACGGTGGCGCAGTGATTGTTCATGTCTCACGCAAGATGCTTGCTCGCCGTGGGCAACCTTCGATGAAATAGTTTATTGCAGCGGTACTGTCTCTTTCAAACGTACTAACCCCCAATTCCTGTCCTTACTTTTCTTTCTCCAAATACCCAATCGCCACACAATCAGCTCTGTAATAGACATTAAGCCATCTGTAAGCTTAGAACACCGATTCTTCAAAACTTTTAAGGAACATTGAAATATCTTCGTAGCACATGTTTAATTATTCTATCCTTGCAGTGTCACGCCCGCCCCAGCAAGAATATAGGACAAGGTAGGAATAATCCGTGAACGGAGCGCCAGCTCCTTGCTACCGCTGCAACACTGTGTCTTCACATGTTTAATTATTAACAATATAGATTATTTAAATGAAGTAAAAGTTTTATCTGTATAATATAATAAACATATTTTGCTGCATTTCATCTTAAAAATGATATTGTCATCATATGTAAATACATGCTTTATAAAGTGGCTCAGGTTATGCAATATAACTGTACTGCAAGTTTACAGTGAGGTAACTGTATACTAATAAGTACAAACAGTTCTACAAGGAGCACTTAATGGACTGATTGAGTGCATTTATAGTTCTTGGGATGAAACTGTATCTGAACTGCGAGGTCCATATAGGAAAGGCTCTGAAGTGTTTGCCTTGTGAGAGCAGCTTAATAGACAGCATGGCTGAGGCAGCGTGTGCTTGATGCTGTATACCAATAATACTCTTTCCAATCAGCTGCTGTAGAGCTGTGATTCCCCATTCAGATACAGTGATATAAATACTCCGAGTGGTGCAGTGAGAGTAATATGGAAAAAGATGATCCGTTGTGGCAACCCCTAACGGGCACAGCTGAAAGAAGAAGAAGAAGGTGCAGTTAGAGTAACAACGCTAAAGCAGCAATTGTATTTAGAATAGATTGACCATTCTGTGGACTATTATATTGTTACAGGTTAATTACAATCAAAAGCATTAAACTAATAAACAATATGCGGTTAATTTCAGTGTATTTATAAAGCCGTGTCAGGTATGTGGATATAAAAAAGAAAGGGAAACCACACTGCTTTGACGCTGGGTGCCGCCAGTTTGTAAAACCGAGCGGAGAACTTGTGTACGCCAGGGTTTTAGCTAGCATGAAAATGTGTGTGGCTTTACAGCAAGTTTAGGTTTTATATATCATGATTTGAGCGTGGAAATGGGCTTACACAACATTTTTGTGCATACGCACCTGTTATACATGAGGCCCCAGGTCTTCTTGACAATGTCTACATGCCAAAATGCATTGAGTTGCTGCCATGTGATTGGCTGATTAGATATTTGCATTAATAAGCAGTTAAACATTGTACCTTATAAAGTGGCTGGTCTTTACAAATACAAGTCTCCAAATAGGCTGCTTCGAGATGGTGGAGATTCTGCTGATAAGGAGTTATGAATTTCTCTCAGTTATCTCATAAACAAACTTAGAGATGTGTTATCAATGTAAGGTTAAATACTATCCTTTGAGATGTGCCTAAATTTAAAAGTGCTGTCTGAAAATGCTCAATATGACTGTCTACTCTTAATAAATAAATATCCTTGTTTCTTTAATTAAATTGGTTGGATATTATGTATTGAAATAATGAGAATCAGTTTGAAAATATAAATAGGTGGAGAAAATCATGAATGCTTTTGTTAAATTCATTTTTTGTTTTCTTCCTGTTTAAAATACAAGTCTTATTCTTCCTCTGGCTAGAGTGGTGACATACAGAAAGTTCTGAAAAACGTATTACTTGCTGGGCACTAAATTAACTACACTTTTTGTCTATTTCTAGGTCTGTTCTTTAAGAATTTCAAACGAAAGCCAGATGATCAGATTGCATTAAATGTGGCAAATGTTTCTAATAAAAATTGTGAACTTAGAGAGAGCTGCCAGGCATTTTTGCACAAGTATACATTAGTAAGTCTTATGGAGCTTGTACAGTAGATCATTTGAACAAAAGAAACTTTGTTTCCAATCTAGTTGCTGAAGATCGGTCACACAATCTTAAAATGATGGAATTGTTTTGGCACATTATGCCTCATCGTCAGGAAGACTGGTTTCATGCACAGAAAACATTTCAGATTTGCTTTGGGGTTTAACAATTTTAAGACATTGTTTATTTTAGATATTATAAAAAAAATATAAGAAAGATGTTTACATTGAGAATTGCAGTGTAGTTGCAACCTTAGACTGTCAGTATTATGTCAGTAGTGCAGTACAATCTGTAGTCTGGTCTTTTTGATATGTTCAATTTTTAGCACCAGCTTATTTAGGTTATCACTCTTTTTGGATTTGTGTAAGCCACCTTTTTATTCTCTGCATGTTCAACCCAGGAAATAACCCTGTAGTTATGTTGTTTGTATGTTAATGAAAAGAAAAAAAAATGTTCTAATTATGTGGTGTACCTTATCACTTTTTGTTTTCATACTAGTCTAACTGCCATGAGAAATTATTGTGTGCTCAGATGTGCTAGTAAACTTAAATCCTTTTCACAGCTCAAGTTAGATTTAAGAAGAACAGGTGCAAAACTTAGTGACTGATTATGACAAAATGCTCATTCTCAGTTGTTTTATATAATTCATCTTAAGCTAAAATAAAATGGAGATAGTTGCCATATTACTGTGATTCACATTGTGATATTTGTACATACATCCCTGGCAGCACTGCCTGCTATGCAGACAGCTGTGCAGCACTAAAAATCTGCACCTGTGAATTTATGTTTTGGCCAAGTGAGGCTTTGCAAGAGATCTTATTTCACATTTTCAAAATTGTCAAAGACATTCTTTGTCAGCAGGCCTAGATGATATTGTACACCCTAATCTCAGCTTCTTTATTTACGTTTGTGTAGAGAACATACTGTAAGCAAATAGAGCCCTATGCATACATGCACAAAACTGATGTTTGCCTTGATATGGTTGTGTTCAGCTAATGTGAGAGCAAAGATAGAGGGAGGGACAATCTGCACACATTTCATTGGAACATTTTTCAGCGTCACAGAATAATAAATTAAGACATCTCAGAGTAAACTGTGAGCCAAGCCAAACTTACAATCTTGTCAAAAAAATGCTCATTTTGAGCCCCGGCAACTAGTCCTGCCAAACATTCCTTATTTTAAAAACCTTCTTTAGAAACGTAAAAGCATGGTAAGACTTTAAAATCAAGAAACCATTTCAGTCATAGGTAATTTATGTGCCAATGGCATCTGACTTTTTAAAGAAAAAACTCACATGAGACAAACCATATTTGACATCACTTAGTAAAAGTAAAAGTAAGGTTTCATTAATCTAAAAAAACTGCTTTAAAGTCTACAGTGGGGTTGTTCTTTATAAGATAATACAGTACTGATTAGTCAGGTTTGTTCTGTGATGGACTTGCTTACTGTCTAGTGTGAAATCTTCACTTGCAGCCAAGTGATGCTGGGATAGGCTGTAGCTTCTGCTAACCCCATATTGGATTTAAATTGATTTGAAAATGCTATGTTTAAGGACACAAGTATGGAGCTGAATAAGGTAATATAATATAGGTTCGTCTTGTTTTTTTCATAACCTATCCTTTGTAAGTGTACACAGTTGTGGTCTGCTATGGAGGGGCAACCTTCAGGGTTGGCTTATGCTTAGCAATTAGACTCATGAAGACTCCAACACTGTACTGAAAAAAAGGCTTCAAGTTTCTGTGAGAGTGCACACAGTTTGTGGCATCACCTTCTGTGCAATCCTTTTTTAAGGTGGATCATGAGGGAGAAAGCTACATAGAAATTCACTAGTAGTACTTGTTGATTATGTTACTGTAGAATGGTAACATGTTGCGTGACGGTCAGGCGTACAAAGAATTACACTGAACATAGACCTAAATATGTAACTATAAGACCTAAATATGTAATAAAAGATATCGGATCACAGACACAAACCCAAAGCAAAATTCATTTGCACCTTATGCATTCTATATATTATATGTTCCATGGCATTAGACAGAAACTCAGGATGTCTAAAACCTATATGGCACTACATTTCTGTGATATGATTCCATTACTGTTTAATATAAAAATTTGCCTTCAACTGAAAAATATTGTTGGTTCAATTTTACAATGTAACTTGCATCATTAATCAGTGTTCGTGTGAGTATGTGTATTTATCTTTTGATCTGTCTCCTGATTTTCTTTCATCTGCTGATTTTTCCGAATTTTCTAAGAAAACCTTATTAAAACAGTGAATTACCCAGTGTACAGGCTGTAAACTTAATCAATTCTGAATGTCCATCTTCCTGACAAAGATGGTTAGCATTAGAGTTGGTCCTGCAGGGATTCAGTTAATTCAATACATTTTAAATCTATATAGTGCTTCAATTGCTAAACACAATGTGCTCCATAGCAGTAAAGTTTAATGTCTGTCTTGAAAGTAAAAAAAAAAAAAAAGTTTGCTTTAGGTTTTTTTGAAACATGGATGATAGCAGAAACGTTTTGTATCACTATAATGTTTAATGGTGAACCCTAATATTTTTTCCCAGCTTGTACTTTATTCACTTTCTACACAGCTATGGTAAGGTGGTTTTCCTGGTATATTTTTCCTATTGTATATATATTTCAAAGATTGGCAGGTTAGGTTAATTAATGTATGTGTATTGGCCTTGCTTTGGTGAGTGTGAGCATGTGAGTGAGTGTTTCTTTGGATCTCATCCATTGTGTCTGTGACCTTGTGCCGTTTGCTACCAGTGTAAGACTTAAAAATCAAAAGACTTTAAAATCAAGGAACAATTTCAGTTTGAATTTTTTGTGTCAATGGCAACTTAATGTAAAAGCAACTAACTTTATAAAAGAAATATATTTCCACGAGCATGTTTAGTATGGAGAAATATTTCTGAATAAATAATACAGTAAATAAATAACTGCATTATGGAATGTGATTATAAATAAATAGAAACAATACGTGTGAACATAAATGATTAAGTATGTTTATGGTGCTTAATTCTTTACTTATTTATTTAATTATTTCTTTATTTGTTTTTTTAGTGACACTGCGTACAATATGAAATGAAAATTGTCTTTTTCACTTGTCAAAATTGTGAAGGTGAGCTGTAGTGAGCGCTGTGCAGTGTATTCTGTGTGGTGAATTGTTGGTAGAGTACGAATAGATCTTTGGTCATCAAGTGCTACATTTATAGGCATATACCACTTATCAGATGCAGACTTAAGAGAATGATAAATTCAGGGCTTGTTGAATTAAAGTAGCCACTTTGTGCAGTGATTGTGACCCACTTTTTCTTATACTCATATCCAACTCGACATGTGCAGTCATAACTTTGAGCATTTGATTTGCTTGCCGTGGGTGGCTCATAGACATATGCAGAGATGCGACTGTGAGTATTCCCTCTACTGACGATTCAAGATTCTGGATAATTTGAACATTTTTATTTTTTAATTGGAGACCTGTATGTCATCCAGTACATTTCCATAATGTGACATCTACGCTAGTATGTGGTGTTTCTTTATTACATAAAATTATCAACAACAACATTTATTTATATAGCACGTTTTCATGCAAATGATGTAGCTTAAAGTGCTTTACAAGATCAAGTATAATGCCACAAAAAATACCAGCAGAATAACTATACTGGATTTTAAAGTATGTTTACAACATTTATTTATAGATAGGAAACACACTTGTTTTGATTCTTCGTAACTGAGTTCAGATGAAACTGGGAATGCATTTTTGTGGAGAAAGCTATTCAGCAGTGCACACACCAGTAGGTCCTTAAAATTGGGACATTTGAGAGATTTCACAAATGCAGATAAAAAGGAAGAAAAAACATCAGCTTCTATAATTTAAGAATAAATTAAGTACAGAAATATTAGCCATCTGTTTTGATGACTAGTATTTCATGTAATGTGCAGCACATCATTACTGAAAGGTTTGCAGCATTTGTTATTAAATTATGTGGATTAACATTGTTTCAAATCTCAGGAGACCCTTACAGAGAAGAAAGTCAGAGAACACACTGGACGCTCACGTCAGAGAATTACTTAGTCTGCTGTCAGTTATTTTTGGGATTTTGTTGTTGTTGTTTTTTTTTTTAATCCACTGTTATGTTGTTAACATTTTACTTTTAAAGCTTGATTTCAGTCTCCCAAGAGAGTTGTGCAGAATTTGTCCAGGCTTCTTTATTTCTTCTCAGAAGGATTTTACTTCCTTTTTATCTACAACAGAATCAGTTTGAGTATGATTTGGTACATTTTTGTTAACTAGCAGATGAGTGTTTTTAAGTTTAATCTGTAGTGGGATAGGTAGTTCAGAAGCAAAATCTGAGGCCTAGAGGGTGGAAAAGTGGGTATTTAAGAATGACTTTGAAATATAGTCGTAGTAAACCATACTTAAGACATATAAAAATATTGATACTAAAACGTCAGGCTGAGAAAGAATTGTTATAGACTTATGAACGTTCATAGCAAGTCAGATTTGGAGTTACAAGCTTATGGGATTGCTACATTTGTCTTTTAAAATTCTCAATAAATTTGAATGTGTAATGTGATTAAACATTCTATACTTACTTGAAAATTTATAAATTTTGCACTCAAGAATTGAATCTCTCAGGAAGAGAAAGGTACACACTGTCTTGCTGTGGAATAGTAAACTTTTTTTGCATGAACAGATATTTCAATGATCATAGAAGTTTGTCAGTTCTTGGATTTAGAAATAGCAAATGACCTAGTACCCTGTGGCATCCTTTGGCATGTACAATGGGTTTATGGATTTAGAAAATTACTGTTGTGTGTCCTTTCTCCCTGAATTTGCTGGTGAGAGTTACGTTTGCATATTTGGTGTCAAGTTCAGTATATTCAATGTGGGTGCTGGACTGTGCCAAGGGTGTGTGTCTTGACTTCTTTCCTGTTCATGATTTTCATGGTCATGGTGTCAAAGTGCATACAAAACTTGGAAATTATTTGGCTTTGGGATTTAAGAGTTTCATATCTGGTGGTTGTGGATAATGATGTCCTCTTGGTCTCATCAAACTGTGATCTTCAGTGTGCACTGGAATGAATCACATCTAAGGCTTGAGCTCCCCAGATGAGAATTAGTGAGTTCAAGTCTAGGTTATGGTTCACCTCCTGGAAGAGAGTGGCTAGTTAAATAGATGTAAGGGGTCAACAGCTGCCACAAGAGAAGGAGATTGTGTACTTAAATGTCTTTATTAGCAAGCTAGATGTGTATAGATGTGTGAGTAGATGTGATCATGAAATTTATCAGTGAATTATGTTGGATCCTGATGAAGTGGGGTCTATGTTCTTAAATGAAGCTTTCAATTTATCATTCATTCTGGTTTCATAGTGTAACATATGGTTGCAAGCTCTGTTTCCCTCTGTTACCAAAAGAATGAGATTGCAAGTACCCAAGGTTTAAATGTGGTTTCTCTTCAGGGATGCTGGCCTCCATCTAGTTCCATGACAGGATTTTGAAGTAAAACTTCTACTTGTCCTGATCAAAGGAAACCAAATTATGTGGTTTGGTCAGGTAGTTAGTTTTCCCTCAGGCACAGGGGTGTATACCAGAGACACAGCCTGCCAGAAGAACATCTAGTGGCTCTTCCACTTGCTTGCATATTATTTGGCTATATATGGTTCTATGAACAGCATATGAGAAGTGCCATGGTACAGCTTTTTCCTTCATAAATGTTCTCTGAAAGATGATTAGTATGCCATGTGAAGGAAAATTTCGGCAGGATGCTTTGCACAATGGTTGCATTTTAGTTGCTGCACGTAGCAGTGCCAAAGAAAGAACTGAAAGGACATTGCTCAAAGTTGGTCAAATGCATTTTATAAGTCCATAATTTCTCATTAATTATTGCAGCTGTGGATCATGTCACCGCTTATTTCTCCCTCTTTTGTATAAACTGGGGCATTTTAAATGAAACAATTAAATGTGCCATACTTTAGGACTGAAATTTCTAAGAGCTGGGCAACTTATTACTACATAGTTCCATCAACAGAACTGCAATATTACACATGCGTCTTTCAAGCAAAAGCATGTACAGTATTAGCACTTCCTGCTTCAAAATATTGTTTTGCATGCAGACAACCAACATTGGATGTCTCAAACAAAAAAAAAGCTGCAAATTAAACACAAGTTAAAAAGAAAGAAAATCTTTAAGAAAAAACAATTAAACAGCGATGTGGCACGTTGTATTGTAGGATGTTATAATTTTTGGAAAGTTAATTAACATGGAACTTCCATTACTATTGACATTCAATCTGTGTTCAATATGTTTTTATGTGCTTTATAAGATTTCCACAACTTGATGAATGAATGCAAATGTAATGTATCTCATTCAGAAATGCCTACATAACATAACAAAACATAACATAACAACATAACATTCTCAAAGCTGCTTAATCTCATTCAGTGCCACAGGACTTGACACTATTCTGGCAGTACAGCCCTGGGCAGACCACCAATCCATTGCAGGGCCACTTATGCACACATCCACGCTCACACTCACACAGGGCCCCTTTGGAAGTGCTCATTATGTGGAAAGAAGACCAGAGTACTGAAGTGCATATTTTAACCCATTTTGAATATATTTTAAGACATACTTATTTCTAATGCATAATATTTGAGTATGAGTTATTACTTTAAATTTGAAAGACTTACAACCCAGAAGAAGTCTATAATGTGTTAAAACGGACATCGTAATCGAGTGAAGCCAGATGTGTGTTAAATGTAATCTTTTGTAGAAACAGATCCATAAAGAGAGACTTGTTGACTAAAGTAATTCCACATTCAAAGAGTCACTACTCAGATGAAGCTATAAACTTGTGAATTTTGCATTTCTCTAGATTGCAGCAGTAGAAAGAACAGTAAAATAGTATGGTTACTAAAGAGCTACTAAAAATAAAATAGAGTCTTTATAGATTTGTTTAATTTAAAAATAATAATAATAAGGATGGTTTAACTCCAGAAAATTCTGTGATAGCAGTATCAGACTTGCTGAATATTCAGGTTTGTTGAATCAGAATTCAATGTGGAGTAATGTACATTTACATGATATTTCAGCTGAACTTAAGGACACAATTTTAGTACTACAATAGATGACACAAAAATCTCTTACCCGTATACTTTAGGAATATACTGTGTAGTGCCTTAGTTACACAGGAAGTAGATATATAAGGCAAGGCCGCAGATAAACACTGGCATTTATAAGTTTAAAATTCACCATTTGGTTAGAAGTTCATTAAGGTGCTGCTGTAGGAGGCTACACGTGAACCACAGGAGAACCAATGTATTGGGTTAATTTAAGGAATTGTGCAAGCTAGTTGACAGTTTAAATTAAAGGTGTAGGAGCATGGAGATTAAGGCTAGTAACAATAAAGTACCTAAAATAAAGTTAATATATAATAATGTTAAGATTACTTACCAGCAAGGGAAAAAACATAGAATCATTGTTTAAAAAAATGCAAATTTCTTTTAAGAAGAGGTGTTAAAAATAAAATAGCTAAAATTTATTGGTAATAGGAGACAGAGAACTTGAAACTGTTCTAAGAATATTGGTTCATTATTGATCTATTGTACATCACTGTTAATATGAAATATTCAGTTTCTACCTGCATTTGGAATTTGCTTTACTTCTCCCTTCTCTTATAGCTAAAAGACTAGCCAGAAGGGTTAATTGTAAATTGCCTCACTATCAGAAATTGTTTTTGTGTGACTTGAAATCCATCCAGGACTGGCTTTTCCCCTTTTCTGCAGTAATTAACTTTGGTACCCTGCCACCCAGTAATTAAAACCTGAACTGAAAGTGGATGGATGGATTGTTGGATGAATGAAGTTATATGTTTTTATGAATAACTATGACAACATAGCAATAACCAAAACTCTAGTTAAATAATAATGACACATATGCAAGAATAATGAGGTTGTTATACTATTTATTTCTCAAAATTCAGATACAGTCTTTCTGAACGACATGAAAATCATCTCAGTTTTAATCTCATTATAATCTTATTAAAAAAAGAACTCTGCAAAGCGGTAGGGGACTTGGTATTAATTAAACACACATACAGTAATGCTAGGATTCAAGCAGTCTTGAATTTTATAGTAATTATTAACCTTCATTACATATTTTAAAAATGTGTTGCCAGTAGGAGGCACTAGCAAGTAAACTCAGCAAACAAATAATGCAAACAAAATAAATAAAAAAGATTTTTGTTAAATATAATAGTACAAGGAAAGGGTAAATATAAGGAATATAAAAATAAAATAGAGAAAATACATCCCTAGCTACCAAATATCACCTGGCTAATACAGGTCCTAAACCTTTGTGTCCGCTGGGGTGCCTTGTGGAATTTGCATCTTTCAAAGAACAGTACACTCCACATTTTTTCACCTGCCACATCTTTACTTTCACCTGTAGCTTCTCTTTTTCTCACTGGTTGAACTTTTGGCAAAATATGACTTTAAGTGTGACAACATTTAGGGTGGAATAGTCTTTTAAACCTCAGCCATGAACTACTTCTTGAAATGTTCTAGTGATCACTTCTGACTTCAGGATCAGCCTGGGAAACTTGTGAACTTGCATAACTCAATAGGTCACTATCACCCTAAGAGGTAATATCCAGTTAAAAGGCCAAGTACCCCAAAGGTATTTTCCATACAGTTGGTAGGTAGCATAGAACCACTCATAAGTCATTGGGAATCCCTGTTACCAACTATCAGATTCTGCTATAGAAGCATTTATTAAAAAAACCTTCCAGAATCAGGAAGTGTAACACCCTGTCTTTTTGCCAGTGTCACTGGCAAGGTCACAAAAGTTGTAACAACCAATTCACATGCCACTAGGGCTGTTAGTGGCGGCATTTCCATCCTGTAATCTGTAAAATGCCCTCAGAACAGTTCAGATTCCGACTGGTGTACTGTCACAAGCACTACAGAGTTTGAAAACAAAAACACAAATGAATAAATCATAATTGCTTTCCCAATTAGTACGTAAAACAAAAAGAAGGAGGGTAGTGTGTTCTGACTTAATATTATTAATTAGTTATTGAATTGCTCACATATTTTTGCTTGATAAAGCACAACCTCAAGAAAGCATTATTACATGTATTATTACCATTCTTTCCCAAAGATTTGAATTAGTAGTTTAACGAATTAATAATAATAATAATACATTTTATTTATATAGCGCCTTTCCCATGCTCAAGGCACTTACAGAATATAATAAAGAACGGCAGCATATGCAGTATATAGCATTGTACAAACCAGATAAATAAATAAAGTAGATTAAGACTGAATTCTGAAAAAAAGACAGCATAATTGATGGTCTAGCACACACACACACATACAGGTTACATTAGCATCTTGACAGAGAAGTAAACTGAGAGAAGGGTAATAAAGTCAAGTAGAGCTAAAAGCCTTCCTGAACAGATGAGTTTTGAGTTGTTTTTTAAAAGAATTCATGGAGTCAGCTGACCTGATTAATTTCGGTAGGTCATTCCAGAGTCTGGGCGCTATACAGCTGAAGGCCCTGTCACCCATGGAGTGTAGATTAGTGTGGGGTACAACAAGATTGCCAGAATCAGAGGACCTTAGTGGGCAGGCAGGCACATAGTGATGGAGTAGGTCACTGATGTAGTTTGGCGCGAGGTTATTTAAGGCTTTGTAGGTTATTAGTAGGATTTTATATTCGATTCTGTAGGACACAGGGAGCCAGTGAAGACGGAGCAGGATGGGTGTGATGTGCTCGCTGCTGCTGGTTCAAGTGAGGACTCTTGCAGCTGAGTTTTGAATAAGCTGGAGCTGTGATATAAGATTAGAAGGGGCACCTGCCAGTAGGGAATTACAATAATCGATGCGGGATGTGATAAAAGCATGGACAAGTTTCTCAGCATTAGAGAAGGAGAGGAAGGAGCGAACATGGGATATGTTACGGAGGTGAAAGTAAGAAAGTTTCTTAATGTGATTTATGTGGGCAGAATAAGAGAGGGAGGAATCAAAAATGACACCAAGATTTTTTACAGTAGAGGCAGGTCTGATGAGATCACCGCCAAGATAGACTGGGAAGGAGCTCATTTTATTAAGTTGCATTTTAGTCCCAATTTGCAGGAGTTCAGTTTTATTGCAATTTAATTTTAAAGAGTTCTGCTCCATCCATGTTTTAATTTCACTAAGGCAGGTTGTGAGCTGAGAAAGCTCTGATGAAGTTCCACTTTTAACATTGAAGTAGAGTTGAGTATCATCTGCATAAAAATGATAACCCAGTCCATAGCTACGGATAATATGGTCAAGGGGAATTGCTGATTTTAGCCGGTGAGTAAGAGAATAAGGAATCATATCCTTAAGCAAAGGCAGTTCTAACAAGTCTTTTAGAAAAATCATTAACAGTTTTAACTTCAAACCTACAAACACATAAGAACTGCAGCTTAAAGGCAAATTAGAAACACCAAAAAGTAGCTTGAGAGGAATATTACCAAATGAAAAGGTTCTTTCAGTATTTGAATTACTATACTTTGATAAAAGCAAAAAACTATATGTATTAATATCAAGATGAATGAAATACAGCACATATAGCAAACAAGCGGCGACTATACAGTCATGTGAAAATCAATGTTATTTTTTTTATAAAGAATGTTGTACAAAAATTATATACATGATTCTTTAACACCTAATATGCTGATGTTTTGAGGAGGTACCAAAAGTAGTTTATTATATTTGAGCATGGGAAATAATCATCCTTTTATGAAAACTTTGCAAAGTGTTTCATGAGAGATTATTCACGTAACTACAAAGTGTAGAGATTTTACATGCAGACAGGTTCATAAATGACTCAGGAATAAGTTATGTTGCAAGGATATTGTTTTATATATAATAAAGTCAAATATGAGATTTTTCTGTCAGTGTTAGGGTTGGATTGCACAGTTATGAGGATGGTATGTGTGTTTTATGAAGTATGGAACTAGAAAATTCAACGTGTACAAAATGTATTTTGTATGTTGGCAGTGCACTAAGATGATTAAAGTACAGACTAGGATGCTGGGTCACACAGCATTCTTTGTGAAGTATAAATAATGAGAGGCAATTTTAAGCTGTTTAGCATGCTTAGAAGGCCACATTTAAAAAGTTGACTTTGATGGTGCTCATCATAATATAAAGAGCACAAAGCAAATCAGCATTAGGAAAAATCTAGACGTGAGCTTCTAAACTCTCAATGAAGGATATGAGCAATGATGAAAGACTGAAGGAGATAGATAGATAGATAGATAGATAGATAGATAGATAGATAGATAGATAGATAGATAGATAGATAGATAGATAGATAGATAGATAGATAGATAGATAGATAGATAGATAGATAGATAGATAGATAGATAGATAGATCTAAACAGAAGGGTAGTGGTTTTTGCAGAAATTGAAAGGTAGACTAAAAGGAATTCAGAAAACAATGTGTATACATCAAACATTATTGCATTTTGTTGTATGTATATGACTTATTGTTAAAAAAATGTCAAGCTGTTTTGAATTTGGCGTATATCCTTAATGTTTTGGTCAGTATTTTTGTTCATGTCTAACCACAGCTGCATTCCCTCAGGCCATGTGAGAATCTTCGGCTTACTGCATACTGAGAGGGGTGTAGCAAAAATATGCACATAATAAAGTCATCAGGGAGATTTCCTGAATGCCAGATGCACTGAGAGGAGGTGAATCACATTGAGTAGATAAGGTGGAAATGAAAGAGATATGCAATTCCCCATATTGTTGTCCGTTCAATATTTGCTAAGAGGGGTGCACATAACCAAATAAGACAGTTTTTTAAAAGCCTGAGCAGACTTTATGAAAAAAACCTACCTTTATTCTTTCTTGCTAAATAGAAAGTTATTTTTTCTGGGTTCTAGGTAAGAGGAAGCACATTTAAGAAGAGGAAGTTAAATTTCCAATAAGGGTTTAGATATTTTGTTTAGGTGCAAGACACTGAACTACATCAGGAG